>NW_027141485.1:2666250-2980000 GCF_036365525.1 Heterodontus francisci | reverse complement strand
CATGTATATAAGTCTCAGTGTCTGGGCTGTGGTGTGTGTGTGTGTGTGCGCATATATATAAGTCTCAGGGCCTGGACTGAGGTGTGTGTGTGTGTGTGTGTGTGTGTGTGTGTGTGTGTGTGTGTGTGTGTGTGTGTGTGTGTGTGTGTGTGTGTGTGTGCATGTATATAAGTCTCAGGGTCTGGACTGTGGCGTTTGTGTGTGTGTGTGTGCAAATTTATATGTCTCAGGGTCTGGGAGTGGTCTGTGTGTGTGTGTGCATATATCTAAGTCTCAGTGTCCGGGCTGTGGTGCATGTGTGTGTGTGTGTGTGTGTGCATATATTTAAGTCTCAGGGTCTGGACTGTGGTTTGTGTGTGTGTGTGTGTGTATATATATAAGTCTCAGGGTCTGGACTGTGGTGTGTGTGTGTGTGTGAGTGTGTGTGTGTGTGTGTGTGAGAGTGTGTGTGTGTGTGTGTGCATATATATAAGTCTCAGTGTCTGGGCTGTGGTGTGTGTGTATGTGCATATATATAAGTCTCAGGGTCTAGGCTTTGTGTGTGTGTATATGTGTTTGCATATATATACTCTCAGGATCTGGGCTTTGTGTGTGTGTGTGTGTGTGTACATATATATAAGTCTCAGGGTCTGTACTTTGGTGTGTCTGTGTGTATGTGTGCGTGTGCATATATATAAGCCTCAGGGTCTGGACTGTGGTGTGTGTGTGTATATATGTGTGCATATATATACTCTCAGGGTCTGGGCTTTGTGTGTGTGTGTATGTGTGTGTGTGTGTGTGTGTGTGTGTGTGATATATATTTATATATGTATATATATATATATATGTGTCTCATGGTCTGGACTGTGTGGTGTGTGTGTTTGTGCATATATATAATTCTCAGGTCCTGGGCTGTGGTGTGTGTGTGTGTGCATATATATAAGTCTCAGGGTCTGGGCTGTGGTGCATGTGTGTGTGTTTCTGTGTGTGTGTGTGTATGTGCATATATATAAGTCTCAGGGTCTGGTCTGTGGTGTCCGTGTGTGTGTTTCTGTGTGTGTGTGTTTGTATCTATATGTCTCAGGGACTGGTCTGTGGTGTGTGTGTGTATACATATTTATACATCTCAGGGCCTGGACTGCGGTGTGCGTGTGTGTGTGTGTGCATTTATTTCAGTCTCAGGGCCTGGGCTGTGGTGTATCCATGGAGACTGACATTAATTACAGTCTCTGCTTCTCTCTCCACAGATGCTGCCAGACCTGCCGAGTATTTCCAGCATTTCTTGTTTTTACATCAGATTTCCAGCTTCTGCTGTATTTTGCTTTTATTATACCTATTTCCCTTTGTTTCCTGCCACTGAGCCAATTTTGTATTTTTGGGTGAACAAGTTTCTCCTCAACTCCCCGCTAATCCTTCTACCAAGCACTTTAAGTCACTGCCCCCTGGTCACTGATCTCTCTGTTCAGGTGAATAGACTCTTCACCTCCACTCTATCCAGGCCCCACAAAATTATGTCCATTTCAATCGGATCTCCCTTCAGCCTTCACTGTTCCAAGTATAATAGCCCCAGCCTATCTCATCTTTCTTCAGAGCTGCATTTTTCCAGTCCTTGTAAATCTCCTCAGTCGCCTCTCTCGTGCAATTGCATCCTTTGTGTAATGACGTGACCAGAACTACACACAGTACTCAGGTTGTGCCCTAACCAATGATTTATACAGTTCTAGTACCACCTCCCTGCTCCTGTATTCTATACCACAGCTAGTAAGGGAAAGGATTCCGTATCCCTTCTTAACCACCATATCGACCTGACATGCTACCTTCACGGATCAGTGGACATTTACTCCAAGGCCCATCACTTCCTCTACACTTATCAGTATTTTCCGATTGATCGTCTATCCCTTTGCCTTGTTTGACCTCCTCAATTACATCGTCTCATACTTAACCAGGTTGAATTCCATTTGACACTTTTCTGCCATCAATATTTTCCAGCAGCCTACAGCTATCCTCCTCGCTATCTACCGCACGGCCAATCTGTGTACCATCTGCAAACATCTTGATCATGCCCCCTACATTTGTGTTCAAATCGTTAATATACACAACAAAAAGCAGGGGATCCAGTACTGAGCCCTGTGGAACGCCACTGGAAACAGAACTCAAGTCAGTAAATCACCCATCAACAAACAGCCTTTGTTTCCTGTCACTGAGCCAATTTTGTATCCAGCTTGCTGCAGTTCCCTGGATTCCATGGGATTTTATTTTTTTAACTAGTATGCCACATGGGACCTTGTCAAAAGCCTTGCCAAAATCCATGTAGACCATATCATCAGCACTACCCTCATCTATCATCCTTACTACATTGTCGAAAAATTCAATCAAGTTGGTCAAACAATATCTTCCCTTATCAAATCCATGCTGACTGTCCTTGATTGACCTGAGCCTTTCTAAGTGACAGTTTATCCTGTCTCACAGAATAGATTCCAATAATTTGCCCACTACTGAGATTGCACTGACTGGTCTGCAATCATTCGGTCTATCCCTTGCTCCATTTTTAAAGAGGTACAATGTTAACAGTTCACCAATCCTCTGGCACTACACCTGTATCCAGTGAGGATTGGAAAATGATGGTCATATCCTCTCCTATTTCCTCTATCACTTCTTTTGACAGCCGAGAATACATTTCACCGGGCCCTGGTGATTTACCAACTTTCAAGGATGCTAATCCCATTAATACTTCCTCTCTCCTATGTATATCAGATCCAATAATTCACACTCCTCCTCCTTAACCACAATATCTGCATCGTCCCCTGTTCTGCTAAGACAGATACAAAGTATTCATTAAGAAGCATACCAACATCTTCCGCCCCTACTCATGTATATCCACTTTTGGATATAGATTTTCAAAACGCCTGTGATCAAATGACATTTCATAGACTTGTCATGACATTGATTAATGTGACAGTGATGGTGTGGATATGACACTGACTCAGGGACAGAAAGCAGAGAGAAGTGGTGAACAGTGATTGTTCAGACTGGAGGAGGAGGGGAGAATACAGTACTGTTTCTCAGGGTTCGATTCTCTCTGCGTGATATCAAGAAACGACTGAAGGCACTCGATACTGCAAAGGCTATGGGCCCTGACAATATTCCGAAAATAGTACTGAATACCTGTGCTCCAGAACTTCTGTTCCCCCATCAAACTGTTCAAGTACAGCTACAACATTGGCCTCTATCCTGCAATGTGGAAAATTGCCCAGGTATGTCCTGTACACAAAAAGCAGGACAAGTCCAACCCGGCCAATTACCGCCCCATCAGCCTCCTCCCAATCATCAGTAAAGTGATGGAAGGTGTCAACGACAATGCTACCAAACAGCACTTGCTTAGCAAGGACCTGCTCAGTGACGTTCAGTTTGGGTTCCGCCAGGGTCACACAGCTCCTGACCTCATTACAGCCTTGGTGCAAACATGGACAAAGGAGCTGAATTCAATAGGTGAGGTATGAGTGACTGCCCTTGACACCAAGGCAGCATTTGACTGAGTATGGCATCAAGGAGCCCGAGCAAAAATGTAGTCAGTGGGAATCAGGAGTAAAACTCTCTGCCAGTTGGAGTCATACCTAGCATAAAGGAAGATGGTTGTGGTTGTTGCAGGTCAATCAGCTCAGCTCCAGGACATCACTGCAGGAGTTCCTCAGTGTTGTGTCCTAGGCCCAACCATCTTCAGCTGCTTCATCAATGACCTTCCTTTAATGATCAGGTCAGACGTGGGGATGTTCGCTGATGATTGCACAACTTTCAGCACCATTTGTGACTCCTCAAATATTGAAGCTGTCCGTGTAGAAATGCAGCAAGACTTGGACAATGTCAAGGCTTGGGCTGATAATTGGCAAGTATCGTTCACTCTGCACAAGCGCCAGGCAATGACGGTCTCCGACAAGAGATAATCTAATCATCCCCCTTGACATTCAATGACATTACCATAACTGAATCCCCCACAATCGCATCTTAGGGGCTACCATTGAGCAGAAACTGAACAGGAGTAGCCATATAAATACCATGGATAAAAGAGCAGGTCATCGGCGAGGATTCCTGATGCGAGTAACTCACCTCCTGACTCACCAAAGCCAGTCAACCATCTACAAGGCACAAGTCAGGAGTGTGATGGAATATTCTCTGCTTGCCTGGATGGGTGCAGCTCCAAAAACACTCAAGAAGCTCGGCACCATCCAGGACAAAGCAGCACTTGATTGGCACCCCATCCACAACATTCACTATCTTCACCACCAACGCAAAGAGGCAGCAGTGTGTACCATCTACAAGATGCACTGCAGCAACGCACCAAGTCTACTTGGACAGCATCTTCCGAACACACAACCTCTATCACATAGAAGGACAAGGGCAGTAGATGTATGGAAATACCAGCATCTGCAAGTTCCCCTCGAAGCCAGACATCATCCTGACTTGGAACTGTATCGCTGTTCCTTCTCTTTCACTGGGTCAAAATACTGGAACTCCTTCCGAACAGAACTGTGGGTGTACCTACCCCACGTGGACTGCAGTGGTTCAAGAAGGCAGCTCACCACCACATTCTCAAGGGCAACTCGGGATGGACAATAAATGCTGGCTTATCCAGCGATGTCCACATCCCATGAATGAATAAAAAAAGATGCCAGAGAACTGGAGGGCTGTAAATGTTACACCCTGTTTAATAAAGGAGAGGTTGGATAAGCCCTGTAACTATCAGTCTAATGCTGATTCTTGGAAAATTGTTGAGGCCATAACCCAGCACAAAAATATTTTTTGCTTGTAAAATCATGTCTTAATAAATGGCGAGTAGCACGGATAGCTTCATGGAAAATCATTTCTGATAATCTTGTAGTTTGTTGACATAATTGTGAGTATTAACGATGATTGCGTGTTTCGTGTGATAGAATCATAGAATCGTAGAACTTTTCAGGCACAGAAAGAGGCCACTTGGCCCATCGTGTCTGTGCCAGCTGAAAAATTATCCACCTATTCTAATCCAGCATTTAATCCGTAGCCCTGCAGATTATGACATGTGAGGTGCACATCCAGGCTCTTTTTGAATGAGTAGAGGCTTTCTGCCTCAACCATCCTTTCAGGAAGTGAATTCCAGATCCCCACTAAAAGCAGGGGACCCAGTACCGAGCCCCGTGGAAAACCACTGGAAACAGTCCTCCAGCCAATACCCGTCAACAATTACCCTTTGCTTCCTGTCACTGAGGCAATTTTGTATTTCTGGGTGAACATGTTTTTCCTCAACTCCCTTCTGATATTTCTACCAAACACTTTAAATCTATGTCCCCCAGTCACTGATCTTTCTGCTAATGTGAATAGACCCTTCACCTCCACTCTATCCAGGCCCCGCAAAATTTTGTTCATTTCAATCAGATCGCCCCTCAGCCTTCTCTGTTCCATGGAGAACAATCCCAGCCGATCCAATACTTCCTCTCAGTTGCATTTTTCTAGTCCTGGCAACATCCTCGTAAATCTCCTGTGTACCCTCTCTAGTGCAATTACATCCTTTCTGTTACCAGAACTGCACACAGTATTCAAGTTGTGACCTAACCAATGATTTTTTCAGTTCCAGCATAACCTCCCAGCTCTGACATTCTATACCTCGGCTAATAAAGGAAAGGATTCCATTTGCCTTCTTAACTGCCTTATTGACTTGTCCTGCTATCTTCAGGGATATGTGGGCATTCGCTCCAAAGTCCCTTACTTCCTCTACACTTCTCAGTATTGTCCAAGTAATCGTGTATTCCTTTGCTTGTTTGAGCTTCCCAATTGCATCACCTCAGACTTAACCAGGTCGAATCCCATTTTTCTGCCCATCTGACCAGACCGTCAATATCTTCCTGCAGCCTACAGCTATCCACCGCATGGCCAATCTTTGTGTCGTCTGCAAAAGTCTTGATCATACCCACTACATTTATGTCTAAATCTTTAATATAGACCACAAAAAGCAGGGGACCCATTACTGAACCCTGTGGAATGACACTGGAAACAGTCCTCCAGTCGCAAAAATACGTGTCAATAATTACCCTTTGTTTCCTGCCACTGAGCCAATTTTGTATCAGCATTTCGGCATTTCTCTGGACGCCATGGGATTTTATTTTTTGAACCAATCTTTCAGGTGGGAGCTTGTCAGAAGCCTTGCTAAAATCCATGTAGATCACATCAACTGCACTACCCTCATCTATATTCCCTGTAACATCTTCAAAAAATTCGATCAATTTGGTCAAACAAGAGAGTCACTTAACAAATCCATGCTGACTATCCTTGATAAACCTGTGCCTCTCGAAGTGACAGTTTATCCCGTCTCTCAGAATAGATTCCAATAATTTGCCCACGATTGATGTTATCCTGACTGGCCTGTAATTATTCAGACAATCCTTCTCTGCATTTTTAAACAGAGGTACAACGTTAGCGATTCTCCAATACTCCAGCACCACAACTGTATCGAGTGAGATTGGAAAATGATGGTGGGAAAACCCTCTGCTATTTCCTCTCTTACTTCTTTGAACAGCCTGGGGTACATTTCATCCGGCTGTGGTGATTTATCAACTTTCAAGGATGCTAATCCCATTAATACTTCCTCTCCCCCGATGTTTATTATATCCAATAATTCACACTTTTCCTCCTTAACGACAATATCTAAATCCCCCCTCTTTTCTGCAGTCATACGCAAAGTGTTCAATAAAGAACCACACCAATATCTTCCACCCTGATACAAAGGTTACCTTTCTGATCTATTATGGGGCCTACTCTCCCCTCAGCTATCCTCTTACTCTTAATGTATTGAGAAAACATCTTTGGGTTCACCTTGATTTTGCTTGCCAATATTCTTTCATGCCCTCTCTTTCCTTTCCTAATTTCCTTTTTGATTTGACCCCTCCACTTTCAATACTCCTCTCGGCGTTCTGCAGTATTGAGTTCTCAGTGTCGGACATAAGCTTTCCATTTCTGCGCTATCCTACCCTGTCGGCTCCTTGACATCCATGGGACTCTAGAATTCGCCGCCTCACCCTTTTTGGTTGTGGGAACATGTTTATCCTGAACCTCTGGAATCTCCCCTTTGAATGCCTCCCACTGCTCTGAGACTGAATTACCTTCAAACAGCTGTTTCCTCAGTTGAACAGCCTGGCGTACAACTTTCACTCCTCAGTTTAGTAATATCGGCCTTGCCCCATTGAGAACTCTAACTGCTGATATATCTCTTGTCCTGTCCCATAAATAAGTTAAAACTAACTGAATTATGATCACTCCCACTAAAATGCTCCCCCACTGTCACTCCTTCCACCGGCCTGTCTTCATTTCCGAAAACAATGTCGAAAACCGCACCCTCTCTTGTTGGACTTGTTACATCCTGGTCAACAACGTTCTCCTGAATGCACCTCAAGATTTCTGCTCCCTCAATTCTTTTCATACTACAATTATCCCAGTTAATATTGGGGTAATTGAAATCCCCTACTATTACTGCCCTATTGTTCTTTCACTTCTCAGAGTCTTGCCTACATATTCGATCTTCGATCTCCCTCTAACTATTTGGCTGTCGGGATCACACTCCCAACAGTGTGATTGTCCCTTTCTGGTTCCTGAGCTCAATCCATATGGTCTCATTTGATGAACCTTCCAACATATCATCCCTCCTCACAGCTGCAATAGATGTCTTGACCGAAATTGACTCTTCCCCTCCTTTCTTATCCCCCTCCCTATCGTGTCTGAAAACCCTGTAACCAGGAACGTTGAGCTGCCATTCCTGTCCCTCCTTAAGCCATGTTTCTGTCATAGCTATGATATCATACTGCTACCTGTCTATCTGTGCCCTCAGCTCATCTACTTTATTTGCTATACCCCTTGCATTGAAATAGATACCCTTGAGCACTGCCAACCTCTTTTAAAAAAGAATTCTAACCCTCATTTCCTCTGTCTCCTGGACTCATCCATTAATTTTCTGCCTTCTATTTTTGTTTCAGGTTTTGTCCCTACTGATTCTACTTTCAGGTCCCCATCCCCCTGAAAAACTAGTTTAAACCCTCCCCGACAGCACTCGCAAAACGTTCTGCAAGTAACCCAGTCCCGGCTCTGATCAGGTGCAACCAGTCCGGCCTGTACAGGTCCCATCTAATCCAAAGCTGGTCCCAATGTCCCAGGAATCTGAAGCTCTCCCTCCTGCACCATCTTCCCAGCCACACATTCATCTGTCTTAGTTTTGTATTTCTATACTCAGTTATTCGTGGCATTGGGAGTAATCCAGAAGTTACCACTTTGAGGTCTTGCTGGCCTATTTCTTCCCTAGCTCCATAAATTCTGACTGCAGGACGACATTCCTCTTTCTACCTTTGTCGCTGGTTCCGATGTGGACCATGACAGCTGGCTGTTCCCCTTCTCCTTAAAGATGCTCTGCAGTCGCTCAGTGACATCCTTGTCCCTGGAACCAGACAAGCATGACACCATCCTCAATTCACGTCTGTGGCCACATAAACGCCTGCCTGTTCCCCTGAATATCGATCACTATGGCTCTTCCAGTCATCCCTCGACCCCGCTCTGCAGCCACCCGTGTTGACACGGATTTGGCTCTGGCTGCACTCCCCAGGTGAAGCATCACTTTTCTCAGTATTCTGAAATGAATACCTGTTGGAGAGTGAGATGCACTCAAGGGTTTGCAGCACTACCTGCCTGATTCTTTTTGACTGTCTGGGGATCACCCTCTCTCCCTGCATAATTTTCAGCTGTTGGGTGGCCACATCAAAAACATGCTAAAGCTGAATAAACTGGTGTATTAGAAGGAAGGATGTGCAGCGTTGATGGAAGAAGACAGGGAATGGGATTAGGTGAATTGCTCATTCGGAGAGGCGATGCAGACACGTCGGACTGAATAGTTCCTTTTGTGCTGTAATAACACTGTGATGGCGCCTCTCAGATGGGTGTAATGGTGGAAATTGGGGGATCCGTGGTGGGAAAGGGAAGTTGTCCTATGGGAACCGGAATCTTAGCAGGGACTCTCCGACAGCCTGTCCGGGTCGAAGGCATCCAGGAAGTATCCTCCCTGCCTCCTCCTCCTCGTGAGGTAGCCTGCGGATTCCTGGTGCCAATGCCTGTGTCCTCACGATGGTGATGATATGAAGGGTGCAGCAGAACACCATGAACTTGGACACCTGCTCCAGTGTGTACTGGAGGGCTCCCCCCGAGCTGTTCAGACGTCGGAAGCATTGCTTCATCACACCGATGGTCTGTCCCACCATGTTCCCAGGTGACTCCATTGCTCGCGTTATACACATGTTAATTGTGTGAGGTTGGTTGGCAGTGGGAAGTGGTCTGGGGGTGTAGAAACACGAGCTTTGTCCAGAGGGGGGTTTCCTTTGTCTCCGAGGAGTCGCATTCTGGTTCTGCATGGAGACCCGCAGTGTTGGGACCGGCTGACTGCTTCAGAATGAAGGTATGGTGGCTGCTGCCAGGATAGAGGACATTCACCAACATGATGGACTGGGCATGCTCACACACCAACTGTACATTAATGGAGTGAGAGTTCTTTCAGTTACTATACCTCTCCCCGTTGACATGGGGGCCCCTTAGAGCCACGGACACCATCAGAATTCCCGCTATCCTGACAAAGCCACGGGATCTCTCATCCTGCTTCTCCCTGCTGAGGGAGAAAATGATGACAAAGATGGCCACCCTCACCTCCCAGAATTATAAATGGACAATGCACAGGCCTAGTAACTACTGGTCAGTTAGTTGAACATCAGTTCTGAGGAAGGTTTTAGAAACAATAATCAGGGAAAAAGGACGACACACACTTGGAGAGGTTTGAGTTAATTAAGGATTGTCAGCACGGATTTCTAAAAGGCAGGTTATGCTTGACTGAGCTAATTGAATTTATTTCGATGATCAGAGAAGGTTGATGAAGGGAATGTGGTGGATGTGGTCTACATGGATTTTATGAAAGTATTTGATGGAGAACCAAACAAAAGTTTGGTTAACAAAATTGAAGCTCATGGAATAGCATCAATTGGATCAAAAATTGTGCAAAGGACAGCAAAAAGAGAAATGTGTTAAATGGTTGTTTTTCAGACTGGAGGATGGTAGACAGTGATTTTCCCCAAGGGTCAGTGTTAGGACCACAGTTTTTCTTTTGCTTTATATATAAGTGACATGGTTCATGGAATACAGAGTCGAATTTCACTATTTTCGGATGATACCAATCTTGGAGGAGTCGTAAACATTGAGGATGTTACAAACTGCCTGCAACAGGATATAGATAGGCTGGCAGAATGGACAGAGAAGTGGCAGGTGGAATTTAATACAGAGGAGTGTGAGCTGATGCATTTTGTCAGAAGGAATAGGAAGGCAATATACACTTAATGACACAGTTCTTAAGATTGTGCAGGACCAGAGGGACCTGGGGCTCCAAATGCATTGATCTGTGAAGGTGGCAGGACATATTAGGAGAATGTTTGGCAAAACATATCAGATCTTGGGCTTCATCATTAGAGGCAAAGATACAAAAGCAGGGAAGTTATGCTGAAACTTTATAAAGATTTGGTTAGGCCCCAACTAGAGAACTATGTCCAGTTCTGGTCACCACACTCGGAAGGAAGTGAAGGTCCCTGAGAGGGTGCGGAGGAGATTTACCAGAATGGTTCCAGGGATGGAGGTGTTGTTACAAAGTGAGTTTGGAGAAGATGGAGTTGTTCTCCCTGGAGTAAAGGAGTTTGAGAGAGATTTGGTAGAGGTCTACAAGATTATGATAGGCGAAGATAAGACAGACAAGCAAAAAATGTTCCCATTAACTGATGAAACACGGACCAGGGACACACAGATGGAAGGTTTTGGGTAAGAGATGTAGGGGAATATGAGGAAGAACTTTTTTACACAGTGGATGTTAATGAGCTGGAACTCACTGCCCATGAGGGTGGTGGAAGCCGAGACAATCAATGATTTCAAAAGGAAACTGAATGAAATTAACTTGCAGGTATATGAGGAATGAGTGGGGAGTGGCACTGACTGGATTGTTCCAGCGAGAGATGGCCTCCTTATGTGTTGTGCATGACTCGACGACTCCATTGATTTCTACGAGTCTATGCTGTATGTGTCTACTGCTCCTGCCTGGGAACATCCAGATATATAGACTTTCAATGAAACTGACAGCTCCGTCCTCACCCTGGAGCGAGGCTACAGGTCGTGTTACAGGAGGTGACACAGCTCTACGACCACCTCCTTATTGAATCAGAGTCACCTCACACACTGCTCTTGGGTTAATTGTAGGTAGGAAAAGAGCTCTTGGAAAACCCGGGGTGGGTAGGGAAGAGTCCCTCCTCCCTCTTTACAGAGCTTCCGCTCTCTGCATGTCTCTGCTCCATTTGTGGGTCATGTTACAGATCCAGAGACACTGAAACTACAGTCCCCATACCTTATACAGAGTTCAGTCATCAAATCCTCTGTCCTACCTGAATGTCTGCAGCAGCTCACACCACAACCTCTAGAAACACATCCACAACACCTGCACTGACTTTCCAATTGCAGGAGTAAGTCAAAAGCCCCTCAGCTCTAGGTTGGATGCCTGGTCCTTTTAAATAACACTAGAGGGGATTCATTGTGATTCTAAATGTATATTCAGCTGACAGTGACTAACACAAGCAGTCAGTGGTCATGCCGAGACCTGATTTCAAAGACGTACTCAAAGCTGTCTGGTTGGGACATTGAAGTCACATTCAAAACTATCCTCACATGAGTATCACAAACATAGTTTTAGTTTTAGTTTTAGTTTTAGAGATACAGCACTGAAACAGGCCCTTCGGCCCACCGAGTCTGTGCCGACCATCAACCACCCATTTATACTAATCCTACACTAATCCCGTATTCCTATCACATCCCCACCTGTCCCTGTATATTTCCCTACCACCTACCTATACTAGGGTCAATTTATAATGGCCAATTAACCTATCAACCTGCAAGTCTTTGGCATGTGGGAGGAAACCGGAGCACCCGGAGGAAACCCACGCAGACACAGGGAGAACTTGCAAACTCCGCACAGGCAGTACCCAGAATCGAACCCGGGTCCCTGGAGCTGTGAGGCTGCAGTGCTAACCACTGCGCCACTGTGCCACTGGAGCCCTGTCCAGCATGGGGCACTGGGCTGACCATACTAGAGCCCTGTCCAGCATGGGGCACTGGGCTGACCACACAAGATCCCTGACCAGCATGAGGCATTGTGCTGATAATACTAGAGCCCTGTCCAGCATGGGGCACTGGGCTGACCACACAAGAGCCCTGTCCAGCATGGGGCACTGGGCTGACAACGCAAGAGCCCTGACCAGCATGAGGCACTGGGCTGATAACACAAGAGCTCTGTCCAGCATGAGGCACTGGGCTGATAATACTAGAGCCCTGTCCAGCATGGGGCACTGGGATGACCACACAAGAGCCCTGACCAGCATGAGGCACTGGGCTGATAATAGTAGAGCCCTGTCTAGCATTGGGCATTGTGCTGATAATACTAGAGCACTGTCCAACATGAGGCACTGTGCTGACCATACTAGAGCCCTGTCCAGCATGAGGCATTGTGCTGATAATACTAGAGCCCTGTCCAGCATGGGGCACTGTGCTGATAATACTGGAGCCCTGTCCAGCATGAGGCATTGTGCTGATAATACTAGAGCCCTGTCCAGCATGAGGCATTGTGCTGATAATACGAGAGCCCTGTCCAGCATGAGGCATTGTGCTGACAATACGAGAACCTGGTCCAGCATGAGGCATTGTGCTGACAGTACTAGAGCCCTGTCCAGCATGGGGCACTGTGCTGACAACTCTCGAGCCATGTCCAGCATGGGGCACTGTGCTGACCATACGAGAGCCCTATCCAGCATGGGGCACTGTGCTGACCATACGAGAGCCCTGTGCAGCATGGGGCAATGTGCTGACCATACTAGAGCCCTATCCAGCATGGGGCATTGTGCTGGCCATACTAGAGCCCTGTGCAGCATGGGGCATTGTGCTGACCATACTAGAGCCCTGTCCAGCATGGGGCATTGTGCTGACCACACTAGAGCCCTGTCCAACATGGGGCATTGTGCTGACCATACTAGAGCCCTATCCAGCATGGGGCATTGTGCTCACCACACGAGAGCACTGTCCAGCATGGGGCATTATGCTGACCACACTAGAGCCCTGTCCAACATGGGGCATTGAGCTGACCATACTAGAGCTCTGTCCAGCATGCGGCATTGTGCTGAACACACTAGAGCCCTGACCAGCATGAGGCACTGTGCTGACCATACTAGAGCCCTGTCCAGCATGGGGCATTGTGCTGATCATACTAGAGCTCTGTCCAGCATGGGGCATTGTGCTGAACACACTAGAGACCTGACCAGCATGGGGCACTGGGCTGACAACACAAGAGCTCTGTCCAGCATGAGGCACTGTGCTGACCATACTCGTGCCATGTCCAGCATGGGGCACTGTTCTGACCATACGAGAGCTCTGTCCAGTTTGGGGCATTGTGCTGACCATACCAGAGCATTGTCCAGCATGGGGCATTGTGCTGACCATACTAGAGCCCTGTCCAGCATGGGACATTGTGCTGACCATACTAGAGCCCTGTCCAGCATGGGGCACTGTGTTGACCATACTATAGCCCTGTCCAGCATGGGCCATTGTGCTGACCATACAAGAGCCCTGTCCAACATGGGGCATTGTGCTGACTATACTAGAGCCCTGACCAGCATGGAACATTGTGCTGACCATACTAGAGCTCTGTCCACCATTGGGCACTGTGCTGACCACACAAGTGTACTGCCCACCATGGGGCATTGTGCTGACCATACCGGAGCCCTGTGCAGCATGGGGCATTGTGCTGACCATACTAGAGCCCTGTGCAGCATGGGACATTGTGCTGACCGTACTAGAGCCATGACCAGCAGGAGGCACTGTGCTGACCATACTGGAGCCCTATCCAGCATGGGGCATTGTGCTGACCATACTAGAGCCCTGTCCAGCATGGGACATTGTGCTGACCATACTAGAGCCATGACCAGCAGGAGGCACTGTGCTGACCATACAGGAGCCCTATCCAACATGGGGCATTGTGCTGACCATACTAGAGCCCTGTCCAGCATGGGGCATTGTTCTGACTACTCCAGAGCCCTCTCCAGTATGGGGCATTGTGCTGACCATACTAGAGCTCTGTCCAGCATGAGGCACTGTGCTGACCATACTCGTGCCATGTCCAGCATGGGGCACTGTTCTGACCGTACTAGAGCTCTGTCCAGTATGGGGCATTGTGCTGACCATACTAGAGCATTGTCCAGCATGGGGCATTGTGCTGACCATACTAGAGCTCTGTCCAGCATGGGGCACTGTGCTGACCATACTAGAGCCCTGTCCAACATGGGGCATTGTGCTGACCATACTAGAGGCCTATCCAGCATGGGGCATTGTGCTGACCACACTAGAGCCCTGTCCAACATGGGGCATTGCGCTGACCATACTAGAGCTCTGTCCAGCATGGGGCATTGAGCTGACCATACTCGAACCATCTCCAGCATGGGGCACTGTGCTGACTATACTAGGGCCCTGTCCAGCATGGGGCATTGTGCTGACCATACTAGAGCCCTGTCCAGCACGGGACACTGTGCTGACCACACTAGAGCCCTGACCAGCATGAGGCACTGTGCTGACCATACTGGAGCTCGGTCCAGCATGGGGCATTGTGCTGACCATACTAGAGCCGTGTCCAGCATGAGACATTGTGCTGACCATACTAGAGCGCTGTCCAGCATGGGGCACTGTGCTGACCACACTAGAGCCCTGACCAGCATGAGGCACTGTGCTGAACACACTAGAGCCCTGACCAGCATGGGGCATTTCGCTGACAATACTAGAGCTCTGTCCAGCATGGGGCATAGTGCTGAACACACTAGAGCCCTGACCAGCATGAGGCACTGTGCTGACCATACTAGAGCCCTGTCCAGCATGGGGCATTGTGCTGATCATACTAGAGCTCTGTCCAGCATGGGGCATTGTGCTGAACACACTAGAGCCCTGACCAGCATGGGGCAATGGGCTGACCACACAAGAGCCCTGACCAGCATGAGGCACTGTGCTGACCATACTAGAGCTCTGTCCAGCATGGGGCTTTGTGCTGAACATACTAGAGCATTGTCCAGTATGCAGCATTGTTCTGACTACTCCAGAGCCCTCTCCAGTATGGGGCATTGTGCTGACCATACTAGAGCTCTGTCCAGCATGAGGCACTGTGCTGACCATACTCGTGCCATGTCCAGCATGGGGCACTGTTCTGACCGTACTAGAGCTCTGTCCAGTATGGGGCATTGTGCTGACCATACTAGAGCATTGTCCAGCATGGGGCATTGTGCTGACCATACTAGAGCTCTGTCCAGCATGGGGCACTGTGCTGACCATACTATAGCCCTCTGCAGCATGGGGCATAGTGCTGACCATACAAGAGCCCTGTCCAGCATGGAGCATTGTGCTGACCATACAAGAGCACTGTCCAGCATGGGCCATTGTGCTGACCATACAAGAGCCCTGTCCAGCATGTGGCATTGTGCTGACTATACTAGAGCCCTGACCAGCATGGAACATTGTGCTGACCATACTAGAGCTATGTCCACCATTGGGCACTGTGCTGATCACACAAGTGTACTGCCCACCATGGGGCATTGTGCTGACCATACCGGAGCCCTGTGCAGCATGGGGCATTGTGCTGACCATACTAGAGCCCTGTCCAGCATGGGGCATTGTGCTGACCATACAAGAGCCCTGACCAGCAGGAGGCACTGTGTAGACCATACTAGAGCCCTATCCAGCATGGAGCATTGTGCAGACCATACTAGAGCCCTGTCCAGCATTGGGCACTGTGCTGACCATATTAGAACGCTATCCAGCATGGGGCATTGTGCTGACCATACGAGAGCCCTGTGCAGCATGGGGCATTGTGCTGACCATACTAGAGCCCTGTCCAGCATGGGGCATTGTGCTGACCACACTAGAGCCATGTCCAGCATGGGGCATTGTGCTGACCATACAAGAGCCCTGTCCAGCATGGGGCATTGTGCTGACCACACTAGAGCCCTGTCCAGCATGAGGCATTGTGCTGACCAGACTGGAGCCCGATCCAGCATGGGGCATTGTGCTGACCATACTAGAGCTCTGTCCAGCATGGGGCACTGTGCTGACCATACGATAGCCCTGTGCAGCATGGGGCATTGTGCTGACCGTACAAGAGCCCTGTCCAGCATGGGGCATTGTGCTGACCATACAAGAGCCCTGTCCAGCATGGGCCATTGTGCTGACCATACAAGAGCCCTGTCCAGCATGGGGCATCGTGCTGACTATACTAGAGCCCTGACCAGCATGGGGCATTGTGCTGACCATACTAGAGCTCTGTCCACCATTGGGCACGGTGCTGAGCACACAAGTGTTCTGCCCACCATGGGGCATTGTGCTGACCATACCGGAGCCCTGTGCAGCATGGGGCATTGTGCTGACCATACTAGAGCCCTGTCCAGCATGGTGCATTGTGCTGACCAGACTAGAGCCCTGACCAGCAGGATCCACTGTGTCGACCATACTGGAGCCCGATCCAGCATGGGGCATTGTGCTGACCATACTGGAGCCCTGTCCAGCATTGGGCACTGTGCTGACCATATTAGATCGCTATCCAGCATGGGGCATTGTGCTGACCATACGAGAGCCCTGTGCAGCATGGGGCATTGTGCTGACCATACTAGAGCCCTGTCCAGCATGGGGCATTGTGCTGACCACACTAGAGCCCGGTCCAGCATTGGGCATTGTGCTGACCATACTCGAGCCCTGTCCAGCATGGTGCATTGTGCTGACCATACAAGAGCCCTGTCCAGCATGGGGCATTGTGCTGACTATACTAGAGCCCTGACCAGCATGGAGCATTGTGCTGACCATACTAGAGCTCTGTCCACCATTCGGCACTGTGCTGATCACACAAGTGTACTGCCCACCATGGGGCATTGTGCTGACCAGACTGGAGCCCTGTGCAGCACGGGGCACTGTGCTGACCACACTGGAGCTCGGTCCAGCATGGGGCATTGTGCTGACCATACTAGAGCCGTGTCCAGCATGAGACATTGTGCTGACCATACTAGAGCGCTGTCCAGCATGGGGCACTGTGCTGACCACACTAGAGCCCTGACCAGCATGAGGCACTGTGCTGAACACACTAGAGCCCTGACCAGCATGGGGCATTTCGCTGACAATACTAGAGCTCTGTCCAGCATGGGGCATAGTGCTGAACACACTAGAGCCCTGACCAGCATGAGGCACTGTGCTGACCATACTAGAGCCCTGTCCAGCATGGGGCATTGTGCTGATCATACTAGAGCTCTGTCCAGCATGGGGCATTGTGCTGAACACACTAGAGCCCTGACCAGCATGGGGCAATGGGCTGACCACACAAGAGCCCTGACCAGCATGAGGCACTGTGCTGACCATACTAGAGCTCTGTCCAGCATGGGGCTTTGTGCTGAACATACTAGAGCATTGTCCAGTATGCAGCATTGTTCTGACTACTCCAGAGCCCTCTCCAGTATGGGGCATTGTGCTGACCATACTAGAGCTCTGTCCAGCATGAGGCACTGTGCTGACCATACTCGTGCCATGTCCAGCATGGGGCACTGTTCTGACCGTACTAGAGCTCTGTCCAGTATGGGGCATTGTGCTGACCATACTAGAGCATTGTCCAGCATGGGGCATTGTGCTGACCATACTAGAGCTCTGTCCAGCATGGGGCACTGTGCTGACCATAATATAGCCCTCTGCAGCATGGGGCATAGTGCTGACCATACAAGAGCCCTGTCCAGCATGGAGCATTGTGCTGACCATACAAGAGCACTGTCCAGCATGGGCCATTGTGCTGACCATACAAGAGCCCTGTCCAGCATGTGGCATTGTGCTGACTATACTAGAGCCCTGACCAGCATGGAACATTGTGCTGACCATACTAGAGCTCTGTCCACCATTGGGCACTGTGCTGATCACACAAGTGTACTGCCCACCATGGGGCATTGTGCTGACCATACCGGAGCCCTGTGCAGCATGGGGCATTGTGCTGACCATACTAGAGCCCTGTCCAGCATGGGGCATTGTGCTGACCATACAAGAGCCCTGACCAGCAGGAGGCACTGTGTAGACCATACTAGAGCCCTATCCAGCATGGAGCATTGTGCAGACCATACTAGAGCCCTGTCCAGCATGGGGCATTGTGCTGACCACACTAGAGCCCTGTCCAGCATGAGGCATTGTGCTGACCAGACTGGAGCCCGATCCAGCATGGGGCATTGTGCTGACCATACTAGAGCTCTGTCCAGCATGGGGCACTGTGCTGACCATACGATAGCCCTGTGCAGCATGGGGCATTGTGCTGACCGTACAAGAGCCCTGTCCAGCATGGGGCATTGTGCTGACCATACAAGAGCCCTGTCCAGCATGGGCCATTGTGCTGACCATACAAGAGCCCTGTCCAGCATGGGGCATCGTGCTGACTATACTAGAGCCCTGACCAGCATGGGGCATTGTGCTGACCATACTAGAGCTCTGTCCACCATTGGGCACGGTGCTGAGCACACAAGTGTTCTGCCCACCATGGGGCATTGTGCTGACCATACCGGAGCCCTGTGCAGCATGGGACATTGTGCTGACCATACTAGAGCCCTGTCCAGCATGGTGCATTGTGCTGACCAGACTAGAGCCCTGACCAGCAGGATCCACTGTGTCGACCATACTAGAGCCCGATCCAGCATGGGGCATTGTGCTGACCATACTGGAGCCCTGTCCAGCATTGGGCACTGTGCTGACCATATTAGATCGCTATCCAGCATGGGGCATTGTGCTGACCATACGAGAGCCCTGTGCAGCATGGGGCATTGTGCTGACCATACTAGAGCCCTGTCCAGCATGGGGCATTGTGCTGACCACACTAGAGCCCTGTCCAGCATTGGGCATTGTGCTGACCATACTAGAGCTCTGTCCACCATTGGGCACGGTGCTGAGCACACAAGTGTACTGCCCACCATGGGGCATTGTGCTGACCATACCGGAGCCCTGTGCAGCATGGGGCATTGTGCTGACCATACCAGAACCCTGTCCAGCATGGTGCATTGTGCTGACCATACTAGAGCCCTGACCAGCAGGATCCACTGTGTCGACCATACTAGAGCCCGATCCAGCATGGCGCATTGTGCTGACCATACTGGAGCCCTGTCCAGCATTGGGCACTGTGGTGACCATATTAGAGCGCTATCCAGCATGGGGCATTGTGCTGACCATACGAGAGCCCTGTGCAGCATGGGGCATTGTGCTGACCATACTAGAGCCCTGTCCAGCATGGGGCATTGTGCTGACCACACTAGAGCCCTGTCCAGCATGGGGCATTGTGCTGACCATACAAGAGCCCTGTCCAGCATGGGGCATTGTGCTGACCATACTAGAGCCCTGTCCAGCATGGGGCATTGTGCTGACCACTCTAGAGCCCTGTCCAGCATGGGGCATTGTGCTGACCATACTAGAGCCCTATCCAGCATGGGGCATTGTGCTGACCACACTAGAGCCCTGTCCAGCATGGGGCATTGTGCTGACCATACTAGAGCCCTGTCCAACATGGGGCATTGCGCTGACCATACTAGAGCTCTGTCCAGCATGGGGCATTGAGCTGACCACACTAGAGCCCTGTCCAGCTTGGGGCACTGTGCTGACCATACTAGAGCCCTGTCCAGCATGGGGCATTGTGCTGACCATACTAGAGCCCTGTCCAGCACGGGGCACTGTGCTGACCACACTGGAGCCCTGACCAGCATGGGGCATTGTGCTGACCACACAAGAGCCCTGACCAGCATGAGGCACTGTGCTGACCATACTAGAGCATTGTCCAGTATGCGGCATTGTGCTGACCACACTAGAGCCCTGTCCAGCATTGGGCATTGTGCTGACCATACTCGAGCCCTGTCCAGCATGGTGCATTGTGCTGACCATACAAGAGCCCTGTCCAGCATGGGGCATTGTGCTGACTATACTAGAGCCCTGACCAGCATGGAGCATTGTGCTGACCATACTAGAGCTCTGTCCACCATTCGGCACTGTGCTGATCACACAAGTGTACTGCCCACCATGGGGCATTGTGCTGACCAGACTGGAGCCCTGTGCAGCATGGGGCATTGTGCTGACCATACTAGAGCCCTGTCCAGCATGGGGCATTGTGCTGACCATACTAGAGCCCTGACCAGCATGGACCATGGTGCTGACCATACTAGAGCTCTGTCCACCATTGGGCACGGTGCTGAGCACACAAGTGTACTGCCCACCATGGGGCATTGTGCTGACCATACTGGAGCCCTGTGCAGCATGGGGCACTGTGCTGACCATACTAGAGCCCTGTCCAGCATGGGGCATTGTGCTGACCATACTAGAGCCCTGACCAGCATGGACCATTGTGCTGACCATACTAGAGCTCTGTCCACCATTGGTCACGGTGCTGAGCACACAAGTGTACTGCCCACCATGGGGCATTGTGCTGACCATACCGGAGCCCTGTGCTGCATGGGGCATTGTGCTGACCATACCAGAGCCCTGTCCAGCATGGTGCATTGTGCTGACCATACTAGAGCCCTGACCAGCAGGATCCACTGTGTCGACCATACTAGAGCCCGATCCAGCATGGGGCATTGTGCTGACCATACTGGAGCCCTGTCCAGCATTGGGCACTGTGCTGACCATATTAGAGCGCTATCCAGCATGGGGCATTGTGCTGACCATACGAGAGCCCTGTGCAGCATGGGGCATTGTGCTGACCATACTAGAGCCCTGTCCAGCATGGGGCATTGTGCTGACCACACTAGAGCCCTGTCCAGCATGGGGCATTGTGCTGACCATACAAGAGCCCTGTCCAGCATGGGGCATTGTGCTGACCATACTAGAGCCCTGTCCAGCATGGGGCATTGTGCTGACCACTCTAGATCCCTGTCCAGCATGGGGCATTGTGCTGACCATACTAGAGCCCTATCCAGCATGGGGCAAAGTGCTGACCACACTAGAGCCCTGTCCAGCATGGGCATTGTGCTGACCATACTAGAGCCCTGTCCAACATGGGGCATTGCGCTGACCATACTAGAGCCCTGTGCAGCATGGGGCATTGTGCTGACCATACTAGAGCCCTGTCCAGCATGGGGCATTGCGCTGACCATACTAGAGCTCTGTCCAGCATGGGGCATTGAGCTGACCACACTAGAGCCCTGTCCAGCTTGGGGCATTGTGCTGACCATTCTAGAGCCCTGACCAGCAGGAGGCACTGTGCTGACCATACTAGAGCCCTATCCAGCATGGGGCATTGTGCTGACCTCACTAGAGCCCTGTCCAGCATGGGGCATTGTGCTGACCATACTAGAGCCTTGTACAGCATGGGGCACTGTGCTGCATACTGGAGCTCTGTCCAGCATGGGGCACTGTGCTGACCACACAAGTGTACTGCCCACCATGGGACACTGTGCTGACCACACTAGAAGTGGCCGGCTATGTGGTTCGCATCATTTTATGGGTCCCATCTTCTGTGCCCTCAGCACCAGTGGGTCTGTAGAGTTGAAAATCGTTGCCAGGAACAGATACAGAGAGAAAGAAATTCACTTTAAAAAGAGAATTGAGAAAAGATTGAAGGCATATTGTTTGCAGAAATATGGGAAATGCACAGGGGAATGGGACTAATGGAGTGGTGAGGCCATGGAGTGATTCAGACTCAAGAATGAGAATATTAAAATTAAGGTGCTGCCAGAACGGGAGCCATTGTAGATCAGTGAGCACAGGGGTGATGGGTGATCGGGATTTGGTGTGAGTTAGGATACAGGCAGCAGAGTTCTGGATGGGCTGTGGTTTCTGGAGGTTTATAACTGGGAGGGTGACCAGGAGAGATTACGAATAGTCAAGTGTGGATTTAACAAAGGCACATATGAGGGTTTATGCAGCAGATGGGCTGAGGCAGAGGTGTAGACGGGTGGTATTACTCACGTGGTAGTAGGCAGGGTTGGTGCTGGAGAGAATTTGGAGATGAACTCAAGTAAGGTATAAATTGAACACAGAGGTTGTAAACTATCTGGTTCAGCCTCACGATCGGGTATGTGGTTCACAGATAGGGGATTGAGTTTGTGACGGAGACCAATGCACCAATGACACTGTCTTCTCTCTTCCCACAATTTACGTTCCAGAACAGTATTTCAGTAAATATGGTTTACAGATCTCCTAGCTGAAAATAGAGACAGTATCAGCAGCAAAGAGCAGAGAGTAAATTACAAGAACTGAAATACCATGAGCAGTGGTTTATATAGCTGATTTCTGGAGATAGAGATTCAGCAGAAATAACAACAGCAGCAAGGAAGGCAGAGTAAATTAGAGGAGCAGTAATGCAGTTAAACATGGTTAATCAAGGTAATTACTGGAGATATTCACCGGGATTAACAACAGCAGCAAGGAGGGTAGAGTAAATTACAGGAATATAATACAGTTAAACATGGTTTACAGAATAAATACCTGGAAACAGATACTAACCAGGGACACCAACAAGAGCGAGGATGGGATAATAAATGTATTGAGCAATCTGAAGTGCGAGGTAGATGCGAAAGTCTAATGAGAACCGATCATAATATGTAGAAAGATAGTGAAGTTCTGAGGATAAACTCTTACTCATTGTTGTAACATTCCAATCTATTGTTCTCAGATTCTGACCCATTGTTCTCAGATTCTGACCCATTGTTCTCAGATTCTGATCTATCCTCTCCCTCTCTCTGGAGCCGCTGATCCCTGTGAGTGCCGGGCGTGATGCTCCCGCTGACAGTATGGGATAACACATCGAAAGGAGTCCCATATTAATAGAAGAGGGAAACCCTCCTGCGACACAATTCGGTCCATGGAGACTGACATGAATTGCAGTCACTGAACAAACAGTTTCAGTTAACACCTTTCAATCCAACACCTTTTTGTACCACAATAAACTGGAACTCTTACCCAGTCTGAATGGATGTATGGGGGTTTCTGAGGGAAGGAATGGTGGAAATAGCAGAGGCACTGGCCAGAATCTTCCAATCCTCCTTGGATATGGGTGTGATGACAGAGGATTGTAAATCTTACATCCTGTTTAAAAAAGGAGATATGCGATAAATGCTGTAATTACTGACTAGTCAGACTAGTGTCACGATTGGGGACATTTGTAGACGTGACAACCCAAGAGAAAAATACTTGTTGCTTGGAAAAACATTGGATAGTAAATGGTTAGCAACCTGAATATGCTAAAGACTATTGCTGTCTGGCAAACAACAACATAAACAACAACTTATATTGAGATATTGCCTTTAATGTTATAAAACATCCCAAGGTGCTTCACAGGAGCATTATGAAGCAAAGTGCGAACTGAGATACAACATGAGATATTAGGTCAAAGGACCAACAGCTTAGCCAAAGAGGAAGGTTTCAAGGAATATCTTAAAGGAGGAAAGTGAGATGGAGAGGTGCAGAGGCGGAGATGTGCTGGGAGGATACTGCAGCTTGGGCCCCGGCAGCTGAAGGCACGGTCGCCAGTGGTGCAGTGATTAAAATAACGGATGCAAAAGAGGCCAGAATTGGAGGAGCACAGATGTCTCGATGGGTTCTGGAGCTGGAGGAGATTACAGAGATAGGGAGGGGCGAGGCCATTGAGAGATATGACAACTTTTAAAATCAAGATATTGCTTGATTGGGAGCCAATGTCGGTCAGTGTCATATAAACGGGACTTGGTGTGAGCTAAGACATGGGCAGCAGAGTTTTGGATGACCTCAAGTTTACAGAGAGTAGATGTGGGAGATCAGCCAGGAAAGAGTTGGAATAGTCACATCGAGAGGTGACGAAGGCATGAATGAGGTTTCAGCAGCAGATGGGCTGAGACAGGGGTGAAGTCAGGCGATGGTACTGAGGTGGAAATAGGCGGTTGTAACGATACCCTGAAAATGAGGTTAAAGCTCATTTTGTGGTGAAATGTGACACCAAGGATGTAAACATATTGTCTGAATCTCAGACTGTCACCAGGAAGAGGGATGGAATCAATAGCAAGGGAACAGAGTTGGAGTGGGGAGAGAAAACAATGGCTTCAGTCTTCCCAATATTTAATTGTAGGAAATTTCTGCTCATCCAGTACTGGGTGTCGGATAATCAGTCTGATAATTTAACAACAGTGGATGAGTGGAGAGAGGTAGTGCTGAGGTAAACTTGATGGAGTTCTTTGATAAAACAATGGAGAGGGTTGATGAGGGTGGTGTGATTGAAGTTATATATATGGACTTTCAAAAGGTGTTCGATCAAGTGACATTCAATAGACAAGTTAGGAAAACTGAACACTATGGATTAAAGGTACAGTGACAGTGTGGATATAACACTGGCTAAGGAACAGTAAACAGATAGAAGTGGTGAAAGGTTGTTGTTCAGACTCAATGGGAGTATACAGTGGTGTTCCCCTGGGCTCAATATTAGGACCACTGCTCTTTTTGCTCTTGGAAACCCAGGGTGGGTAGGGCAGAGGCCATTCCACCTCTTTCTTTCCAGAGCTTTCGCTCTCTCTGCAGCTTCTGCTCCATTTGTTGATCATGTTACAGACCCAGAGACACTGTAACTACAGTCCACATTCATCGGACAGAGTTGGGTCACCAAGTCCTCTCTCCTCCCTAAATGTCTGCAGCAGCTCATAACACAACCTCCAGAAAACCATCCACAGCACCTCCACTAACTTTGTAATAACAGAAGTAAGTCAAAAGCCCCACACCTGCAGGATGGACGCCTGGTCCTTTTAACTAACACTAGAGGGGGTTCCTCGTGCTGCTGAATGTAGGTTCAGCTGAGAGTGACGAACACAGGTGGTCAGTATACATGCAAGGACCAAGTTTCAAAGACGTACATCAAAGTTGCTGAAATGGCTGATCGACTTCATATTCAGACCCCTCCTCACACGACAGACACACACACGTTACACCGACACCAGCACCCCGGCCAGCCTGGGTGTCCTGTGCAATGTGCTGGATGTGACCGGCAGTGCAGCTCACACCATTTTATGGATCCAAGCTTCCACAGCATGAGTGGAGCAGGGGAGATTAAATGTGTGGTCAGGAAGACCACACTGTGGCTGTCTGGATACAAAATTGTCTGGCCCATAAGGGTGTTAGTAGATGGAAAGCATTCAGCATGGAGCTCGGTGACCAGTGATGTTCCGCAGAGATCTGTTCTGGGACCTCTGCTCTTTGTGATTTTTATAAATGACTTGGATGAGGAAGTGGAAGGCTGGGTTAGCAAGTTTGCCGATGACACGAAGGTTGCTAGAGTTGTGGATAGTGTGGAAGGCTGTTGTCGGTTGCAACTGGACATGGACAGGATGCAGAGCTGGGCTGAGAAGTGGCAGATGGAGTTCAACCTGGAAAAGTGTGAAGTGATTCATTTTGGTAGGTCGAATTTGAATGGAGAATACAGGCTTAAAGACAGGGTTTTTGGTAGTGTGGAGGAACAGAGGGATCTTGGGGTCCATGTCCATAGATCGCTCAAAGTTGCCATCCAAGTTGATAGGGTTGTTAAGAAGGCGTATGGTGTGTTGGCTTTCATTAACAGGGGGATTGAGTTTAAGGGCTGCGAGGTTATGCTGCAGCTCTATAAGGCCCTGGTTCGACCACACTTGGAATATTGTGTTCAGTTCTGGTCGCCTCATTATAGGAAGGATGTGGAAGCTTTCGAGAGGGTGCAGAGGAGATTTACCAGGATGCTGCCTGGACTGGAGAAAGGTTGAGGGAGCTAGGGCTTTTCTCATTGGAGCGAAGAAGGATGAGAGGTGACTTGATAGAGGGGTACAAGATGATGAGAGGCATAGATAGAGTGGATAGCCAGAGACATTTTCCCAGGTGGAAAGGGCTAGCACCAGTGGGCATAATTTTAAGGTGATTGGAGGAAGGTTTCGGGGAGATGTCAGAGGTAGGTTCTTTACACAGAGTGGTGGGTGCGTGGAACGCACTGCCAGCGGCGGTAGTAGAAGCAGATACATTGGGGACATTTAAGCGACTCTTGGATAGGTACATGGATGATAGTAGAATGAAGGGTGTGTAGGTAGTTTGATCTTAGAGTAGGTTAAAGGTTCGGCACTACATCGTGGGCCGAAGGGCCTGTACTGTGCTGTATTGTTCTATGTTCTATGTTCTAAAATGATGGATAACAAAATTGAATCACATGGATTAGCATCCAATTGGATCAAATATTGATTGATGGAAAGAAAAGGGTGAGTAGTGTTAAATGGTTGTTTTTCAGACTGGAGGATGGTAGGCAGTGATGTTCCCCAAGGGTCAGTGCTAGGACCAAATTTTTTTTGCTATATATAAATGACTTGGATCTTGGAATACAGAGCAGAATTTCAAGGCTTGCCAAGGACACCGAACTTGCACGCGTGGCAAACACTGAGGATGACACAAACTGCCTGCAACAGGATATCGACAATCCAGCAGAATTAACAGAGAAATGGCAGGTGGAATTTAGTACAGAGGTGTGTGAGGTGATGCCTTATGCCCGAAGGAATAGGAAGGCAAGATAGACTTAATTGCACAGTTCTGAACATTGTGCAGGATCAGAGGGACCTGGGGCTCCATATGCATTTATCATTGCAGGTGGCAGGACATATTAGGAGAGTGTTTAGCAAAACATATCAGATCTTGGAGGCAAGGATACAAAAGCAGGGAAACATAGAAACATAGAAAATAGGAGCAGAAGTAGGCCATTCGGTCCTTCGAGACTGCTGCGCCATTCGTTATGATCATCGCTGATCATCCAACTCAGTAATCTTTCCCCCCATATCCTTTGATCCCTTTAGAACCAAGAGCTATATCTAACTCCTTCTTAAAAACATACAATGTTTTGGCCTCGACTGCTCCCTGTGGTAGCGAATTCCACAGGCTCACCACTCTCTGGGTGAAAAAATGTCTACTCATCTCAGTCCTGAAAGGTTTACCCCTTATCCTGAGACTGTTGCCCCTGGTTCTGGACACCCCAACATCGGGAACATCCTTCCTGCATTTAGTCTGTCCAGACTGATTAAAATTCTGCAGGTTTCTATGAGATCCCTCCCTCACTCTTCTGAACTCCATCAACCTCTACTCCTCTATACTGGATATGTCTCCTGCTCCTGCCTGGAAATATCCAAATACATAGAGTTTCAATGAAACTGCGATCTTAACGTCCACTGACAGCTCCGTCCTCACTCTGGTGTGAGGCTCCATGTGTTGCAGGAGGTGACACAGCTCTGTGACTAACTCCTTTTTGAATCAGAGTCACCTCACACACTGCTCCTGGGGCAGGCAAGGTAGGAAAAGTGCTCTCATACCTCGTCCAGTCTTGGGTCACCAAATCCTCTGTCCTCCCTGAATGTCTGCAGCAGCTCACAACACAACCTCCAGAAAACCATCCACAGCACCTCCACTAACTTTACAATAGCAAAAGTAAGTCAAAAGCCCCTCATCTGTCCGTTGGATGTCTGGTCCTTTTAAATAACACTAGAGGGGCTCCTCGTCCTGCTGAATATATGTTCAGCTGAGAATGACTAACACAGGTGGTCAGTGGACATGCACAGGCCAAGTTTCAAAGACATATATCAAAGCTGCTGCAATGGCTGATTGGCACCATATTGAGACCCTTCCTCACACTACCAGCACATGCTTGATAAACCCGGTCTAAATCCCTGTCCAGCGCTAAATCCCTGTCCAGCATGGAGCACTGGAAGTGACCGGCAGCTCAGCTCATACCATTTTATGAATCCAAGCGTCCATGACGTTGGGCCCAGTGGAGCTGTGGAGCTGAAAATCGTGGTCAGTGGTAGAATAAAGAGGGGGTGAAGTTTATTTTTAAAGCTAATTGAAGAAAATACTAGAAGGCCAAAAGGAATATGGGAACGGTCAGGGGAATGGGACTAACTGGAGGGGTGAGGCCATGGAGGGATTCAAACACATGAATGAGAATAATAAAAATAAGGTGCTGCCAGACTGGGAGCCAATGTAAATCAGTGAGCACAAGGGTGATGGGTGATCGGGATTGGTGTGAGTTAGAATACAGGCAGCAGAGTTCTGGATGGGCTGTGGTTTATGGAGGTTTATAAATGGGAGGGTGACCAGGATAGAATTGTAATAGTCAAGTGTGTATTTAACAAAGGCACAGATGAATGTTTATGCAGCAGATAGGCTGAGGCAGAGGTGGAGATGTGTGTTAGTACAGAGGTGGTAGGAGGCAGGGTTGGTGAAAATATGGAGATGAACTCAGCTCAGATTTAAATAGAACACAGAGGTTGCAAACTGTCTGGTTCAGCCACTGATATTTGGCAATGAGGAGATCGTGGTTCATGGATAGTGGATGGAATTTCTTATGGAGACCAATGACAACTGCACTCTTCCCAAATTTAAATAGCAAGAAAATTATTTCAGTGAAACAAATTTTACAGATCTCATAGTGGGCAATAGAGACGTACCAGGGACAGCAACAGCAGCAAAGATGGGAGAGTAAATTACAAGCACTCTACTGCACATAGCAATGGTTTATAGAGCTAATATCGGGAGACAGAAATTTGCCATGAATAACAACAGCAGCAAGGAGGGCAGAGGAAATGACAAGAATGGCAATGCAGTTAAACATGGTTTATAGAATTAATAGCTAGATACAGACACTTACTAGGGACACCAATAATAGCCAGGAATGGGTAGTAAATGTATTGAATATTCCTCAGTGCGTAATAGATCCGACTGTTTAATGAGAACTGATCATAATTTGCAGAAAGAAAGTTAAACTCCCAGATGATACTCCTGCTCATTGTTGTAACATTCCAATCTATTGTACTCTGATTCTGATCTTTCCTCTCCCTCTCTCCAGAGCCGCTGATCCCTGTTAGTGACGGGAGTGATGTGATACTCCCACTGACACTATGTGATAACACATTGAAAGGAGTCCCTTATTAATAGAAGAGGTAAATCTTCCAGTGACACAATTAGGGTCCATGGAGACTGACATTAATTGCAGTCACTGAACAAACAGGTTCAGTTAACCCCTTTCAATCCAACACTTTTTGTATCACAATAAACTAGAACATTTTCCCGGTCTGGATGGGAATTCTGAGGGTTGGTGAGAGAAGGAATGGTGCAAATGGAAGAAGCACTGCACAGAATCTATCAATTCTCTCTGGATATAGGAGTGATGACAGAGCACTGGATGGCTGCAAATTATACACCTAGTTTACAAAAAGGAGGAATGTGGTAAACCCTGTACTGTCCAGTGAATCTGACGTCAGTGGTGGTGAAATTTGACAACCCAGGACAGAAATATTATTTGCTTGGAAAAGCATAGCATAATAAATTTCAAGCCGCATGGATATGCTAATGACAATTCATGTCTGGCAAAGTTCAGCAAGAACTTATCCCAAGGTACTTCACAGCAGCATTATGAAACAAAGTATAACACTGAACCACCAAGGGAGATATTAGGTTAGGTGACCAAATGCTTGGTCAAAGAGGCAAGTTTTAAAGGAGTGTCTTCAAGGATAAAAGCGAGGTGGAGAGATGTAGAGATGGAGCTGTGAAGGGAGCGTATTCCAGAGCTTTGGGCCGAGGCAACTGAAGGTGGAGTAATTAAAATCAGGGATGCACAAGAGGCCAGAATTAGAGGAGCAGAGATATCTCAGAGGTTGTGGGGCTGGAGGGGATTACAGAGTTAGTGAGGGGTGAGGCAATGGAGGGATTGGAAAACAAGAATGAGAATTTTAAAATCAAGACATTGCTTGACTGTGAGCTGATGTCGGTCAGTGACCGGGGAATGAGACTTGCTGTGAGTTAAGGCACAGGCAGCAGAGATTTAGATGACCTCAAGTTTACAGATGGTAGAATGTGGGAGAATGAGTTCGAATAGTCCAGTCTGCAGGTAATGAAAGCATGACTGAGAGCTTCAGCAGCGGATGAGTTTAGACAGGGGTGAAATCAGGCAATGTTATTGAAGTGGAAATAGGTGGTGATAGTGATGGCACGAATATAACGGTGGAAGCTCATTTTGTGGTCAACTGTCACAGAATCACAGAATTGTTACAGGCGGCCATTCAGTCCACCGTGTCTGCACTGGCTGTCCAAAAGAGCAATTCATCTAGTACCGCTTCCCTGTCTTCTCCCTGTAACTCTGTACAATTTTCCTTTTCAGACAGCTATCCAATTTCCTCCTGAATGCCTCGATTGAATCTGCCTCCACCACACTCTCAGGCAGTGCATTCCAGACCTTAAGCACTCGCTGTGTGAAAAAGTTTTCCTCATGTCAACATCTGCTTCTTTTACCAATTACTTTAATTCTTTGCCCTCTCGTTTCAAAACCTTTCAGGAGTGGGAACAGTTTTTCTCTATCCACTCTGTCCAGACACATCAACATTTTGAATACCTTTTTTCCTCTCAGCCTTCTCTTCTCTCAGGAAAATGTTCCCAGTTCTCCAGTCTCTCTTCATAACTGATATTCTTCATCTCTGGAACCATTCTTGTGAATGTTTTTTCACACTCTCCAATGTCTTCACGTTACCTAAAGTGTGGTGCCAAGAACTAGACAGAATACTGCAACTGAGGCCGAACTAGTGTCTCATACAAGTTTAAAATAACCTCTTTGCTTTTGTATTCCATACTGCTGTTAATAAAGCCCAGGATACTGTCTGGTTTATTAACCGCGCTCTCTCAACCTGTCCAACCACCTTCAATGACCTATGCACATATACACCCAGGTCCCTCTGCTCCTGCACACCGTTTAGAGTTGTGCCATTTATTCTATATTGCCTCTCCATGTTCTTCCTACCGAAATGAATCACATCACATTTCTCCACATTGAATTTCATCTGCCACCTGTCTGTCCATTCCACCAACTTGTCTATTTCCATTTGAATTTCTACACTATCCTCCTCACAGTTCACAATGCTTCCAAGTTTTGCATCATCTGCAAACTTTGAAATTGTGCCCTGTACACCAAGGTCTATGTCATTAATATTTGTCAGGAAGAGAAACGATCCCAGCATTGATCCCTGGGGAACTCCACTACAAGTCTTAAATGAAAACAAGAAGTGCTGGAAAGACTCAGCAGGTCTGGAAGCATCTGTGGAGAGTGAAGCAGAGTTAACGCTTCAGGCCTGTGACCTTTCATCAGAATTGACAAAGGTAAGGATATAAAGCAAGGGTGGGGCAAAAGAGAAAAAAGAGGTGCTGATAAGACAGAGGGTCAGAGAGATTAACTGACAAGGAGGTCATGGGGCAAAGGCAAAGAGAGTGTGCTTGTGGTGTGGTGAAAGACAAAACGTTAGTGCAGAGAGGGTATTAAATGACAAAATAATGAACAGCCCTAGCCAAAAGCAGCAACATAAAAAATCCAGTTTAAGGCCAGGAAATGGCAAAAAAAAGGATAAAGCAAAAGAATTAAAAGAACCAGTCTTGATCTGAAATTATTGAACTCAATGTTCAGTCTGGAAGTCTGTAGAGTACCTAATCGGACAATGACGTGCTGTTCCTCGAGCTGACGTTGATGTTCACTGGAACACCGCCTCAGGTAAAAGGCAGATTGGGTTTCCACATTGTGTAGCACCTCCATTCAGTCCAAAAGCATGACACCGAGCTTCCAGTCGCTTCTTATTTCAACACCCTCCACCCTCCCCTCCAGCTCTACTTTTCACATTTCTGTCCTTGTGTTTTCCCCAATACCTCTACTTTCTTTGCTTAAAACCTATTACATTTCGTACCTTTGCCACGTCTGATGAAAGATCTCACACCTGGAACATTAACACTGCTTCTCTCTCCACAGATGCTGCCAGACGTGCTGAGTATTTCCATCACTTTCTGTTTTAATTTCACATTTCCAGCATCTGCAGTATTTTGTTTGATTCAGCTACAAACCTTTCTCCAGCCCGAAAAGCATCCATTAATCACGACACTCTGTTTCCTGTCACTCAACCAATTTAGTTTCATGTTGGTACTGTCCTTTTTATTCGATGAGTGACAACTTTGCTCACAAGTTTGTTGTGTGACACTTTATCAAATGCCTTTTGGAATTCCATTTACACCAGATCAACAGCATTGCCGTCATCAATCTTTCATTTCACCTCTTCAGAAACTCCAGCAAGTTAGTAAAACACCATTTTCCCTTAACAAATCCGTGCTGGTCTTCCACAATTATCCCACATTTGTGTGTGTGCCTATTAATGTTGTCCCAAATGTGACACCGAGGTTTGAAACAGACTGCCTCAATCTCAGAGTGTTACCAAGGAGAGGGATTGAATCAATAGCAAGGAACAGAGTTGGAGTGGGGAGTGAAAACAATGACTTCCGTCTTCCCAATATTTAATTGGAGGAAATTTCTGCTCATCCAGAACTGGATTTCGGATAACCAGTCTGATAATTTAACAACAGTGGAGGAGTGGAGAGATGTGGTGGTGAGGTAAACATGATGGCGTTCTTTGATAAAACAATGGAGAGGGTTGATGATGGTGGTGTGATTGAAGTTATATATATGGACTTTCAAAAGGTGTTTGATCAAGTGACATTCAATAGACAGGTTAGGAAAACTGAACCCCATGGATTAAAGCGACAGTGACAGTGTGGATATAACATTGACTATGGAACAGTAAACAGAGAGATGTGGTGAAAGGTTGTTGTTCAGACTCGATGTGAGTATACAGTGGTGTTCCCCAGGGCTCGGCATTCGGACCACTGCTGTTTTTGCTGTTGGAAAACAAGAGGTATGTCGGGCAGAGCCCCCACCTCCTCCCACTTTACAGAGCTTCCCCTCTCTGCAGCCTCTGCTCCATTTGTTTGTCATGTTACAGACACAGAGACACTGTAACTACAGTCCCCATACCTCGTCCAGTGTTGGGTTATCAAATCCTCTGTCGTCCCTGAATGTCTGCAGCTGCTCACAACACAACCTCTAGAAAACCATCCACAGCACCTCCACTAACTTTACAATAGCTGAAGGAAGTCAAAAACCCTTCACCTGTAGGTTCACTGCCTAGAAATTTTCAATGGCATTAGATGAGGTTCCTCGTGCTGCTGAATGTATGTTTAGCTGAAAGTGACCAACACAGGCGGTCAGATAACATGCACAGTCCAAATTTCAAAGACGTACATCAAAGCTGCTGGAATAGAAGTTTGATGTGACATTCCACAGCTCCTCATGCTACTCGTACACACAATGCACACCCGGGCACAGCAGGAAGCAGTGTGCAGGCCACACCACAAGTGGCTTTAGCTCATCTCACACCCTTTTGTGGATCCAGTCTTCCATTGTGTGGAAGAGCCGAAAATCAACACCAGGGAGAGATAGAGAGGGAATGAAATTCACTTTAAAGGGGGACCTGGAAATGGATTTGAAGGCAAAGGTTTTTTTGTAATATAGGAATGAAGAGGGGAATTGGACTAATTGGAGAGGTGGGGCTATGGAGGGATTCTAACAGAAGAATGGGAATATTAAAGTGAAGGTGCTGCCAGACTGCGAGCCGTTGTAGATCAGTGAGCACAGGGGTGATGGGTGATCGGGATTTAGTGAGAGTTAGGATACAGGCAGCAGAGTTATGGATGGGCTGTGATTTATGGGGGGTTCATAACTGGGAGGATGACCAGGATAGAAATGCAACAGTCAAGTGTGGATTTAACAAAGGCACAGATGAGGGTTTATGCAGCAGATGGGCGGAGGCAGAGGTGAAGATGGGTGATAGTACAGAGGTGGTAGTAGGCAGGGTTTGTGATGGGGAGAATATGGAGATGAACACAGCTCAGGTTTAAATAGAACACAGAGGTTGCAAACAGTCGGGTTCAGACTCAAACATTGGACTTGGAGTATGTCGTTCACAGATATGGGACAGAATTTCTTATGGAGACCAATAACATTGGCTTCGGGCTTCAGAGAAAAAAAAGGGAATTACTTGAACAGTATTTCAGTGAATCAGGGTTTACAGATCTTATATGTGGAAATAAAGACTTCCCAGGGCAGTACAACAGGAAAGATGAGAATAAATTACGAGAACTATAATATCATGAGCAATGATTGTCGAGCTAATAGCTGGAGACAGAGATTCACCAGGAATAACAACAGCAGTAAGGAGGGCAGAGTGAATTCCAGTAACAGTAACGCAGTTAAAAATGGTTTGTAAAATTGACAAACTTACCAGGGACACCAACAATAGCAAGGTTGGGATAGTAAATGTGTTGCATAATCAACAGTGTGTAATAGATCTGGGATGTTAAAGACAGCGAATTCAACGTAGAAAGTATGTAAAGAGGCCATGATAATCCTCTGCCCACTTTTGTAACATTCCATTCCACTGTTCTCAGATTCTGACCCATTGTTGTAACATTCCAATCTATTGTTCTCAGGTTCCGATCTATCCTCTCCCTCTTCTCTGGTGCTGCTGATGCCTGTAAGTGGTGAAGCTGATAATCCACTGGCACAATGGTATTAAACCTTGAAAGGAATCCCTTATTAATAGAAGATGGAAAACCTCCAGTGACACAATTAGGGTCCATGGAGACTGTCATTAACGACAGTCACTGAACAAACAGGTTCTGTTAACCACTTCCCATCCAACACTTTTTGTACCTCAAAAAAGTAGAACATTTACTCGATCTGTATGGGATGTATGACGGTTACTGAGGAAAGGAAATGTGGAAGTAGCATAGGCCCTGGACAGAGTCTTCCAATCCTCCTTGGATATGGGAGTGATAACAGAGGACTGGAGGGTTGTACATGTTGCACCATGTTTAGAAAAGGAGAGATGGGGTAAACATGTATTTACTGACCATTTAATCTAATGTCGGTGTTTGGAAATGTCTAAAGGTCACAACCAGGAGATAAGTATGCCCTGCTCAAAAAGGGATAATAACTGAGAAGCAGCATGCAAATGCGAATTCCAAATCATATCTGGCAAACGACAACAACAACAACGTATTTTATATAGTGCCTTTAATGTAATAAAACATCCCACGATGCTTCATTATAAAACAAAACATGATACCGAGAGATATAAGAAATTATTAGGTCAGAGGACCAAAAGCGTGGTCAAAGAGATAGGTTTTAATGGGTGTCTTAAAAGAGGAAAGGGTGGTGGAGAGGTGGCGGGATGGAGAGGCGGAGAGGTGTAAGGAGGGTATTCGAGAGCTTGGAGCCTAGGCAACTGAAGGTGTGGTCACCAATGGTGGAACAGTTAATATCAGGGATGCACAAGAGGCTGGAATTAGAGGAGCACAGATATATTGAAGGGTTGTGGGGACGGATCTGACAGAGACAGGACGGGGGCGAGGACATGGAGGAAAAATAAGTTGAGAATTTAAATAAAGACAATACTTGATCAGGAGTCAAAGTCGGTCAGTGCCATGTGCACCGGACTTGGCACAATTTAGGAGCTGGCAACAGAGTTCTGGAGGACATTAAGTTAACAGAGAGCAGCAGGCGGGAAATCAGAGAGGAGTGTGTTGGAGTAGTCATGCCTCGGGGTAAGGAAAGCATGAATGAGTTTCAGCAGCAGATAGGCTGAGACAGGGGTGAAGTCGGGCGCTCTAACTGAGGTGGAAATAGGCGGTTGTATTGATATCCTGAAAATGAGGTTAAAGCTCATTTTGTGATCAAATGTGACACCAAGGCTGCAAAACAAATTGTCTGAATCTTCGACTGATACAGGGAGAGGGATGGGAACAGAGCAGAATAGCAAGGGAACAGAGTTGGAGTGGGGCGTGAAAACTATGGCTTCAGTCTTCCCAATATTTAATTGGAGGAAATTTCTGCTCATCCAGTACTGGATGTCGGATAAGCAGTCTGATAATTTAACAACAGTGGAGGAGTGGAGAGAGGTGGTGCTGAGGTAAACTTGGTGGAGTTCTTTCGTGAAACAATGGAGAGAGTTGATGATGGTGGTGTGATTGAAGTTATATATATGATCTTTTAAAAGGTGTTTGATCAAGTGACATTCAACAGACAGGTTAGAAAAGCTGAACCCCATGGATTAAAGGGACAGTGACAGTGTGGATTTCACATTGGCTAATGAACAGTAAACAGAGAGAAGTGGTGAAAGGTTGTTGTTCAGACTCGATGGGAGTATACAGTGGTGTTCCCCAGGGCTCGGTATTAGGACCATTGCTCTTTTTGCTCTTGGAAAACCCGGGATGGGTAGGGCAGAGCCCCTCCCCCTGTTCTTTGCAGAGCTTGCCCTCTCTTCAGCCTCTGCTCCATTTGTTGTTCATGTTACGGACCCAGAGACACTGTAACTACAGTCCACATACATCGTCCAGAGCTGGGTCACCAAATCCTCTGTCCTCCGTGAATGCCTGCAGCAGCTGACAACACAACCTCCAGAAAACCCTCCACAGCACCTCCTCTAACTTTACAATAGCAGAAGCAAGTCGAAAGCCCTTCACCTGTAAGTTGGTGCCCGGTCCTTTTAAATAACACGAGAGTGGCTTCCTGGTGCTGCTGAATGTATGTTGATCTGAGAGTGTATAACACAGGCAGTCAGTGGACATGCACAGACCAAGTCTCGAGGTAACAGTGAAGTCTTCCAGCCAAAATGGACAGTTTGACCTTTTCCCACATTATACTCCATTTGCCAGTTCTTTGACCACTCATTTAGCTTATCTATATCCCTTTGCAGCCTCCTTGTGTCCTCTTCAGCACTTACCTTCTTACCAATCTTGGAGTCAATAGCAAATTTAGCAAGCATACCTTCGGTCCATTCATCAAAATCAATTATATCAATTGTAAAAAGTTGAGGCCCCAGCACTGATCGCGGTGGCACACCAATCGTCGCAGCTTGCCAACCAGAAAATAAACCCATTTTTACCGACTCTGTTTCCTGTTAGCTAGCCAATCCTCTATCCATGCCAATTATGTTACCCCCTAAATGATGAGCTTTTATTTTCCACAATGACGTTTGATGTGGCACGTTATCAAATGCCTTCTGGAAATCTAAGTACTGTAGATCCACCAGTTCCCCTTTATCCACAGTACATGTTACTTCTTCAAAGAACTCCAAGATATTGGTTGAACATGATTTCCCTTTCACAAAACCATGTTGTCTCTCCCTGATCACCTTGATTTTTTCTACGTGCCCTGCTATAACGTCTTTAATAATAGCTTCTAACATCTGATCCATAGCTGAAAGCCATTCTCACCTGCCACAGGTTGTATGTACACAATGTCTCTTCTGATGTTATGCTCTAATTGAACTGTTACTCCTCAAAGAGTCACAGAATTATAGCGATATACAGCACAGAAACAGGACCTTCAGCCCATTCTGTCTGTGCCGGCCATCAAGCACTGAACAATTCTAATCTCAGTTCCCAGCACTTGGCCTGTAGCCTTGTATGCTATGGCGTTTCAAGTGCTCATCTAAATACTTCTGAAATGTTGTGAGTGTTCCTGCCCCGACCCTCTCTTAAGGCAGTGCCTTCCAGATTCCAACCACCCTCTGGGAGAAAATGATTTTCCTCAAATCCCTTGTAAATCTGCTGCCCCTTACCTTAAATCAATTCCCCCTGGTTATTGACCACTCCGCTAAGGGAAAATAGATTCTTCATATCTAATCTATCAATGCCCCTCACAATTTTGTATCCCACAATCATGACACCCCTCATCCTTCTCTGCTCTGAGGAAAACAACCCTAGCCTTTCCTGTCGCTCTTCATAGCTGAAATGCTCCAGCCCAGGCAACATCCTGGTGAATCTATTCTGCACCCTCTCCATTGCCATCACATCCTTCCTATAGTGTGGCAACCAGAACTATACACTGTACTCCAGTTGTGGCCGAACTGGAGTTTAATACTATTCCATCATAACCTCCCTGCTCTTATATTCTACGCCTCGGCTAATAAAGGCAGGTGTCCCATACGTCTTCCTGACCGCATTGTCTACCTGTGCTGCTGCCTTCAGTGATCAATGGACAAGTACAACAAGGTCCTGTAATCTCAGGCTTTCCTCCTCACTATTAACAAAAAAATCAATTTTCGTGTCAGCTGCGAACTTACTGATCTGACCTCCTATATTCACGTCTAAATTATTAATGTACACTACAAACAGCAAGGGTCCCAACACCGATCCCTGCAGTACACCACTGGTCACAGGCTTCCACTTGCAAAAACAGCCCTTGACCATCACACTCTGCCTCCAGCCGCTAAGACAATTTTGGATCCAATTTGCCAAATTGCCTTGGATCCCATGGGCTCTTACCTTCTTAACAAATCTCCCATGCGGGACCCTATCAAAAGCCTTACTGAAGTCCATGTAGACGACTGCTTTACCCTTATTTACACCCCTAGTCACCGCCTCGAAAATAATCAATCAATTTAGTTAGACACGAACTCCCCTTGACAAAGCTATACTAGCTATCCCTGATTAATCCCTGCCTCTCCACGTGGAGATTAATCCGGTCCCTCCGAATTTTTTCCAATCGTTACCCTGCAATAAATTGCTTGTGACCCTTCGACCTCCTTTCGGTTAATCTGTGACCCGAGATCAGATCTTACTGTGGTGTAGGAGTGGCAACAGAGTTCATGTCAAAGTCCTACCTCCCTTTTATATGATCCTGCATAATGGACAGGGACTACTGGGCAGTAATGTGCTCAAAGGTTATCAGCAGTAATTGATTATCCCTATATTTGTATACTGTAGAACATTAAACCATACCCGACTCTGGTTTCCAGTGCACCTTCAATATTCATGATTAAAATATCAGAGGAGTGGGTACCAGACACCTCTGATGACCCTGAGCTGCAGGCGATTCTCGAATCGGTGCTGAGTGTATTCACAACTCATTAAGATGACTGTGGAAACATGAGCAGACCTGAAGAAATTATCTGACCATTGCATGCTCCATGAAGCAGTATTCTTACCGAGCTGACATTATATCACATATTCCAGACACGATCAGGTCATTGTTATACCAGGGTGTAGTTCACAAAGACACATTCATTACTAACTGCCCCATTTGGCCGGTTAGAAAACCGGATGGCAGCTGGTGACTGACTGTTGACCATCTCAAACTCAACTCAGTCATCCCTGTGTGAACCCGGATGTCTGAAAGACATCTATCCTACTCTCCCGGATTCCCAGTGGCAGGGCTGTCTTCACCACCCTGGATATCTCTAATCGTTATTGGAGTATCCCAGTAAAGCTCGAGGAACAATTGAAATTCACATTCACTTCTGAGGACCAGAGGTACCCCGGAAATGACTGTCACAAGGGGATCCATCATAACTCCACTATTTCCCACTAACGTATGGCCGGGCCCTTATGAGCTTTTCACAGTCTTCCTGCTTGCTGCAATGTGTCGATGATCTCCTCCTCATCACCACAGACCGTGTCCGCACATTTAACCCTTTTACAGGAACTGCTGCAATAACTTTGGGAGCTGGACTAAAAGACCATCCACGTCAGGCCCAGCTGTGCAAGATCGTGTCAAATTTCCAAGTGTCCAGGTTGGATCATCCTGCACCAGCCCAGACGAACATCAGGTGGAGAACATCCAGTGTCTACCCCTGTCCACCTCAAAGAATGTCCTGCGTCCTATCCGCAGGCTGGTGGGGTATCAGTGGACGCTCATCCAGTGTCCACCACTGTCCACCTCAAAGACTGCCCTGTGCCCTATCCTCAGGCTGGTGGGGTATCAGTGGACGCTCATCCAGTGTCTACCCCTGTCCACCTCAAAGACTGCCCTGTGCCCTATCCTCAGGCTGGTGGGGTATCAGTGGACGCTCATCCAGTGTCCACCCCTGTCCACCTTAAAGACTGCCCTGTGTCCTATCCTCAGGCTGGTGGGTATCAATGGACCCTCATCCAGTGTTTATCCTTTTCCACCTCAAACACTGCCCTGTGTCCCATCCTTAGGCTGGTGGGGCATCAGTGGTCCCTCATCCAGTGTCCACCCCTGTCCACCTCAAAGACTGCCTTGTGTCCTATCCTCAGGCTGGTGGGGCATCAGTGGACCCTCATCCAGTGTCCACCCCTGCCCACCTCAAAGACTGCCCTATGTCCTATCCTCAGGCTTGTGGGGTATCAGTGGACCATCATCCCTCGATTTGCAGAGACTGTGACTCCTCTTTATGAACTACCTAATGGTGATGATGACCAGGTTTAACCCGGTTGGATTGAAGAAGTAACACGAATGAAGACAGCTTTCTCCCAGGCAACGTGTCTTATCTCACTTAACTCTGACAAGACTTTCAACATGGCGATGGGGGACACAGTGAAAAGCCTGGCTGCTGTCCTATGTAGAGAAAACCAGGAGAAACTACTTCCCATTGTGAATGACTCCAGAATTGTGAATGGGTCTGAACTGGTTTACTCCGTTTGTGAAGGACATTTGTTAACCATGTTCTGGGGCATCAAACATTTCACTTAGATCACGGGGTTCAACAGGGTGATACTGTCCAGTCCATTAGAAACTTTCCCAGTATAGGAAAAGAGTAGTAATAGTATTCCCCTGTCAGAGAGTCGTAGACTCATAGTCATTTCAGCACAGAATGAGGCCATTTGTCCCATCGAGTCTATGCCTGCTCTTTGTAGATAAATCCAGACAGTCTCATTCCCCAGCTGTCTCCACATTCCTGCAAGTTTATTTCCCTCAAGTATCCATCCAATATCTTTTTGAAATCATTCAACATCTCTGCTTCCACCACCCGCGTATGCAGTAATTTCCAGGCCATTCCCTCTCACTCACTTCCCACACCAACAGGTTCTTAAACATGATTTCCTATTCATCCATCCATGTTGACTATGCCAATCAGGTCATTATTATCCAAGTGCCCATTTATCACATCCTTTCGAATAGATTCTAGCATTTTCCCAACGATTAACGTAATGTTAAAAGATCTGTAATTCCCTGTTTTCTCTCTCCCTCCCTTCTTAAATAGTGGGGTGACATTTGCTACCTTCCAATCTCCAGGAACCCGAATCTATAGAATGTTGTAAGTTGATCACCAATGCATCCACTATCTGCATAGCTAGCTCTAACAACACTCTGGGATGTAGGATATCAGGTCCTGGGGACCTATCAACCTTCAGCTCCATTAATTTCACAAACACAAGATCCTGACTAATATTAATTTCCTTCAATTCCTCTTTCCCCCAACATCTTGGATCTCTAATTCTGGGAGATTTCTTACATATTCCTCAGTGGAGACAGACACAAAATAATCATTTAGCTTCTCTGCCATTTCTCGATTCCATTATAAATTCTCCTGACTCTGCCTGTAATGGACCCACATTTATCTTCGCCAAACGTTTCCTTTCTACGTACCTGCAGACGTTTTTACAGTCCACTTTTATATTTTTGCTAGCTAACATTCATATTCTATTCTCCATTTCTTTATCAGTTTCTTCATCCTCCTTTGCTATATTCTTAAATCCTCCCAATTCTCAGGTTTTCTACGATTTCTGGCAACTTTATAGGCATTTTCTTTTGATCCTTTGCAATCCTTAACTTCCTTTGTTATCCACTGTTGACTGCGTTTACTTTTGGGGTCCATGTGCCTTGAAAGAATGTATAGCTTCTGTAAATTATGCAATATTTCTTTAAAGACTATCCATTACCTATGTACTGTCATACCTTTCAATGCATGTTTACATTCCACCTCGGCCAATTTGCCCCTCATACCTTCATAATTTACTTTGTTCAAATTTAACACCCTGGCTTAAGATTGAACTACTGCACGTTCAAACATCATGTAAAATTCTATTATGGTCATTCATCCCTAAATGTTATTTTACAATAACATTAGTTAACCCTGTCACATTACATTATACTAGATCTAAAACAGACTGTTTTCTAATCGGTTCCTCAACTTATGCTCCAGAAAATCATCCCGAACACACTCCAGAAACGTGTCATCCCCAGCAGAAGTTCTCATTAGGTTTACCCAATCTGTATGAAGATTGAAGTCACCCGTGTATACTGTATTACCCATGCTACATGATACTCTAATCTCCTGATTAATGCCATCCCCCACACTACCACAACAGTTTGGTGGTCCATAAAAAAACGCCTAACAATGTTTGCTGCCCCTTGCTGTTTCTTAGCTCCACCCAAACAGATTCCACATTGTGTTCTTGAGCCCTGAAATCCGCCCTTACTAAGGTACTGATCCCATCCCATATTATCAGTGCAACACCACTGCCTTTTGCTTTTTGCCTATCCTTCATATATGTCGAACATACTTGTATATTCATTTCTCAGGCTTGGTCACCCTGTAGCCACATTTCCGTTATGACAATTGGATCAGCCATAATTACCTCCATTTCGGCCTTTAAATCATCAATCTTGTTGGTAATACTGCGTGCATTCAGGTAGAGCGCCCTTAGCCTTGTCATCGTGACATTCAGCATTCTAAGACAAGTTGATGCTCACTTTTGTGTTGCTTGCTTCTAATGTCACTTTCTACTTTTCTACCTCCTGTTACCAGCTTTACTTCCTTCCAATTTGATCCTTCATTCCAATTTCAAAAGGAAACTGGATGGGTACTTGAAGGAAGAGAACATGCAGGGCTATGGGGATCAAGTGTGGGAGCAAGACTGAGTGAATTGCTCAACAGAGAACGGGCACCATCTCAATAGGCAGAATTGACTCCCTCTGTGCCATAAGTGATTCCATTAATCTATGATGGGTGTGTCAGCTGCTTCTGCATGGAAAGGTCGAGATACATCGTAGTTCAATGAAACTGCGACGTTAACAGCCACTGGCAGCTCCGTCCTCACCCTGGTGTGAAGCTCCAGGTCGTGTTACAGGAGCTAACACAGCACTGTGACCACCTCCTTATTGAATCAGAGTCACCTCATATCACTGCTCCAGGGTTAGGTGTAGGTAGGAAAAGTGCTCTTGGAAAACCCGGGGTAAGTAGGGGAGGGCCCCTTCCTCCTCCCTCTTTATAGAGCTTCCCCACTCTGCAGCCTCTGATCCATTTGTTGGTCATGCTAGAGACCCAGAGATACTGCAAATGCAGTCCCCATATCTCGTCCAGAGTTGGGTCACCAAATCCTCTGTCCCTCCTGAATGTCTACAGCAGCTCACAGCACAACCTCCAGAAAACCATCCACAGCACCTCCACTTTTTCAAAATAACAGAAGTAAGTCAAAAGCCCCTCACCTGCAAGTTGGATGTCTGGTCCTTTTGAATAACATTAGAGGGGGTTCCTCGTGCTGCTGAATGTGTGTTCAGCTGAGAATGACTACACAGGTGGTCAATGGACATGCAGAGATAAACTGTCAAGGAAGTACATCAAAGCTGTCGGAATGACTTATTGACGTCAATTCAAACTCTTCCTCACACTAACAGCATAGGCATGGTATACCCAGGCTAGATCCCTGCCCAGCACGGGACACAGTGCTGGCCACACTAGAAGTGGCCGGCTGTGCCGTTCACATCATGTTATGGATCCAGGTTTCCATAGCGTTGGCACCAGTGCCGACATAGAGTGAAAATCATAGCAGGGGAAGATATCCAGTGAAAGCAACTCATTTCAAAACGGGAATTGGATAAAGACTTGAAGGCATAGGATTTTCAATAATATGTGAAATGTACAGGGGAAAAGGAGGGGGTGAGTCCATGGAGGGATTCTAACACAAGAATGAGAACATTAAAATTAACGTGCCGCCAGACCCGGAGCCAATGTAGATCAGTGAACACAGGGGTAATGGGTGATCGGGATTTGGTGTGAGTTAGGATACAGGCAGCAGAGTTCTGGATGGGCTTTGGTTTATGGAGATTTATAACTGGGAGGACGACCAGGAAAGAATTGGAATAGTCAAGTGTGGATTTATCAAAGGCACAGATGAGGGTTTATGCAGCAGATGGGCTGAGGCAGAGGTGATGATGGGTGATGTAACAGAGGTGGTAGTAGGTAGAGCTGGTGTTGAGGGAAATATGGGAATGAACTCAACTCAAGTATAAATATAACACAGAGGTTCCAAACAGTCTGTTTCAGCCTCAGACATTGGGTCGGGAGGTGAATGCAGATAGTGGATGTAGAGTGGAATTTGTGACAGAGACTGAAGACAGTGGTTTAATTCTTCCCAAATTTAATTCACAAAAACACCATATCAGGGAAATATGGTTTATGGATGTAATAGTTGGATACAGAGACTTACCAGGGCCACCAATAATAGCGAGGATGGGGAAGTAAACCGTTTGAATCATCTTCAGAGCATAATCGATCCGCAATTTTAATGTCATCCAAAAATACTCAGCAGTAACCAGGCCAAACCAATAGGAGAAACTCCTGCTGTCCATTGTTGTAACATTCCAATCTATTGTTCCCAGATTCTGACCCATTGTTGGAATATTCCAATCTGTTATCCTCAGATTCTGACCCATTGTTGTAACATTCCAATCTATTGTTCACAGATTCTGACCCATTGTTGGAACATTCCAATCTATTGTCCTCAGATTCTGACCCATTGTTGTAGCATTCCCATCTATTGTTCCCAGATTCTGACCCATTGTTGGAACATTCCAATCTATTGTCCCAAGATTCTGACCCATTGTTGTAACATTCCAATCTATTGCTCTCAGATTTTGATCGATCCTCTCTCTCTCTCTCTCTCTCTCTCTCTCTCTCTCTGCAGCCAAGGATCCCTGTTAATTTTTAGTTTCGGTGACTGCAGCTTTGATAGTAACGGAGGTGCGTGAGCGGGCTTACAGCTGTGAAGTCAATTTCTGTGTAAGTTTAAAAGTGAATTCCCTTTTGTTTTCGGAGGACCAGGAGACTGCTGGTTTCGGTGACTGCAGCTTTGATAGTAACGGAGGTGTGTGAGCGGGCTTACAGCTGTGAAGTCAATTTCTGTGTAAGTTTAAAAGTGAATTCCCTTTTGTTTTCGGAGGACCAGGGGACTGCTGGGTAAGTAAAAAGTATATATTTGTGTGGTTTAAAATCTCTTTCTTTTAGTTTCGGTGACTGCAGCTTTGACAGTAACGGAGGTGCGTGAGCGGGCTTACAGCTGTGAAGTCAATTTCTGTGTAAGTTTAAAAGTGAATTCCTTTTGTTTTCGGAGGACCAGGGGACGGCTGGGTAAGTAAAAAGTATATATTTGTGTGGTGGCTGTACCCGAGACATAACACCCTCTTCCTCTAACCAAAAAAAAGGACTCTGGTGTGTTGATAAGGTAAGCTTTTAATTTAAGAAGTTCTGTCCGTTGGATTGCTAACCTAACAAGTTTTGACTTTTTGTTTTTGGTTTTTCAGTAGATTTGTTGGGAATTTGGAATAGTGGGAATGGAGGTTAAGGCAGTTGTATGTTCCTCCTGCAGAATGTGGGAGGTAAGGGTCGCCACGAGTGTCCCTGCTGACTGCATCTGTGGGAAGTGCACCCAACTCCAGCTCCTCGAGAACCGCGTTAGGGAACTGGAGCTGGAGCTGGATGAACTTCGGATCATTCGGGAGGCGGAGGGGGTTATTGAGAGGAGTTATGGGGAGGTAGTCACACCTCAGGTAAAAGAAGTAGGTAGATGAGTTACCGTCAGGACAAGGAGAGGGAACCAGCAGGCAGTGCAGGGATCCCCTGCGGCCGTTTCCCTCAACAACAGGTATACCGTTTTGGATACTGTTGCGGGGGACGACTTACCAGGGGTAAGCAATGTGGTACAGGTATCTGGCACAGAGTCTGTCCCTGTTGCTCAGAAGGGAAGGGGGAAGAGGAGCAGAGCATTAGTCATTGGTGACTCCATAGTTAGGGGAACAGATAGGAGGTTCTGTGGGAACGAGAGAGACTCACGGTTGGTATGCTGCCTCCCAGGTGCCAGGGTTCGTGATGTCTCGGATCGTGTTTTTGGGATCCTTAAGGGGGAGGGGGAGCAGCCCCAAGTCGTGGTCCACATAGGCACCAACGACATAGGTAGGAAGAGAGATGGGGATTTAAGACAGAAATTCAGGGAGCTAGGGTGGAAGCCTTGAGCGAGAACAAACAGAGTTGTTATCTCTGTGTTGTTGCCCGTGCCACGTGATAGCAAAGCGAGGAAGAGGGAGAGAGAGGAGTCGAACACGTGGCTGCAGGGATGGTGCAGGAGGGAGGGTTTTGGTTTCCTGGATAATTGGGGCTCTTTCTGGGGTAGGTGGGACCTCTACAAACAGGATGGTGTTCACCTGAACCAGAGGGGTACCAATATCCGGGGGGGGGGGGAGATTTGCTAGTGCTCTTCGGGGGGGGGGCTTATTCTAATTCAGCAGGGGAATGGGAACATAAATTGTAGTGCCAGTGAACAGGATGTTGAGAGTAGTGAGGTCAGGGATATGGTTACAAGGACGCAAGAGGGCAGTGGCAAGCAAGAACCTGGTTTAAAGTGTGTCTACTTCAACGCCAGGAGCATCCGGAATAAGGTGGGTGAGCTTGCAGCATGGGTTGGTACCTGGGATCTCGATGCAGTGGCCATTTCGGAGACATGGGTAGAGCAGGGGCAGGAATGGATGTTGCAGATTCCGGGATTTAGATGTTTCAGTAAGAACAGAGAAGATGGTAAAAGAGGGTGGGGGGGGGGGGGGGGGTGGTGTGGCATTGTTAATCAAGGTGAGTATTACAGCGACAGAAAGTACGTCTGAGGACTCGTCTACTGAGGTAGTATGGGCCGAGGTTAGAAACAGGAGAGGTGAGGTTACCCTGTTGGGAGTCTTTTATAGACCTCCGAATAGTTCCAGAGATGTAGAGGAAAGGATAGCGAAGATGATTCTCGACAGGGGCGAGAGTAACAGGGTAGTTGTTATGGGGGACTTTAACTTTCCAAATATCGACTGGAAATACTATAGTTCGAGTACTTTAGATGGGTCAGTTTTGTCCAGTGTGTGCAGGAGGGTTTTCTGACACAGTATGTAGACAGGCCAACCAGGGCGATGCCACATTGGATTTGGTACTGGGAAATGAACCCGGCCAGGTGTTAGATTTAGATGTCGGTGAGCACTTTGGTGATAGTGATCACAATTCGGTTAGGTTTACCTGAGCGATGGGCAGGGACAGGTATATACCGCAGGGCAAATATTATAGCTGGGGGAAAGGAAATTATGATGCGATTAGGCAAGATTTAGGAAGCGTAGGATGGGGAAGGAAACTGCAGGGGATGGGCACAATCGAAATGTGGAGCTTATTCAAGGAGCAGCTACTGTGTGTCCTTGATAAGTATGTACCTGCGAGGCAGAGAGGAAGTTGTCGAGCGAGGGAGCCGTGGTTTACTAAAGAAGTTGAACGCTTGTCAAGAGGAAGAATGCGGCTTATGTTAGGATGAGACGTGAAGGCTCAGTTAGGGCGCTTGAGAGCTACAAGCTAGCCAGGAAGAATCTAAAGGGAGAGCTAAGAAGAGCAAGGAGAGGACACGAGAAGTCATTGGTGGATAGGATCAGGGAAAATCCTAAGGCTTGCTATAGGTATATCAGGAATAAAAGAATGACTAGAGTTAGATTAGGGCCAATCAAGGATAGCAGTGGGAAGTTGTGTGTGGAATCAAAGGAGATAGGGGAAGCGTTAAATGAATATTTTGCGTCAGTATTTACAGTAGAGAAAGAAAATGTTGTTGAGAATATTGAGATTCAGGCTACTAGGCTAGATGGGATTGAGGTTCACAAGGAGGACGTGTTATCAATTTTGGAAAGTGTGAAAATAGATAAGTCCCCTGGGCCAGATGGGATTTATCCTAGGACTCTCTGGGAAGCTTGGGAGGAGATTGCAGAGCCTTTGTCCTTGATCTTTATATCGTCATTGTCGACAGGAATAGTGCCGGAAGACTGGAGGATAACAAATGTTGTCCCCTTGTTCAAGAAGGGGAGTAAAGACTGCCCTGGTAATTATAGATCTGTGAGCCTTACTTCGGTTGTGGGGAAAATGTTGGAAAAGGTTATAAGAGACAGGATTTATAATCATCTTGAAAAGAACAAGTTCATTGGAGATAGTCAGCACGGTTTTGTGATGGGTTGGTCGTGCCTCACAAACCTTATTGAGTTTTTCGAGAAGGTGACCAAACAGGTGGATGAGTGTAAAGCAGTGGATGTGGTCTATATGGATTTCAGGAGGCGTTTGATAAGGTTCCCCACGGTAGGCTATTGCAGAAAATACGGAAGTATGGGGTTGAAGGTGATTTAGAGCTTTGGATCAGAAATTGGCTAGCTGAAAGAAGACAGAGGGTGGTGTTGATGGCAAATGTTCATCCTGGAGTTTAGTTACTAGTGGTGTACCGCAAGGTTGTGTTTTGGGGCCAATGCTGTTTGTCATTTTTATAAATGACCTGGATGAGGGTGTAGAAGGGTGGGTTAGTAAATTTGCAGATGACACTAAGGTCGGTGGAGTTGTGGATAGTGCCGAAGGATGTTGTCGGTTACAGAGGGACATAGATAGGCTGCAGAGCTGGGCTGAGAGATGGCAAATGGAGTTTAATGCGGAAAAGTGTGAGGTGATTCACTTTGGAAGGAGTAACAGGAATGCAGAGTACTGGGCTAATGGGAAGATTCTTGGTAGTGTAGATGAACAGAGAGATCTTGGTGTCCAGGTGCATAAATCCCTGAAGGTTGCTACCCAGGTTAATAGGGCTGTTAAGAAGGCATATGGTGTGTTAGCTTTTATTATTAGGGGGATCGAGTTTCGGATCCACGAGGTCATGCTGCAGCTGTACAAAACTCTGGTGAGACCGCACCTGGAGTATTGCGTGCAGTTCTGGTCATTGCATTATAGGAAGGATGTGGAAGCTATGGAAAGGGTGCAGAGGAGATTTACTAGGATGTTGCCTGGTATGGAGGGAAGGTCTTCCGAGGAAAGGCTGAGGGCCTTGATGTTGTTTTCGTTGGAGAGAAGGAGGAGGAGAGGTGACTTAATAGAGACATGTAAGATAATCAGAGGGTTAGATAGGGTGGATAGTGAGCGTCTTTTTCCTCGGATGGTGATGGCAAACACGAGGGGACATAGCTTCAAGTTGAGGGGTGATAGATATAGGACAGATGTGAGAGGTGGTTTCTTTACTCAGAGAGTAGTAAGGGCGTGGAACGCCCTGCCTGCAGCAGTAGTAGATTCGCCAACTTTAAGGGATTTAAGTGGTCATTGTATAGACATATGGATGAAAATGGAATAGTGTAGGTCAGATGGTTTCACAGGTCGACGCAACATCGAGGGCCGAATGGCCTGTACTGCGCTGTAATGTTCTAATTCTAATTCTAATTCTAATTCTAATGCCGGTGATGATGCTCCCACTGACACTATGAGTTAACACATTGAAAGGAGTCCCTTATTAATAGAAGCGGGAAACCTTCCAGTGACAGAATTAGGGTCCGTAGTGACTGACATGAATTGCAGTCAATGAACAAACAAGTTCAGTTAACCTCTTTCAATCCAATACTTTTTGTACCACAATAGTGTAGAAGTGTTCCTCAGTCTAGATGGGAGATACGAGGTTTGTTGAGGGAAGGAATGGTGGAAAAAGCAGAGGCACTGGCTGGAAGTTTTCAATCCTCCTTGGATCTGGGAGTGATATCGGGACTGCAGGGTTGTATATGTTACACCCTACTTATAAAATGAGACATTAGATAAATCCTGTAGCTACTGACCAGTCAGTCTAATGTCGGTGGTTGGAAATTTCTGGAGGTCATAATCCTGTAAAAAAATATATCTTTCTTGGAAAAACATGGGAGAATAAATGACAAACAGCACAGGTAGATGAATGACCAATTACGTCCAATAATCTTGATCTAGTTAATTGATGACATAACTGTGAGTGTTGTTGAGGATAGTGTGTTTCATGTTATGTATACGGATTTTCAAAAGGCCTGTAATCAAATGACATTCCAGAGACTTGTTATGAAAAATAGAACACATGGAATAATTTGACAGTGATAGTGTGGATATGACACTGACTCAGGGACAGAAAGCAGAGAGAAGTGGTGAACAGACTTTGTTCAGACCGGGGGAGGGGGAGTGATTGATAAGGGAAGGGCTGTAGATGTCGCATACATGGACTTCAGTAAGGCGTTTGATGAGGTTCCCCATGGTAGGCAGATGGAGAAAGTGAAGTCAAATGGGATCCAGGGTGTACTAGCTAGATGGATAAAGAACTGGCTGGGCAACAGGAGACAGAGAGTAGCAGTAGAAGGGAGTTTCTCAAAATGGAGACGTGTGACCAGTGGTGTTCCACAGGGATCCGTGCTGGGACCACTGTTGTTTGTGATATACATAAATGATTTGGAGGAAAGTATAGGTGGTCTGATTAGCAAGTTTGCAGACGACACTAAGATTGGTGGAGTAGCAGATAGTGAAGGGGACTGTCAGAGAATACAGCAGAATATAGAGAGATTGGAGAGTTGGGCAGAGAAATGGCAGATGGAGTTCAATCAGGGCAAATGCGAGGTGATGCATTTTGGAGGATCCAATTCAAGAGTGAACTATACAGTAAATGGAAAAGTCCTGGGGAAAATTGATGCACAGAGAGATTTGGGTGTTCAGGTCCATTGTTCCCTGAAGGTGGCAACGCAGGTAAATAGAATGGTCAAGAAGGCATACGGCATGCTTTCCTTCATCGGACGGGCTATTGAGTACAAGGGTTGGCAGGTCATGTTACAGTTGTATAGGACTTTGGTTCGGCCACATTTGGAATACTGCGTGCAGTTCTGGCCGCCACATTACCAAAAGGATGTGGATGCTTTGGAGAGGGTGCAGAGGAGGTTCACCAGGATGTTGCCTGGTATGGAGGGCGCTAGCTATGAAGAGAGGTTGAGTAGATTTGGATTATTTTCATTGGAAAGACGGAGGTTGAAGGGGGACCTGATTGAGGTGTACAAAATTATGAGAGGTATGGACAGGGTGGATAGCAAGAAGCTTTTTCCCAGAGTGGGGGATTCAAATACTAGGGGTCACGAGTTCAAAGTGAGAGGGGAAACGTTTAGGGGGGATATGCGTGGAAAGTTCTTCACGTAGAGGGTGGTGGGCACCTGGAACGCATTGCCATCGGAGGTGGTAGAACCGGGCACGATAGCGTCTTTTAAGATGTATCTAGGCAGATACATGAATGGGCAGGAAGCAAAGAGATACAGACCCTTAGAAAATAGGCGACATGTTTAGGTAGAGGATCTGGATCGGCGCTGACTTGGAGGGCCGAAGGGCCTGTTCCTGTGCTGTAATTTTCTTTGTTCTTTATTCTTTGTATACAGTGCTGTTTCGCAGGGGTCAGTATTAGCATCAGTGCTCTTCCTGACATGTAGATAGATATGCAAGTAATAGAGACTTATATGTAAAACAACATAATTTCAACGCTTGCAGATGACATGAAACTCATAAATAAGGGTGGCAAAGGCGCAGACCACAGAATTATCCAACCTCACAGACTTTGCTTATTTTTAATTTATTTTGGACTCCAATCCAAATACAAATTTATTTCTCACTGTATAATTTATTTGTGTGATTTGCCTGTGAGTTTGTGCATGTATGAGTACCGTATATTTTTATTATTTTATTTAGATTAATTTTAGATTTTAATGTCCAATAAACTCACTTTTTGTTTAAACTTATGAAAACCTGTCTGATTGGTTCTTTCACGATCACAATAAAGGTAAAAGGTAAAATACTCACTGAGGTGGTCAGCACGCCCACTGCTAAAAAGGAATAAATCCTATTTTGATCAAATAAAAGATAGGTCAAGAGGGGAGCCTGGGACCTCTCCTCACCTGGCTGTATCAGAAATATGGAGGTTCTCGTGATTGTAACGCTATGACAAACGAGAAATTGGAAGTGTCATAGAGTCACAGAGTTATACAGCAAAGAAACAGGCCCTTCGGCCCACTGTGTCTGTGCCGGCCAACAAGCCTATCCATTCTAATCCCATTTTCCAGCACCTGGCCCGTAACCTTGTAATCTATGGCGTTTCAATTGCTCATCTAAATAATTCGTAAATGTTGTGAGGGTTCCTGCCTATGCAGCCACTTCAGGCATTGTGTTCCGGATTCAAACTACCCTATGGGTGATTTTTCAACGCCTCAAATCCCCTCTCAACCTCCTGCCCCATAATTTAAATCAATACCCCCTGGTTATTGATACCTCCGCTAAGGAAAACGTTTTTTCCTATCTACCCTGCCTATGCCCCTCATAATCTTTCGTGCTTTCTGTCTCTCTCCCTTTTCTAAATAAAGGAGTTACATACAGAGTGAAGTAACTCGGTACAGGTTAAAACGCTCTCTGTCGAAAAGTTGTGCAATGCAGCTGGACAGTTAGGGATTATTCGGCATCCAAAAGATTGGAAACCCCAAAATCCTAAGACCTGTGGCCAATCATCTTTTATTTGAAGCTGACAATTCAAACAGGGTTAGAATCACTAACAGATTGAGTACTGTTAGCTAAGGTAAAACTGGAACAGAAGAGAATAGAATTAGAATTCCAGAGAGAGCGAGAAGGAGCACAGTGAGTGTCAAGAAAGGGAAAAAGTAAGAGTGTTCCAGAAGGAGAAGGAGGAAAGGGAGTTAAGGTGGCTAAAACAACTAGAGGAAGTCCCAGTACACCCAGTGAAGGCACAGCTAGTGAAGGAGCTACCCATAGTTCAGGACCATGTGCTGAGCTCTTAACGTTCTCCCAGTTTGTTCCAAAGTTCAATGAGGAGGATGTGTCAGAATTTTTCATCAGTTTTGAAAAGCTTGCAAAGCCGCTGAAATGACTGACAGAGAGCTGGACACTGTTTTTAGAAAGTAGAATAACAGGAAGAGTCAATGAGGTTTATTCACTGTTGCCAGATGAAAGTTCATCACGTCATGAGATGGCTAAAAATGGTATCCTGGGTGCATATGAGATAGTATTGGAAGTGTACTGTAAAACATTCTGAACCCTCGGAAAGCAGCCTGACTAAACTGACCTCGAGTCTGAAAGCGTTAAGCAGCTTCGGAATGTAGGAACATAGGAGCTGAAGTAAGTCATTCAGCCCATCGAGTCTGCTCTGCCATCCAATATGATCATGCCTGATCATCCACTTCAATGCCTTTTCCTCCACACTATCCTCATATCCCATTTTGTCAGTGGTATTTGTAAAACTGTCAATCCCTACTTTAAACATACTCAATGACTGAGCTTCCACAGCTCTCTGGGGTAGAGAATTTCAAAGATTCAGAACACTCTGAGTAAAGACATTTTTCCTCATCTCTGTCCGAAGTGACTTCTCTCTTATTTTGAAATTATGTCTGCGAGTTCTAGACTCCCCAACCAGGGGAAACATCTTAGCTGCATCGACCCTGTCTATCCCTTTAAGTATTTTGGAAGTTTCAGTGAAATCACCTCTCATTCTTCGAAACTCTGGAGAATACAGGCCCAGTTTCCCCAATCTCTCTTCATAGGACAGTCCCACTATCCCGGGAACAAGTCTGGTGAACCTTCTTTGCACTCCCTCTGTGGTCATAATATCCTTCCTCAGGTAAGGGGACCAGAACTGCACACATCACTCCATCTGCGGTCTAACAAAGTTTCTATACAATTGCAGCAAGACTTCTCTACTCAAATCAACTTCTGATAAAGGCCAACATACCATTTGCCTTCCTAATTGCTTGCTGCACCTGCATGTTAGCTTTCAATGACTTATTGATGAGGATACCCAGGTCCCTTTGTACATCTACACTTCCTAATCTCTCACCAATTAGAATACTCTGCACATCTATTCATCCTACCCAAGTGGCCCACCACACATTTTTCCACATTATATTCCAACTGCCCTGTTCTCGCCCAAACACTATGTCTGTCCAAATTTCCTTGAAGTCACTTTGCATCTTCCTCACAACACACATTTCCACCTAGTTTTGTGTCATCTGCGAACTTGAAAATATTACTTTGGTCCCAATATCCAAATCATTGATAGATATTGTGTACAGCTGAGGCCCAAGCACTGATCCCTGTGGTACTCCACTAGTCACAGACTGCCAATGCAAGAATGTCCCCTTTATTCCCACTCTCTGTTTCCTACCTGTTAACCAATCCTTACTGCTAGTCAGTATATTACCTCTGATCCCATGTTCTTTAACTTTGCTAACCAACATGCAGTGGGGCACTTTATCAATAGCTTTCTCAAAATCCACCAACTCCCCTTCTCTATTTTCTTAGTGACATCCAAAACAAAAACCCAACAGGTTCATCAAACATGATTTCCCATTCATCAATCCATGTTGATTCTGCCCAATCATATCCATTTATCACATAATTTAGAATAGATTCTAACTTGTTCCCTAGTACTGATGAAATGCTAACCGCGTGGGTTTTCGCCAGGTGTTCCGGCTTTCTCCCACAGCCAAAGACTTGCAGGTGATAGATAAATTGGCCATTGTAAATTACCCCTGGTGTTGGTCGGTGTTAGGGAATATGGGATTACTGTAGAGTTCGTATAAATCGGTGGTTGTTGGTCGGCACAGACTCGGTGGGCCGAAGGGCCTGTTTCAATGCTGTATCTCTAAATAATAATTTTTTTTTAAATTACAGCTCTGTAGTTCCCAATTTTCTCTTTCCCTCTCTTCTTAAATAGTGGGATGACACTTGCTACCTTCCAATCTGCAGGAAGCATTCCAGAATTGATAGAATTTTGAAAGATGATCACCAATGCATGAAGAATCTCCATTGCTACTTCCTTCAACACTCTGAGATGTAGAATATCAGATCTTGGGTAATTGTCAAGAATCAGCCCCATTAATGTCTCCAACACAAACTTCTTACCAATACTAATTTCCTTCAATTCCTCATTCTCCCAATCCCTTGGATCTCTAATTCTGGGAGATTTCTTGTATCTTTCTCAGTGAAGGCAGACACAAAATAATCATTTAACTTCTCTGTCATTTCTCAGTTCCCCATTATAAATTCTCCTGACTCTGCCTGTAAAGGATCCACATTTGTCTAAGCTAAACTTTACAATTTTTGTACCAATAGAAGATTTACAGTCTGTTTTGGTGTTTACTTTTGATCAGTGGATACAGACGATCAAAATACAGCCCACATCTATGAATCTCATAGCAGTGATCCATCTTGAAGAGTTCAAAAGCTTGCTCCCCCTCCCATTAAAACCCACAAAGAGGAACCGAAGGTTCAAAAAGCCAGGCAGGTTGCAATTCTGGCTGTTGAATTTTTCCTTGTATACAAGGCCTTTAACCCCAAAGGGAAACCCTTCCCTAGTCACCCCAAAGACCCGAGAATAAAAGGTGGGAGGCTGATCGGATGCTGAACAGCCATGGGCAAAGAGGAAAAGCTGTACACACGGGAGCCCATCCTCAGGCCAAATAGGACGGTAGCGAGAGCAGAAGTAACAGCCGAGGCCCTTTGTGTTTCCACTGTAATAAGGCAGATCACCGTCAAGCTGACTGGTGGAAGTGACGGGGAAAACCTGTAGGATTAATGAAAGTCCAGCAGATCAGTGCAGGAAAACGGGCCCTGATGGAAAGCACAGCAGATCAGGCTGTGCCTTTAACTGTGGCAGTCAGACCCAGTAAACCTACCATTGAGAGTGCAGGAAAACTTAACAAAATCCCTGAGAGTTACCAGGAATTTGTATCCCAAGGAAAAGTGACCCCATCCATCTTGAGTGAGGCAAGCAAGCCCATAGTCAGACTGAGGGATACAGGGGCCACCCAATCCCTTCTGCTGGGAAAAGGCATGACCTTTCTCCGAGAGTGCAGTGAATGCTAAAAAGTTAGTGAATGGTATCGGAAGACAATATATGTCCACACCTTTATATCGGGTACACTTGGAGTGTGACCCAATTTGAGGACCGGTAACCATGGGGATTGTCTCTAGTTTACCTGTTGATGGGCGACCAACTCCTGGCAGGGAAAAAGGTGCCAGCTTCACCGCTAGTTGTCGAAGACTAAAATAGGGCCAGGAGATAGAGAAGTTACAGGAAAAGTTCCCTGACATTCTCCCTGATTGTGTGTTGACTCGGTCCATGGCCAAACAATCCCCTGAACTGACACTGCAGATGGATGACCCGACTGCCTGGATGTCTGAAACCTTCTTTGGGAAGTTAGAGGACACAAAGGATTTGCTAAACGGATCTTCCTTAGTTGAGGCTCAACAACCAAACCCAGTGTTAAAAAATAGCACAGACTGTCCAAACCAAAACTGAAGCAGAGGGAGTTGCAGAGTGCTTCTATTTAAAGAACGAGGTGCTGATGAGGAAGTGGAGACCTCCTCACAGACCTGCGGATGACGAGTGCACAGTGGTTCACCTGATAGTGGTGCCACTGAGGTACCTCAAATAAATACTAAGAATGGCCCACGAACTTACAATGACTGGACATGTCCGTGTATGAAAAATTGAAGCCCGCATAAGATAGCATTTTGAATGGCCACAGCTCCACAAAGATGTTGTGGAGCTCTGTAAAGCTGGTCACACCTGCCATGTTGTGGGGAATCCCCAACCCGCAATAAAACCTGCACCCTGAATTGCCATAGCAACATTTGGGGAAACCCTTCAGCAGAGTGCTGGTGGATTGTGCGGGACACTTGCTGAACAAAGAACAAAGCACAAAGAAAAGTACAGCACAGGAACAGGCCCTTCGGCCGGCCAAGCATGCGCCGATCCAGATCCTCGATCTAAATATGTCGCCTATTTTCTAAGGGTCTGTATCTCTTTGCTTCCTGCCCATTCATGTATCTGTCTAGATACATCTTAAAAGATGCTATCGTGCCCGCGTCTACCACCTCCGCTGGCAACGCGTTCCAGGCGCCCGCCACCCGCCACCCTCTGTGTAAATAACTTTCCACGCATATCCCCCCTAAACCTTTCCCCTCTCACTTTGAACTCGTGACCCCTAGTAATTGAATCCCCCGCTCTGGGAAAAAGCTACTTGCTATCCACCCTGTCTAAACCTCTCATGATTTTGTACACCTCAATCAGGTCCCCCCTCAACCTGCGTCTTTTTAATGAAAATAATCCTAATCTACTCAACCTCTCTTCATAGCTCGCGCCCTCCACACCAGGCAACATCCTGGTGAACCTCCTCTGCACCCTCTCCAAAGCATCTACATCCTTTTGGTAATGTGGCGACCAGAACTGCACGCAGCATTCCAAATGTGGCCGAACCAAAGTCTTATACAACTGTAACATGACCTGCCAACTCTTGTACTCAATACCCCGTCCGATGAAGGAAAGCATGCCATATGCCTTCTTGACCACTCTATTGATCTGCGTTGCCACCTTCAGGGAACAATGTACCTGAACACCCAAATCTCTCTATACATCAATTTTCCCCAGGACCCTTCCATTTACTGTATAGTTCACTCTTGAATTGGATCTTCCAAAATGCATCACCGCGCATTTGCCCTGATTGAACTCCATCTGCCATTTCTCTGCCCAACTCTCCAATCTATCTATATTCTGCTGTATTATATGACAGTCCCCTTCACTATCTGCTACTCCACCAATCTTAGTGTCGTCTGCAAACTTGCTAATCAGACCACCTATACTTTCCTCCAAATCGTTTTTGTATATCACAAACAACAGTGGTCCCAGCACGGATCCCTGTGGAACACCACTGGTCACACGTCTACATTTTGAGAAACTCCCTTCCACTGCTACTCTCTGTCTCCTGTTGCCCAGCCAGTTCTTTATCCATCTAGCTATTGCACCCTGGACCCCATGCGACTTCACTTTCTCCATCAGCCTACCATGGGGAACCTTATCAAACGCATTACTGAAGTCCATGTATATGACATCTACAGCCCTTCCCTCATCAATCAACTTTGTTACTTCCTCAAAGAATTCTATTAAGTTGGTAAGACATGACCTTCCCTGCACAAAACCATGTTGCCTATCACTGATAAGCAATTTCCTTCCAAATGGGAATAGATCCTATCCCTCAGTATCTTCTCCAGCAGCTTCCCTACCACTGATGTCAGTCTCACCAGTCTATAATTACCTGCTACCCTTTTTAAACAAGGGGACAACATTAGCAATTCTACAGTCCTCTGGGACCTCACCCCTGTTTAAGGATACTGCAAAGATATCGGTTAAGGCCCCAGCTATTTCCTCTCTCGCTTCCCTCAGTAAACTGGGATCGATCCCATCCGGATCTGGGGACTTGTCCACCTTAATGCCCTTTAGAATACCCAACACTTCCTCCCTCCTTATGCCGACTTGACCGAGAGTAATCAAACATCTCTCCCTAAGCTTAGCATCCTTCATGTCCCTCTCCTTGGTGAATACCGATGCAAAGTGCTCGTTTAGAATCTCACCCATTTTCTCTGACTCACGCATAACTTTCCTCCTTTGTCCTTGAGTGGGCCAAACCTTTCTCTAGTTACCCTCTTGCTCCTTATATATGAATAAAAGGCTTTGGGATTTTCCTTCGCTCTGCTTGCTAAAAATATTTCATGACCCCTTTTAGCCCTCTTAATTCCTCGTTTCAGATTGGTCCTACATTCCTGATATTCTTTCAAAGCTTCGTCTTTCTTCAGCCTCCTGGACCTTATGTATGCTTCCTTTTTGTCTTAGCAAGTCTCACAATTTCACCTGTCATCCATGGTTCCCCAATCTTGCCATTTCTATCCCTCATTTTCACAGGAACGTGTCTCTCCTGCACGCTAATCAACCTCACTTTAAAAGTCTCCCACGTATCACATGTGGATTTACCTTCAAACAGCTGCTCCCAATCTACATCCCCCGGCTCCTGCCGAATTTTGGTATAGTTGGCCTTCCCCCAATTTAGCACTCTTCCTTTGGGACCACTCTCGTCTTTGTCCATGAGTATTCTAAAACTTACGGAACTGTGATCACTATTCCCAAATTAGTCCCCTACTGAAACTTCAACCACCTGGCCGGGCTCATTCCCCAACACCAGGTCCAGTATGGCCCCTTCCCGAGTTGGACTATTTACATACTGCTCTGGAAAACACTCCTGGATGCTCCTTACAAATTCTGCTCCATCTAGACCTCTAACACTAAGTGAATCCCAGTCAATTTTGTGAAAATTAAAATCTCCAAACAAAACGGGATTACCAGTATCTTCACACCATTATGGATGTGGTGACCCGATTCCCAGAGGCCATTCCCCCGAAGAACTACCTCTGCCAAGGTAGTGGTGGAGGGGCGAACCCAATTCTTTACCCGATAATGGGCTGCATGCTGAGATCCAGTCGGATCAGGGCACACATTTTATGTCCAGTATTTTTGAAAAGGTCATGGGTAATCTGGACATAACCCAGCTGAAGTCCTCAGCCGACCATCCACAGTCACAAGGAGCTTTGGAGCGGCACCACCAGACCCGAAAGACAATGATCAGGCTATACTGCTATTCGTAACCCCATGACTGGGACAAAGGGCTAGGATTTCACCTGTTGGTTACCAGGGACTTCCACTGGCTTTAGTCTCTTTGAATTAATTTATGGACACGAGGTGAGAGCTCGCCTTAAACGATTCATGACATTGTTCGGACTCAGGGATGAGCCTTCCATGTTAGAATACATTTGCATGCTCTGCGAGTGGCTCAAGGGAGCCTGTGCAATGGCTCAGTAACACCTAAAAACCTTCCAGGCAGCTATGAAAAGGTAAGCAGGAAAAATGCCAAGGCGAGAACATTTCAGTCCAGAGACCATGTATTGTTATTACTCCCAATGCAGGGTCAACCACTGAAATCCTGATTCAGTGGTCCATGTCGAGTGACAAAAAGAATAGCGGGTAAATTATTTAATTGACACCCCAGAGCAAAGGCAAAAAATAAAGGCTGTGGAGGGGACAGACAAGTACAAACCTGTCAGACAGTCAGGAGGGAAGGATTGAAAGGGACAGTGAGGACAGGTTAGAGGAGTGCCAGGAGAATTCCCAACTGGAACCCCCTACCCTCCGATTAGCCAATCCTGAAACCACATTCTCCTCCTTAAATGCAGGTCAAACAGGGACCCTAAAAAGGGTGCTAACAGCATTTACAGAAACGTGGAGCGACAAAGAAGATTCCGAAAAAGGCATGCTAATGGTAAGGGAGATGTCTTCCCTCGTCAAAGTGTCGCTGGAAAGTGCAGTGAAAGCTGGACAGACACGAGCGAGCACTACTGTTCCAGAGGAAATAGGGCAGATTAGGGAAAATATCCTCCTCATAGTAAAAAGAAAAGGGAAAGGAAATTGCCCTAAAGTGAACAGCAATTGCGTACCTCAGCAGAAAGCTAAAAGTAAGGTCAGTGTAGATCTACCCACCGACGAACCCAATGATCAGATCCCAAACCCAAAGTTAATCAAGCCCTACAACTTGGGGTGGCACAGTTGTGCTGTGATTAGCACTGCAGCCTCACAGCTCCTGCGACCCACGATCGATTCTAGGTACTGCCTGTGTGAAGTTTGCAAGTTCTACCTGTGACCACGTGGGTTTTTGCTGGGTGCACCGGTTTCCTCCCAGAGCCAAGGACTTGCAGGTTGATCGGTAAATTGGACATTATAAATTGCCCCTAGTATAGGTAGGTGGCAGGGGAAGGTGGGGATGTGGTAGGAATATGGGATTCATGCAGGATTTATATAAATGGGTGGTTGATGGTCGGCAGAGACTTGGTGGGCCGAAGGGCCTGTTTCAGTGCTGTATCAATAAATAAATAAATTTCAAAGCCGAGCTCAGCAAGAACAAAGGTCCAGAGGAAATCTCACAATTCTCACAGGGAGAAAGATCATCAAGGCGCACTAACCTGAATGGTTAAAGCTTCATTGCAAGAGAAAAAAAAACAATGTCATCGCTGATGAATTGTCCAGGGTCGTACCCGACACATAACCATCCCAGACAAAACTCCAACACAATTAAATCAGCACAACTGTAACAGACAATGTCAGCTGCAGTAATTCTAAGATTAATGTTGTCAATTTGAGAAGTTTTATTGAGAATGAATGTGTGTTTCCTTCTATTTCTTCCCACAATTCTGCAATGAAATGTTCCTATTATCACATTTCTTTCTGTGTGCTCTGGCGGTGTCAAGATAACACAATATGCCCAACGAGGAATTTTAATTCACCGATTTGAAACTTACAGTAAACCTTTAATGAACAAAGAAATCCTACAGTTAACCTTGAAAAAACTGGCAGCCAAGATGCCCACCTCAATTGGCATCTGAAACACCTTTTCACATTCAAAGGCCTCCAACGGGAGAGACGTTTCTGATGTGCCTGGACCTAAATCACTGGCTTGCTCCAGTGACTGAATTACCTAAGATTACATTCATTAACACAGCATACAAGGACAGCCTGACATATTGACTTTGAAAGAGCAAACTCCTCAAATTATAAATACTGGCATCCTGAGCCCTGAGATTACAGACGTTTCTAACCATGAATCTCATTATAAGGTTCCAGCGAATACACTGAGACAGTCATGGGGCCTTCTGTCCATCTATGTGAAAGCTGTGAGTTTCCCCTGGACAAAGACAGACACGCCAGTGATTCAAGCTGTGCAGAAGCAGAAGGGCTGTGTCCCCGCAGCCCCCACCACCCCCTCCCGTCTCTGTCCCTCCAGCTAACGTCACAAGTTTGAATACCACATGCGACTGTGGTCCCTCCAAGCCGACAGATTACTCCACACAGAGACACCAGGGATAGAAAGCCACCTACAAGCCTGCCTCAAAGAAATCCCTGAGCCATGCGGGCCAGCCACCAAGGGCACTTCGACCAGCCAAAGCCTTCAAGAATACAACTGCAGCCGGATGACCACCGAGTCGTCCAACATCACAGAATGAGTATTTTATTTTTATATTTATCCCGGACTCCAATCTTCTCACTCTGTAATCTATCTCTGTGTGATTTTCGTGCGAGTGTGTGCGTAAATGCGTGGTGTATTTTTTATAATTTTGTTTGGATCGGGTTGATATTGTTAAGTACAATAAACTCACCTCTTTCCTGTTTAAACTCAAGAGAACCTGCCCGATCAGGCCCTTCACAATCACTCCAAAGGTAAAAGGTAAAATACTCAATGAGAGGGTTAGCACATCCACTGGTTAAAAAGAACAAACAGAGTTGTGGTCAAATAAGAGGAGCGACTGTGACCCATCCTCACCTGGTCGTAACAATAGGCAGGGTTGGGGATCGGGAGAATATGGGGATGAACTCAGCTCAGCATTAAACAGGTACCAGAGATTGTAAACTTCCTGGTTCAGCCTCAGCCAACGGCCAGTGTGGGAGATGCAGACCGTGGATAGGGAATAGAGTATGTGACAAAAACTGAAGACAATGACTTCAGTCTTCTCATGATTTAAATGACAAGAACACCATGTCAGTGAAATATGTTTTCAGAATCTAATAGTTGCAGACGGAGACTTACCAGGGACACCAATAATAACGAGTATGGGAGAGTAAATAAATTGAATCATCCTCAGAGAATAATAGATCCGCAATTCTAATGTCATCCAATAATAATCAGCAGTAACCAGGCCAAACGAAGCGGAGAAACTCCTGCTGTCCATTGTTGTAACATTCCAATCTATTGTTCTCGGATTCTGATCCATTGTTGTAACATTCCAATCTATTGTTCTCAGATTCTGACCCATTATTGTAACATTCCAATCTATTGTTCTCGGATTCTGATCCATTGTTGTAACATTCTAATCTATTGTTCTCAAATTCTGATCTATCCTCTCCCTCTGTCTGAAGCCGCTGATCGCTGTTCATGCCGGAGTTGATGCTCCCGCTGATACCATGGAATAACACATTGAAAGGAACCCGTTATTAATAGAAGTTGGAAACCCTCGAGTGACACAATTCGGGTCCATGGAGATTGACATTAATTACAGTCACTGAAAAAACAGATTCAGTTAACCCCTTTCAATCTAACACTTATTGCATCATAACAAAGTTGAACATTTACCTGGTCTGGAATGGATGTTTGAAGGCTGCTGAGGGAAGGTATGGTGGAAGCAGCACAGGCACTGGCCAGAATCTGTCAGTCATCCTTGGATATGAAAGTGATAGAAGATGGAAACTCTCCAGTGACACAAAAGGTTCACTAATGTTCTTTAGGGAAGGAAATCTGCTGTCCGTGCCTGGTCTGACTCCAGATCCACAGCTATGTGGTTGACTTTTACATGCCTTCTGAAATGGACTAGCCAGCCACTCAGTTGTATCTAACTGCTATGAAGTCAATAAAAACGAATGATCCGGATGGACTACCCAGCATCAACCTGGGCACCAGAAACGACACCGGCACACCCAGCTCTGTCGGCCCTGCAAGGTTCTCTTTACTAACATCTGGGGGCTTGTGCCAAAGTTGGGAGAGCTGTCCCATAGACTAGTCAAGCGTCAGCCTGACATAAAAATATATCTTGCTTGTAAAATCATGGGATAATAAATGACAAGCAGCACGGATAGGTTAATGGAAAATCGTTTCTGATAATCCTGATAGGGTTTGTTGATATAACTGTGAGTGTTAATGAGGATAGCATGCTTCGTGTTATGGAATCATAGACTCGTAGAAAGCTTATGACACAGAAAGAGACCACTTAGCCCATCATGTCTGTACTGAACGAAAAATGATCCACCTATTCTAATCCCACCATCCGGCATTTGATCCATAGCCCTGCAGATAATGACACTTGAGGTGCACATTCAGACTGCTTTTGAATGAGTAGAGGGTTTCTGCCTCAACCATCCTTTCAGGCAGTGAGTTCCAGACCCTTACTAAAAGCAGGGGGCCCAGTTTTGAGCCCTGTAGAACACCACTGGAAACAGCCCTCCAGTCACTAAAATACCCGTCAACAATTACCCTTTGTTTCCTGCCACTGAGCCAATTTTGTATTTCTGGGTGAACAAGTTTTTCCTCATCTTCCCTCTGATATTTCTACCAATCATTTTAAATATATGTCCCCTAGTCACTGACCTCACTGCAAAGGTGAATAGACCCTTCACCTCTACTCTGTCTAGTCCCCTCAAAATGTTGTACTTTTCAATCAGATCTCCCCTCAGCCTTCTCTGTTCCAAGTAGAACAACCCCAGCCTATCCAATCTTTCCTCATTGCTGCATTTTTTCAGTCCTGGCAACATCCTCATAAATTTCCTCTTTACCCTCTCTAGTGCAATTACTTTCTGTAATGAGGTGACCAGAACTGCACACAGTACTCAAGTTGTGTTCTAACCAGTGATTTATATAGTTCCAGCATAAACCCCCTGCTCTTAGAGTCTACACCTCAGCTAAAAAGGGAAATGATTCCATATGCCTTCTTAACCACGTTATTGACCTTTACTGCTATCTTCATGGATCTGTACGCATTCACTCCAATGTCCCTTACTTCCTCAACACTTCCCAGTATTTTCCCAGTAATAGTGTATTCCTTTGTCTTGTTTCAGCTCCCCAATTGCATCACCTCACACTTATCCAGGTTGAATTTCATTTGCCACTTTATTTCCCATCTGACCAGACCGTCACTATCTTCCTGCAGCCTACAGCTACCCTTCTCATTATCTACCACATGGCCAATTTTTGCGTCGTCCGCAAACATCTTGATCATGCCCCCGACATTTACGTCCAAATCGGTAATATACACCACAAAAAGCAGAAGACCCAGTACTGAGCCCTGTGGAACGTGACTGTAAACAGCCCTCCAATCGCAAAAACACCCGTCAACAATTACACGTTGTTTCATGCCACTGAGCCAATTTTCCATCCACCTTGCTGCATATCCCTGTATCCCGTGGGATTTTATTTCTGGAACCAATCCTTCAGGTGGGACCTTGTCAAAAGCCTTGCTAAAAGCCACGTAGACCACATTAACTGCACTACCCTCATCTGTATTCCTTGTACATCTTCAAAAAATTCGATTAAGTTGTTCGAACAAGATCTTCCATGAACAAATCCTTGCTGACTATTCTTAATGAACCTGTGCCTCTCTATGTGACAGTTTACCCCGTCTCGCAGAATAGATTCCAATAATTTGCCCACTACTGAGGTTAGACTGAGTGGCCTGTAATTATTCAGACAATCCTTCGCTCCCTTTTTAAACAGAGGTACAATGTTATCAGTTCTCCAATGCTCTGGTACCACATCTGTATCCAGTGAGAACTGGAAAATGATGGCCAGACCCTCTGCTATTTCCTCTCTTGCTTCTTTGAACAGCCTGGGGTATATTTCATCCTGCTCTGGTGATTTATAAACTTTCAAGGGTACTAATCCTATTAATACTTCCTCTGTCCCTATGTTTCAAAAAAAGTATGGAAAATCCCAATATATTCTATAAATACATCAATGGGAAGAGGATAACCAGGGAAAGAGTTGGAGCCATAAGGGACCAAGGGGGAAATTTGTGGGCGGAGCCAGAGGACATTGGTAGGGTATTGAACGAATACTTCATATGTGTCTTCACCCAAGAGAATATGGATGTAGATATGGAACTCAGACAGAGAGACTGTGAGGTTCTTGAGCAAATTGTGATAGGGAGTGACAAGGTATTGGAGGTTTTGGCAGGCTTAAAAGTGGACAAATCCCCAGGTGCGGACGATTTGTGTCCCAGGATGCTGTGGGAGGCGAGGGTGGAGATTTCAGGGGCTCTGACCCTAATTTTTAATTTCTCCCTGGCCACCATGGAGGTGCCAGAGGACTGGAGAACAGTTAATGTGGTCCCACAATTTAAGAAATGTTGTAGAGATAAGCCAGGGAACTACAGATCAGTGAGTCTCACGTCAGTGGTAGGGAAACTATTGGAGAAAATTCTGAAGGAGAGGATCTATCTCCACTTGAAGAGGCAAAATTGGATTAGTAATAGTCAGCATGGCTTTGTCAAAGGGAGGTTATGTCTAACCAATTTGATTGAATTTTTTGAGCATGTGACCAGGTGTGCAGATGAGGGTAGTGCAGTTGATGTAGTTTACATGGATTTCAGCAAAGCCTTTGACAAGGTCCCACATGGGAGACTTATCTAGAAAACAAATGCACATGGGATACAGGGTAACTTGATAAGGTGGATTCAAGATTGGCTTAGCTGCAGGAGACAGAGAGTGATGACAGACGGCTGTTTTAGTGACTGGAAGCCAGTGTCCAGTGGTGTATCACAGGGATCTGTGCTGGGCCCCCTATTGTTTGTCATTTATATAAACGACACAGATGACTAAGTGGGGGGGGGGGGGTAGGATCAGTAAGTTTACAGACGACACAAAGATTGGTCGAGTGGTTAATAGTGAGGTTGAGTGTCTTAGGTTACAGGAAGATATAGACGGGTGGTCAAATGGGCAGAAATGTGGCGGATGGAATTTAACCCTGAAAAGTGTGAGGTGATACATTTTGGAAGGAGTAATGTGATGTGGAAGTATTCAATGAATGACCTGACACTGGGAAGTTCCGAGGAGCAAAGGGACCTTGGCGTGATCTCTGAAGGTAGAAGGGCAGGTTAATAGGGTGGAGAAAAAGGCATATGGGACACTTGCCTTTATCAATCGAGGCATAGATTACAAAAGTAGGGAGGTCATGTTGGAGCTGAATAGAACTTTGGTAAGGCCACAGCTGCAGTACTGTGTGCAATTCTGGTCGCCACATTATAGGAAGGATGTGATTGCATTGGAGAGGGTGCAGAGGCGATTCACCAGGATGTTGCCTGGGATGGAACATTTAAGCTATGAAGAGAGACTGGCTGGACTAGGGCAGATTTCGTTGGAGCAGAGAAGACTGAGGGATGACCTGATCGAGGTGTACAATATTATGAGGGACATGGTCAGGGTGGATAGAGAGCAGCTGTTCCCCTTTGTTGAAGGGTCAGTTACGAGGGGACACAAGTTTAAGGTGAGGGGCAGAAGGTTTAAGGGGGACTTGAGGAAGAACATTTTTACCCAGAGGTGACAGTCTGGAATGCCCTGCCTGGGAGGGTGGTAGAGGCGGGCTGCCTCAAATCCTTTCAAAGTTACCTGAATTAGCACTTGGCACTTCATAACATTCAAGGCTATGGGCCAAGTGCTGGCAAATGGGATTAGGTAGACAGGTCCGGTGTCTTTAATGCATCGGTGCAGACTCGATAGGCAAAAGGGCCTCTTCTGCACTGTATTATTCTGTGATTCTGTGATTCTGTTTGTCACATCCAATACTTCACACTGTTCCTCCTTAAATACAATATCTGCATTCCCCCCTCTTTTCTGAAAGCACTCAAAGTATTCATTAAGAACCATACCAATATCTTCTATCCCAGCACATAGGTTGCCTTTCGGTGTATTATGGGCGTAACTCTCCCCTTAGTTATCCTCTTACTGTTAATTCATTGAGAAAGCATCGTTGCGTTCACCTTGATTTTGCTTGCCAATATTCTTTCATGCTCTCTCTTTGCTTTCCTAATTTCGTTTTATTTGACCCCTCCACTTTCTATACGCTTCTCGGCTTTATCCAGTATTGAGTTCTCAGTGTTGGACATAAGTTTCCTTTTCTGCCTTATCTTACCCTGTGGGCTCCTTGACATCCATGGGGCTCGAGATTTGTCCGCTTCACCCGTTTTCTTTGTTGGAACATTTTTACCCTGAACTGCTTGAATCTCCCCTTTGAATGCCTCCCACTGCTCTGAGACTGATTTACCTTCAAGCAGCTGTTTCCAGTCAACTTTCGCTCTTCAGTTCAGTAAAATTGGCCTTGCCCCAATTGAGAATTCGAACTCATGTTCAATGTCTGTACGTTTCCATAATTAAGTTAAAACTGACTGAATTATGATCACGCCCACCAAAATGCTCTCCCACTGCCACTCCTTCCACGTGCCCACCTTCATTCCCTAAAACAATGTCTAAAATTGCACCCTCTCTTGTTGGACTTTCGACATACTGGGCACAAACGTTCTCCTGAATGCACCTCAAGAATTCTGCTCCCTCAAACCCACGCAGACACAGGGAGAACTTGCAAACTCCACACAGGCAGTACCCGGAATTGAACCCGGGTCGCTGGAGCTGTGAGGCTGCGGTGCTAACCACTGCGCCACTGTGCCGCCCACTGTGTTCTTGCACTTCTCAGAGAGGTGCCTACATATCTGCTCTTCTATCTTCCCTGACTATTTGGCTGTCGATATAACACTCCCAGCAGTGAGAGTGTCCCTTTTTAGTTCCTTAGCTCAATCCATATGGCCTCATTTGATGGAACATCCAACATATCATCCCTCCTCACAGCTGCAATAGATTCCTGAACCAAAATTGTCACTCCCCCTCCTTTCTTAACCCCCTCCCTATCACGTCTGAAAACCCTGTAACCAGGAACGTTGAGCTGCCATTCTTGTCCCTCCTTAAGCCATGTTTCTGTAATAACTATGATATCATACTGCCACATGTCTATCTGTGCCCTCAGCTCATCTGCTTTATTTGGTGTACACATTGCATTGAAATATGAGCACTGCCAAACCCTTTTTTTATTCTCTAACCCTCGTTTCCTCTGTCTGCCAGACTCATTCATTAATTTTCCACCTTCCATTGTCATTTATGATTTTGTCCCAGCTGAGTCTACCCTCAGGTTCCCATCCCCCTGCCAAACTAGATTAAACCCTCCCCAACAGCACTAGCAAAACCTCCCACAAGGAACCCAGTCCTGGCTCTGTTCCGGTGCAACATGTCTGGACTGTAATGGTCCCATCTCCCCGAAAGCCAGTCCCAGTGTCCCAGAAATCTGAAGCCCTCCCTCCTGCACCATCTTCCCAGCCACACATTCATCTGTCTTAGTTTTCTATTTCTAGACTCAGTTGTGCGTGGCACTGGGAGTAATCCAAAAGTTACTACTTTGAGGTTCTGCTGGCCAATTTCTAGCCTAGCTCCATAAATTCTGACTGCAGGACGACATTCCTCTTTCTACTTTTGTCGCTGGGTCCGATGTGGACCCTGACAGCTGGAAGCAGAACACCATCCTGGATTCACGTCTGTGGCCACAGAAACGCCTGACTGTTCCCCTGACTATTGATCACTAAGGCTCTTCCCGTCATCCCTCTACCCTGCTCTGCAGCTCAGCCACTCGTGTTGACACGGACTTGGCTCTGGCTGCACTCCCCAGGTGAAGCATCACTTTCCTCAGTATTCTGAACAGAATACCTGTTGGAGAGTGAGATGCCCTCAGGGGTTTACAGCACTACCTGCCTGATTCTTTTTGACTGTCTGGGGATCGTGCATTCCCTCTCTCCAAGCGTATTCTTAAGCAGAGGGGTGACCACATCTATAAACATGCTGATGCTGAATAATCTGGTGTATGAGAAGGAAGAATGTGCAGGGCTACGGGAAGAAGGCAGGGAATGGGATTAGGTGAATTGCTAATTCGGAGAACCAGTGCAGACACGATGCGCTGAATAATTCATTTTGTGATGTAATGACACTGTGATGGGGCGTCTCAGATGGGTGTAATGGTGGAGAATGGGGGATCCATTGTGGGAAAGAGAAGTTGTCCTATGGGAACCGGAATCTTAGCAGGAACTCTCCGACAGCCTGTCCTGGTGGAAGGCATCCAGAAAATATCCTGCCTGCCTCCTCCTCCTGAGGTGGCCTCCGGATTCCTGGTGCCAATGCCTGTGTCCTCATGATGTTGATGATATGAAGGGTGCAGCAGAACACCATGAACTTGGACACCTGCTCCAGTGTGTACTGGAGGACTCCACCTGAGCGGTTCAGACATCGGAAGCATTGCTTCATCACACCGATGGTCTGTTCCACTATGTTCCTGGTAACTCTATTGGCCACGTTATGCACGTTAATTGCGTGAGGTTGGTTGGCGCTGGGAGGTGGTTTAGGGTGTAGAAACATGAGTTGTCTCTAGGGGGGGTTTCTTTGCCTCCGAGGAGCCACATTCTGGTTCTACATGGAGGCTCGAAGTGTTGGGATCGGCTGACTGCTTAAGAATGGAGGTATGGCGGCTGCTGCCAGGTTAGTGGACGTTCACCAACATGATGTACTGGGCATGCTCACACACCAACTGAACATTAATGGAGTGAGAGTTCTTTCAGTTCCTGTACCTCTCCCCGTTGACATGGGGGCCCCGCAGAGCCACCAACACCATCAGAAATCCCACTATCCTAACAAAGCCACGGGATCTCTCATCTTGCTTCTCCCTGCTAAGTGAGAATTTGCAATGGACAACACACAGGCCTAGCAACTACTGGTCAGTTAGTTTAACATCAGTGGTGAGTAAGGTTTTAGAAACCACAATCAGGGAAAAAGGCCAACACACACTTGGAGAGCTTTGAGTTAATTAAGGATTGTCAGCACAGATTTCTCGAAGGCAGATCATGATTTACTAATCTTACTGAATTTGATGATGTAAAAGTTAAAGTAGGCGTACATAGGCTGTTTCATCTGGTGGGGCAATCTAGAACGAGAGGTCATAGATTTAGGATAAGGGGTAGCAGATTTAAAACAGAGATGAAGAGAAATTACTTCTCTCAAAAGGTCAGGAGTCTGTGGAGCAGATGGGCTGAGGCAGAGGTGGAGATGGGTGATGGGTGGACTGATTAGCAAATTTGCAGACGACACTAAGATTGGTGGAGTAGCAGATAGTGAAGGGGACTGTCAGAGAATACAGCAGAATATAGATAGATTGGAGAGTTGGGCAGAGAAATGGCAGATGGCGTTCAATCAGGGCAAATGCGAGGTGATGCATTTTGGAAGATCCAATTCAAGAGTGAACTATACAGTAAATGGAAAAGTCCTGGGTAAAATTGATGTCCAGAGAGATTTGGGTGTTCAGGTCCACTGTTCCCTGAAGGTGGCAACGCAGGTAAATAGAGTGGTCAAGAAGGCATACGGCATGCTTTCCTTCATCGGACGGGGCATTGAGTACAAGAGTTGGCAGGTCATGTTACAGTTGTATAGGACTTTGGTTCGGCCACATTTGGAATACTGCGTACAGTTCTGGTCGCCACATTATCAAAAGGATGTGGATGCTTTGGAGAGGGTGCAGAGGAGGTTCACCAAGATGTTGCCTGGTATGGAGGGCGCTAGCTATGAAGAGAGGTTGAGCAGATTAGGATTATTTTCATTAGAAAGAAGGAGGTTGATGGGGGACCTGATTGAGGTGTACAAAATCATGAGAGGTATAGACAGGGTGGATAGCAAGAGGCTTTTTCCCAGAGTGGGGGTTTCAATTACTAGAGGACACGAGTTCAAAGTGAAAGGGGAAATGTTTAGGGGGGATATGCGTGGAAAGTTCTTTACGCAGAGGGTGGTGGGCACCTGGAACGCATTGCCAGCGGAGGTGGTAGATGCGGGCACGATGGAGTCTTTTAAGATGTATCTAGACAGATACATGAATGGGCAGGAAGAAAAGAGATACAGAACCTTAGAAAATAGGCGACATGTTTAGAGAGAGGATCTGGATCGGCGCAGGGCCTGTTCCTGTGCTGTAATTATCTTTGTTCTTTGTTCTTTGTTCCATATCACAGAGGTGGTATTAGGCAGGGTTGGTGATGGAAAGAATATGGAGATGAACTCAGCTCAGGTTTAAATATAACACAGAAGTTGTAAACTGTCTGGTTGAGCCTCAGATATTGGGCAGGGTGGAGTATGTGCTTCCCAGATAGGTGATGGAGTTTGTGATGGAGACCAATGACACAGGCTTCAGTCTTCCCAAAATTTACATTACAGAACAGTATTTCATTGAAACAGAGTTTACAGATCTCCTATCCTGAAATAGAGACAGCAACAGCAGCAATGAATAGAGAGTAAATGACAAGAACTGTAATACAGTTGAGAATGGTTTGTTGAGCTAATAGCTGGAGATAGTCACCAGGCACACAACGGCAGCAAGAAGGGCGGAGTAAATTACAGGAGCAGTAATGCAGTTAAACATGACTTATAGAATTAATAGTTAGATGAGAGACTTACCAGGGACACCAATAGCAGCCAGGATGGGATAGTAAATATATTGAATAATCTTCAGTGCGAGATAGATACGAGTGTTTAATGAGTACCGATCATAATATGTAGAAAGGGAGTAAATAACTGAGGATAAACTCCTGTCCATTGTTGTAACATTCCAATCTATTGTTCTCAGATTCTGAGCCATTGCTGTAACATTCCAATCTATTGTTCTCAGATTCTGATCTATCCTCTCCCTATCTCTCTGGAGCAGCTGATCCCTGTTAGTACCGGGCCTGATGCTCCCGCTGACAGTATGCGATAACACATTGAAAGGAGCCCCTTATTAATAGAAGAGGAAAACATTCAGTGACACAATTAGGGTCCATGGAGACTGACATTAATTACAGCCACTGAACAAACAGATTCAGTTAACCCTTTTCTATCCAATAATTTTTGTACCACAATAAAGTAGAATATTTACCTGGTCTGGATGGGATGTATGAGGGTTGCTGATGGAAGGAATGGTGGAAATAGCAGAGGCACTGGCCAGAATCTTACAATCCCCCCTGGATATGGGAGTGATGACAGATTTCCACAGGCTCAGCACTCTCTGGGTGAAGAAACTTCTCCTCATCTCAGTCCTGAAAGTTTTACCCCATATCCTTAGACTATGACACCTGGTTAAGGACACCCCCACCATCAGGAACATCATTCCTGCATCTACCCTGTCAAGTCCTGTTCGACTTTTATAGGTTTCTATGAGATCCCTCCTCACGCTTCTGAATTCGAGTGAATATAATCCTAACCGACTCAGTCTCTCCTCATATGTCAGCCCTACCATCCCAGGAATCAGCCTGGTAAACCTTTTCTGCACTCCCTCTATAGCAAGAACATCCTTCCTCAGATAAGGAGACCAAACTTTCACACAATATTCCAGGTGTGGCCTCATCATGGCCCTGTATAATTGTAGCAAGAACATCCTTGCTCCTGTACTCGAATCCTCTCGCTATGAAGGCCAACATACCATTTGCCTTTTTTACCATCTGTTGCACCTGCATCCTTACCTTCAGCGAATAGTGTTCGAGAACACCCAGGTCTCACTGAATATTCCCCTCTCTCCGTTTATAGCTATGCAGATAATAATCTGCATCCCTGTTTTTACTACCAAAGTGAATAACCTCACATTTATCCACATTGTACTGCATCTGCCATGCATTTGCCCACTCACCCAACTTGTCCAAATCACCCTGAAGCCTCTCTGCATCCTCCTAACAACTTACCCTCCCATCCAGTTTTGTGTCATCTGAAAATTTGGAGATATTGCATTCAGTTCCCTCTTTTAAATCATTAATATATATTGTATAGCTGGGCTCCTCGCACCGATCCCTGTGGTAACCCACTGGTCACTGCCTGCCATTCAGAAAAAGACCCGTATATTCCTATGCTTTGTTTCCTGTCTGCCAACCAATTTTCTATCCATCGCAATACACTACCCCCAATCCCATGCGCTGTAATTTTTGCACGCTAATCTCTTATGTGAGACTTTGTCGAGAGACATCTGAAAGTCCAAATAAACCACATCCACTGGGTCCGCTCTGCAACCTTACTCGAAGAATTTTGGTAGATTTATCAGGCATGATTTCCCTGTCCTAAGTCCATGCTGACTTTGCCCGATTCTACCACTGTTCTCCAAGTACTGTGCTGTAAAATCTTTGATAATGGACTACAGAATTTTTCCCATGACCGATGTCAGGCTGACTGGTGTACAATTCCCTGCTTTCTCTCCAACTCCCTTTTTAATAATGCGGTTACATTAACTACCCTGTAATCAATAAGAAGTGTTCCAGAGTCCATAGAATCTTGGAAGATGACCACCAATGCATCCACTATTTCTAGGGCCATTTCCTGAAGTATTCTTGCGTGTAGATTACCACGCCCTGGGGATTTAGCGGCCTTCAATCCCATCAATTTCCCCAACACCATTTCTCTACTAATACTGATTTCCCTCAGTTCCTCTCTCTCAGTAAACCCTGTGTTCCCCAACATTTCTGGTATGATATTTGTGTCCTCCTTTGTGAAGACAGAACAAAAGTATGCATTTAGTTGGTCAGCCATTTCTTTATTTCCCATAATAAATTTGATAAGGTTCCCCACGGTAGGCTATTGCAGAAAATACGGAAGTATGGGGTTGAAGGTGATTTAGAGCTTTGGATCAGAAATTGGCTAGCTGAAAGAAGACAGAGGGTGGTGGTTGATGGCAAATGTTCATCCTGGAGTTTAGTTACTAGTGGTGTACAGCAAGGATCTGTTTTGGGGCCACTGCTGTTTGTCATTTTTATGAATGACCTGGATGAGGGTGTAGAAGGGTGGGTTAGTAAATTTGCGGATGACACGAAGGTCAGTGGAGTTGTGGATAGTGTCAAAGGGTGTTGTAGGGTACAGAGGGACATAGATAGGCTGCAGAGCTGGGCTGAGAGATGGCAAATGGAGTTTAATGTGGAGAAGTGTGAGGTGATTCACTTTGGAAGGAGTAACAGCAATGCAGAGTACTGGGCTTCTGGGAAGATTCTTGGTAGTGTAGATGAGCAGAGAGATCTTGGTGTCCAGGTACATAAATCCCTGAAAGTTGCTATTCAGAAGGCATATGGTGTGTTAGCTTTTATTAGTAGGGGGATCGAGTTTCGGAGCCACGAGGTCATGATGCAGCTGTACAAAACTCTGGTGAGGCCGCACCTTGAGTATTGCGTGCAGTTCTGGTCACCGCATTATAGGAAGGATGTGGAAGCTTTGGAAAGGGTGCAGAGGAGATTTACTAGGATGTTGCCTGGTATGGAGGGAAGGTCTTACGAGGAAAGGCTGAGGGACGTGGGGTTGTTTTCGTTAGAGAGAAGGAGGAGGAGAGGTGACTTAATAGAGACATGTAAGATAATCAGACGGTTAGATAGGGTGGATAGTGAGAGTGTTTTTCCTCGGATGATGATGGCAAACACGAGGGGACATAGCTTTAAGTTGAGGGGTGAAAGATATAGGACAGATGTCAGAGGTAGTTTCTTTACGCAGAGAGTAGTAGGGGCGTGGAACGCCCTGCCTGCAACAGTAGTAGACTCGCCAACTTTAAGGGCATTTAAGTGGTCATTGGATAAACATATGGATAAAAATGGAATAGTTTAGGTCAGATGGTTTCTCAGCTCGGCGTAACATCGAGGGCCGAAGGGCCTGTACTGCGCTGTAATGTTCTAATTGTAATGTTCTAATTCTAATTCTAAATTCCCCCGTTTCTGACTGTAAGGGACCTACATTTGTCTTCACCAATCTTTTTCTCTCCACATACCTATAAAAACTTTTACCGTCACTTTTTATGTTCCCCGCAAGCTTATTCTCGTACTGTATTTTCCCCTTCTTAATCAATTCCTTGATGCTGCTTTGCTGAATTCTAAACTTCTCCCAATCCTCAGGTCTGCTGTTATTTCTGGCGCATTTCAATGCCTCTTTCTTGGATCTAATACTAACTCTATTTTTTCTTGTAAGCCATGGTTCGGCTACCTTTCCCGTTTTACCTTTGCGCCAGACAGGAGTAAACAATTGTTGCAGTTCATCCATGCACTCTTTGGATATTTGCCATTGCCTTTACACCGTCATCTCTTTTAGTAACGTTTCCCAATGTATCATCTTCAACTCATGCCTCATACCTTCGTTGTTCACTTTATTAAGATTAATGACCCTAGTCTCAGAATCAACTAGGTCACTCTCCATCGTGATGAAGAATTCCATCATATCAGGGTCGCTCACCCCAAGGGATCTCGCACAACCAGATTGTCAATTATTCCTCTCTCATTACACAATAACCAGTCTAGGATGGCCTGTTCTCTAGTTGGTTCCTCAACGTATTGGTCCAGAAAAGCATCCCGTACACACTCCAGCAATTCCTCCTCTACTGTATTGTGACCAATTTGATTTGCCCAATCTATATGCAGATTAAAGACGCCCATAATTACAGATGTTCCTTTGTCGCATGCGTCTCTAATTTCCCATTTAATGCCATTCCCAACATCAACACCACAGTTTGGGTGTCGAGCTACAACCACCACTAACGTTTTCTGCCCCTTAGTGTTTCTCAGCTCGACCCTTACAGATTCCACATCGTCAGAGCGAACATCCTTCCTCACTATTGCGTTAATTTCCTCTTTAGCCAGCAATGGTACTCCACCCAGGGTGGAGGTAGGCCGTTTTACTACTGGCGTGAATATTTGGTCAGAAGCTCATCTCAAGGCATCTCAAGGTCAACTATGTAACCCAGATTGTGAACAGTTTGGCTTAGTCTCAAACATTTACAAAGGAGAGGGATGGATTGTGTAACGAGGAAATGTTTGGAGCAGAGACAGAGAACAATGGCTTCAACATTCACAATATTTAATTGGCATTGTAGATGTGTGAGGTAATACATTTTGGAAGGATGAATGAGGAGAGACAATACAAGTTAACTGGTAAAACTATAAAGGTGGTGAAATAACAGAGACACCTGGGGTGTTTATACACAAATCTTTGAAGGTGGCAGGAAAGGTTAACTAAACAGTTAATAAATATATGGGATCCTAGGTTTTATAAATAAAGGCAAAAAGAGCAAAAGCACGGACATTATGTGAAACATATAAACGTATATACTCCAGCTGCAACTGGGGTCTTTTGTCGAATACTGGAAACCACACATTAGGAAGGACATGAAGCCTTCGGAGAGGGGACAGAACTGTTTTACTCGAATTTGTCCAGGCATGAGGGATTACAGTTCTGTAGCTGGAGTTGTTCTGCTGAGAGCAGAGAACTTTCAGTGGAGATTTGATTGAGGTGTTTCAAATTAGAAGGATTTAGATAAATGAAATAAAGAGAAAATATTTCCAGTGTCCAAGAGACACAAATTTAAGGCGATAGGTAAAAGAAGCAGACATGAGGATTTTTGTTTCTGAGTGGTTTAGATTTGGAATGCACTGTCTGATAGGCTGATGGATACAGATTCAATAGTAGATCCCAAAAGGGAATTGGATAAATATCTGAAGGAGAAAAAAATGCAAGTATATAGTGAAAGAGCCAGGGAGTGGGACTAACTGGATTGCCCTTTGAAAGGGCCAGCACAGATTTGATGGGCCGAATGACCTCATTCAGTTTGTGCCATTCCATCATTGCTCCTGCCTGTACATTCACAATATCCCTATCCTTTCCACAGGCGTTTGAGAAAGTACCATATAACAACCGTGTTTCCAAATTAGAAACACATGGGATCAAAGGACCAATGTCAGCCGTGGCTCAGTTTGTAGCTCCCTCCCCTTTCAGTCACAAGCTTCCAGGATCAAGTGTCACTGCAGGACTTGATCACAAGAATCAAGGCTGACATTTCAGTGCAGCACTGAGGGAGTGTTGCACTGTCAGAGGGGCAGTCTATCCAATAAAACTTTAAACCAAGGCTCCGTCTGCCCTCTCAGGTGGATGTTAAAGATCCCATCGCACGATGTAGAAGCAGAGCAGGGGAATTATTCCCGGTGTCCTGGTCAATATTTATCCTTCAATCAACATCAAAAAAACAGATCTGATCATCATCACATTGCTGCTTGTGGGAGCTTGCTGTGCAGAAATTGTCTGCCTGTTTCCTACATTACAAGAATTACTTCGCTTGAAGAAGTATTCATTGGTTGTAAATCGCTTTGGGACAAGCAGTGGTCATGAAAGGCGTTTCATAAATGGAAGTCTGTTTTTTTTTTATTTTCAAGGTCAGCATGCGGAAAATTAGCGCAGTGACAGAAAGCAGAGAGTAGTGGAGAATGGTTGTTGTTCAGTCTGGAGGGAAGTACACAGTGGGGTTCCCCAGGGTCACTGTTGGGATCACTGTTGCTGTATGTTAATGCAATGGGCTTGTGTACAGTGGGGATAATGTCAAAGTAGTCAGATGGCAGGAAACTCACAAATGATAATAAACAGTGAGAAGGGTAATAACAGACTTCAGGAGGACAGAGACTGACTGGTGAAATGGGCAGGAACATGGCAAATATAATTTAACGCAGTGAAGTGTGAAGTGAGACATTTGGGTAGGAAGTGTTAGGGAAGACAACAGAAACAAATGGGTATAATAAAAGCAAAATACTGCGGATGATGGAAATCTGAAATAAAATCAAGAAATGCTGGAACAACTCAGCAGGTCTGGCAGCATCTGTGAAAAGAGAAGCAGAGTTAACGTTTCGGGTCACTGACCCGAAACTTTAACTCTGCTTCGCTTTTCACAGATGCTGCCAGACCTGCGAAGTGGTTCCAGCATTTCTTGTTTTTACAAACAAATGGGTATTGTTTAAATGAGGAGACAGGAACACAGAGAATTGGTGTGCATTCAGACAGATCTTTGAAGGCCGCACGAAAAGTTGACAAGTGTATGTCTGATATAACAGACATCAGGTAGAAAATACTATTGAGAAGCAGGCTGAATATAGAAGGTCCAGTGGGGAAGTGAAAAAGCAAATAAGTGAAGCAAAGAGTGAGCATGAAAAGAGGCGAGCATTGAAGTAAATACCAACGTTTTCTACAGGCACCTAAATAGTAAAAGGGTAGTAAAAGGAACAATGGGGCCGACTCAGGACTATAAAGAGGATTTGCACATGGAGGCAGAGGGTGTAGCTGAGGTTCTGAATGAATAATTTCCACCTGTCTTTACCAAGGAAGAAGATATAGAATCCTTTCCTTTATTAGCTGAGGTATAGAATATACGAGCAGGGAGGTTATGCTAGAATTGTACAACTCATTGGTTAGGACACAACTTGAGGACTGTGTGCAGTTCTGCTCACCTCATTACAGAAAGGATGTAATTGCACCAGAGAGGGTACACAGAAGATTTATGAAGATGTGGCCAGGTTTGGAAAAATGCAGCTATGAGGAAAGATTTGACAGGCTGGGGTTGTTCTCCTTGGAATAGAGAAGGCTGAGGGGACATGTGATTGAAATTTACAAAACCGAGAGGCGACTGGGTAGAGTGGCGGTGAAGGGTCCATTCACCTTAGCAAAGAGGTCAGTGACGAGGGGGCATGGACTTAAAGTGATTGGTAGAAAGATTAAAAGGGAGCTGCGGATTTTATTTTTCACCCAGCAGGTGGTGGGAGTCTGGAACTCACTGTCCGAAAGGGTAGTTGAGGCAGAAACCAACAACTCATTCAAAAGGTGTCTGGATATGCACCTCAAGTGATGTAATCTATCAAATGCTGGAAGGTAGGATCAGAATGGATGGGTCGTTTTTTGGACAGCATAGACACGATGGGCCAACTGGCCTCTCTCTGTGCCATAAACTTTCTATGATTCTAAGATGCAACGCAGGCAATGTTGGAAGAGGAGGTAAGTCAGACACTAGTGGGGTTTAAAATTGATAAAGAGGAAGTATTAGATAGGCTGTCTGGACTTAAATTGAATAAAGCACCAGGACCAGATGATATGCATCCAAGGATACTGTGGGAAGTAAGGGTGGAAATCGCAGAGGCACTGGCCATAATTTTTCAGTCTTTCTTAGACTTGGGGGCGATGCCAGAGGACTGGAGAATTGCAAACGTTCCACCCTTGTTCAAAAAAGGGTGTAAAGATAAGGCCAGCAACTACAGGCCTGTCATTCGGAGAGCCTGTGCAGACACGAAAGGCTGAATTGGTCCTTCTGTGCTGTCATAATTCTCTGATGCTTTTATTACAGGATGCTGACCAAGGGAACGCTGTGATGGGGCGTCTCAGATGGGTGTAATGGTGGAGAATGGGGAATTCATGGTTGGAAAGGGAAGTTGTCCTATGGGAACTGGAATCTTAGCAGAGACTCTCCGACAGCCTGTCCGGGTCGAAGGCATCGAGGAAATATCCTCCCTGCCTCCTCCTCCTGAGGTGTCCTCTGGATTCCTGGTGCCAATGTCTGTGTCTTCATGCTGGTGATGATATGAAGGGTGCAGCAGAACACCATGAACTTGGACACCTGCTCCAGTGAGTACTGGAGGCCGCCCCCCCCACCCCCCCACGAGCGGTTCAGACTTCGGAAGCATTGCTTCATCACACCGATGGTCTCTTCCACCATGTTCCTGGCGACTCCATTGCTCACATTATACACATGTTAATTGCGTAATTACGGTTGATGGTGGGAGGTGGTTTGTAGCTGTAGAAACATGGGCTGTGTCTAGAAGGGGCTTTCCTTTGTCTCCAAGGAGCCACATTCTGGTTCTTCATGGAGCCCCGAAGTGTTGGGACCGGCTGACTGCTTCAGAATGAAGGTATGGTGTCTGCTGCCAGGGTAGTAGACATTCACCAACATGATGTACTGGGCATGCTCACACACCAACTGTACATTAATGGAGCGAGAGTTCTTTCAGTTCCTGTACCTCTCCCCGTTGAAATGGGGGCCCCACAGAGCAACCTACACCATCAGGAATGTGCCTATCCTGACAAAGCTACGGGATCTCTCATCCTGCTTCTCTCTGCTGAGGAAGAAAATGATGACATAGGTGCTCACCCTCACCTCCCAGAATTATCAATGGACAACACATAGGCCTAGTAACTACAGGTCAGTTGATTTAAGATCTGTGGTGAGGAAGGTTTTAGAAATAATCGGGTATAACAGCAGTCTTTTGGAGAGGTCTGAGTTAATTAAGGATAGCCAGCTTAGATTTACAAAAGGAAAGTCATGCTTGCCAAATCAAATTGATATTTTTGATGATGTAACAGAGAAGGTTGATGAAGGGAATTAGAATTAGAACATTACAGCGCAGTACAGGCCCTTCGGCCCTCGATGTTGCGCCGACCTGTGAAACTATCTGACCTACACTATTCCATTTTCATCCATATGTCTATCCAATGACCACTTAAATGCCCTTAAAGTTGGCGAATGTGCTGGATGTTGTCTATATTTGAAGAATGTGTTTGCTAAAGTACCATATAAAAGGTAAATTACCAACATCGAGTCTCATGGAATGGGAGGGTCAGTGTACAATTGAATAAAAAAGATGGATAATGTGCAGAAAACAGTGTGTCATGGTAAATGGCTGCTTTTCATACTGGAGGATGTTGGACAGTGGGTGTTTCCCCAGGGTCAGTGCCAGGGCCACTGTTTTATTTTGCTGTGTATAAATGACTTGGATCTTGGAATACCCAGTGGAACTTCAAAATCTGTCTCTGATACCAAGGTTGGAGCAGTGGCAAACAGTGAGGATGTTCAGAACCACCTGTGACAGGACACAGATACTGAGTAGAATGAGCAGACAAGTGGCAGATGGAAGTGTGAGACAAGTGTGAGGTGATGTATTTTGACAGAAGGGATAGGAAGATCATATAGACTTAATAGCACAGTTGGACACAGTGTGCAGGAACAGAGAGATCTGTGGGTGCATGTGTATCCACCTTTAAAGGTGACAGGACATATTGAGAGAGTGGTTAGTAAAACACATATAATCTTACATTTCATAAATAGAGGTATTGAGTACAAACGGAGAGAAGTTATGATGAATGTTTAAAAGTCTCTGGTTAGGTCTCAGCTGGACTATTGTGTCCAATTCTGGTCACCATATTTCAGAAAGATTGTGAAGGTCCTTGAAATGATGCAGAGGGGTTTTAGCAGAATGGTTCCAGGGATGGAGGATTTTAGTTACAAGGTTAGGTTACAAGATTATGACAAGTTTAGGTGATTTAGACAAGATAAAAACGTTTCCTATTAACTGATGGAAGAAGGACGAGGGGACACAGATTGAAGGTTTTGGACAAGAGATGCAAGGGGAGTAAGTGGAAAAAATGTTTTTATGCAGCATATGTTAATGATCTGGAACTCACTGCCCACAAGTGTGGTGGACGCGGAGAAAATCAGTGATTTTATAAGAAAGCTGATGGGCACATGAAGGAAATTGATTTGCTACAGGTATTGGGACATCGGGGCACTGGGACTGATTGGATTGCTCTATGGAGAGCCAGCATGGACATGATGGACAGAACAACCTCCTTCAGTGCCAGAAGTGACTGCATCACCCTCTATGACTCTACGTTGGATATGTCACCCGCTCCTGCTTGGAAAGATCCGATACATAGAAGTTCAATGAAACTGTGACATTAACAGCCACTGACCGCTCTGTCCTCACTCTGTTGTGAGGCTCCAGGTCGTGTTGCAGGAGGTGACACAAGTCTGTGACCACCTACTTATTGAATCAGAGTCACCTCACACACTGCTCCTGGGTTAGGTGTAGGTAGGAAAGAGATCTGGGAAAACCCGGGTGAATAGGGCAGAGCACCCTCTTTCCAGAGCTTCGCATCTCTGCAGCCTCCACTCCATTAGTTGGTCATGTTACAGACCCAGAGACATAGGAACAACAGTCCCCATACCTCGTACAGAGTTGGATCACCACATCCTCTGTCCTCCATGAATGTCTGCAGCAGCTCACAACACAACCTCCAGAAAACCATCCACAACACCACCACTAAATTTACAGTAGCAGAAGTAGGTCAAAAGCCCCTCACCTGTAAGTTAAATGCCTGATGTTTTTAAATAAAGCTAGAGGGGGTTCATCGTGCTGCTGAATGTATGTTCAGCTGAGAGTGACTAACACAGGTGGTCAGTGGACAAGCACAGACCAAGTTACAAAGATGTACATCAAAGCTGCTGGAATGGCTGATTGATGTCACTTCAAACTCCTCCTCACACTACCAGCACCTGCTTGGGGAACTGGGTCTAGAGCCCAGACCAGGCTGGAGCACTGGAAGTGTCAAGCAGCTCAGTTCATACCATTTTATGGATCCAAGCGGCCATGTCTTTGGGCCCAGTGGCTTTTTGAGCTGAAAATTGTGGCCAGATAAACCTACAGAGGGCAAGTAAAGGTAACAGAAAAGACTAGAAGGCCAAAAGGAATATGGGAATGGTCAGGGGAATGGGACTAATTAGAGGGGTAAGGTCATGGAGGGACTCAAACACAAGAATGAGAATATTAAAATTAAGGTGCTTCCAGACCAGGAGCCAATGTAGACCAGGGTGATGGGTGATCGGGATGTGGTGTGAGTTAGAATACAGGCAGCAGAATTCTGGATGGGCTGTGGTTTATGGAGGTTTATAACTGGGAGGGTGAGAAGGATAGAATTGGAATAGTCAAATGTGGATTTAACAATGACTTGGATGATGGTTTATGTAGCAAATGGGCTGAGGCAGAGGTGGAGATGGGTGACATTACAGAGGTGGTAGTCGGCAGATGTGGTGATGGAGAGAATATGGAGATGAACTCAGCTCAGGTTTAAAAGACTACAGAGTTTGTAAACCATCTGGTGCAGCCCCAGTCATTGGCCAGTGAGGGGTACGGGTTCACAAATAGGGGATGGAGTTTCTTATGGAGACCAATGTCACTGGCTTCAGTCTTCGAAAAAAATTAAATTCCAGATCAGTATTTCCGTGAAACAGGGTTTACATATCTCCTCGCTGGAGCTAGAGTCTTACCGGGGCAGCAACAGAAGCAAAGATGAGAGAGTAATTTACACAAACCCTAATACAGTTAGCAATGGTTGATAAAGGTGATAGCTGGAGATAGATGTTTATAAGGGATACCAAAAGCAACAAGGTCAGAGTAAATGACATGTACAGTAATGCAGTTGAACATGGTTTATCGAATGAAGAGTTGGATATAGAGACTTATCAGGAACACCAGAAATAGCGAGGACTGGGATAGTAAATGTATTGAATAATCCTCAGTGCATGATAGATCCTAGATTCTCATGGTAGCATATCAAAATAAGTAGAAAGAATGTAAAGATGCCAGGATAAACACCTGCCCATTGTTGTAACATTTCAATCTATTGTTCTCATATTCTGATCTATCCTCTCCCTCTCTCTGGCGCCGCTGATACCCGTTAGTGCCGGAGACGATGCTCCCAATGACACTATGGGAGAACACATTGAATGGAGTCCCTTATTAATAGAAGAGGTAAACCCACCCGTGACACAATTAGGGTCCATGGAGACTGGCATTAATTAGTCACTGAACAAACAAGTTCGGTTAACCCCTTTCAATCCAACACTTATTGTGTTGCAATAAACTGGAACATTTACCCAGTCAGGATGGGGGTTTCTGAGAGAAGGATGGTAGAAATAGCAGAGGCACTGGCCAGAATCTTCCAATCCTCCTTGGATGTAGGTGTGATGACAGAGGACTGGAGGATTGTAAATGTTGCACCCTGTTTAAAAAAGGAGAGATGGTGTAAACCCTGTAATTACTGATCAGTCAGACTCGTATCCTGACTGGGGAAATTTCGAGGAGAAAATTATTTGTTGCTTAGAAAAACAGTGGGTAGTAACCAGTTAGCAACTTGGATATGCTAATGACAAATGATGACTGGCAAACTTCAACAACAACAACAACAATTTATATTTATATTGTGCCTTTAACGTTACAACGCATCCCAAGGTGCTTTACATGAGTATTATGAAACAAAGTATGACAGTGAGACACAACAGGAGATATTCGGTCAGATGACCAACAGTTTGGTCAAAGTGGTGGGTTTTAAGGAGTGTCTTAAAGGAGGAAAGCAAGGTGCAGAGGTGTAGGGAGGATATTACAGAACATGGGGCCCCGGCAGCTGAAGGAACGGCCACCAGTGGTGCAGTGAATAAAATCAGGGATGCACAAGAGGCCAGAATTAGAGGAGCACAGATATCTCGGTGGGTTGTGCAACTGGAGGAGGTTACAGAGATAGGGAGCGGTGAGAAAATGGAGGTGAGAACATGATCTGAAAACAAGGATGAGAATTTTAACATCAACACATTGCTGGGCTTGGAGCCAATGTCGGGCAGTGATAGATGAACGGGACTTGGTGTGAACTAAGACATGGGCCGCAGAGTTTTGGATGACCTCAAGCTTACAGAGAGTAGAATGTGAGAGATCAGCCAGGAGTGAGTTGGAATAATCACATCTAGAGGTGACGAAGGCATGATTGAGGTTTCAGCAGCAGATAGGCAGAGACAGGGGTGAAGTGAGGCGATGAACTGAGGTGGAAATAGGAAAGGTACGCTTGGAAAATCCGGGGTGGGTAGGACAGAGCCCCATCCTCCTCTCTCTTTACAGAGCTTCCCCTCTCTGCAGCCTCTGCTCTATTTGTTGGTCATGTTACAGACCCAGAGACACTGTAACTACAGTTCCCATATCTCATCCACATTTGGGTCACCAAATCCTCTGCCCTCCCTGAATGTCTGCAGCAGCTCACAGCACAATCTCCAGAAAACCATCCACAGCACCTCCACTAACTTTACAATAGCAGAAGTATGTCAGAAGTCCCTCACCTGTAAGTTGGATGCCTGGTAATTTTAAATAACACTAGAGGAGGTTCCTCGTTCTGCTGAATGTACATTCAGCTGAGAGTGACTAACACAGGCGGTCAGTGGACATGTACAGACCAAGTTTCAAAGATGTACGTCACAGCTGCTGGAATGGCTGGTTGACACCATATTCAGACCCCTCCTCACTCTACAGACACACACCCGTTACACCCACGCTCGCATCCCGGCCAGCCTGGGTGTCCTGTACAATGCGCTGGATGTGACCGGCAGTGCAGCTCACACCATTTTATGGATCCAAACTTCCACATCACCAGTGGAACTGGAGAGATGAAATGTGTGGACAGGGAGAGAGACTAAGGGAAAGAAATGGACTATAAAAAGGAAAGTAGCAAAAGACTTTCAGATAAACAAGCTTCAGGAATATTGGAAATGGACAGGGGATTGGGACAATCAGAAGGGTGAGGGCATGGAGGGATTTGATCACACGTGTGAGAATATTAAATCTGAGGTGTTACTGGACCAAGAGCCAATGTAGGTCACTGAGCACAGGGATGCTGGGTGAACAGAATTTAGTGTAAATTAGAAGATGGCAGCAGAGTTTTGGATGACCACAAGGTTACAGAGAGTAGAATGTGGGAGACCATCCAGGCGTGTGTTCGAATAGTCAAATCTCGAGGTAACAAAGGCAGGGATGAAGGTTTCAGCAGCAGATGAGCTGATGTGACCACTCTCTCCCCCTCACTCTCTCCCTTTTTCTGTTTCTCTGTCTGTCGACTTCACTTGCTCTAACCCTCTTAGGATCTGATATATTTCTATAAGTCGCATTTTACTCTTCTAAACTCCAGCTGATGTAAGCCTAGCCTCTGCAGCCTTACCTCATAAGACAGCACACCCATTCCAGGTATTAGTCCAGTAAACCTTCTCTAAACTGCGTCCAAAGCCTTTACATCCTTCCTTCCATAAGGTGGCCAGTATTTTACACAATACGTCAGATGCAGTCTCATTAATGCCTGTACAACTGAAACATAACCTCCCTACCTTTGCATTCAACTACTCTCTTAAAAAAACAATTCTATTAGCTTTCCTAAATACTTGCTGAACCTTCATGCTAACTTATGCCATTCATGAACTAGGACACCCAAATCCCTTTGCATCCCAGAGCTCTGTTTTCTCTCACCATTCATATATTATGTTTATTTTTTAAATTCCTTTTGCCAATATGGGCCATTTCACATTTCCTTGTATTATACTCCATTTGTCAGATCTTTTCCCTCTCACTTAACCTATCTACATCCCTTTTTACCCTCCTTATGTCCTCTGCACAACGTACCTTCCGACCTATCTTTGTGTCATCAGCAAATTTAGCAACCATACCTTTGGACCCTTCATCCAAGTCATTTATATAAATTGTAAAAGGTTGATGTCGCAGCACGGATCCCTGTGGCAACCAATCATTACATCTTCCCAACCAGACAATTACCAATTCATGCCTACTCTCTGTTTCCTCTTAGCTAGCCGATCTTCTATCCATGACAATATGTTACCCCCTATACCACGGCTATTATATTTCATAATAACCTTTGATGTGGCACATTATCAAATGCCTTCTGGTAACCTAAGAACAGTAAATCCACTGGTTCACCTTTATCCACAGCGCATGTTATTTCTTCAAAGAGTTCCAATAAATTGGTTAAACATGATTTCCCTTTCACCAAACTATGTTGACTTTGCCTGATCACGTTGAATTTCTCTACGTGCGCTGCTATAACGTCTTTTATAATAGGTTGCAACGTTTGATCCATAGCCAGAAAGCCTTTCTCACCTGTGACAGGTCATATGTGGTGTACAGCAAGGATCTGTTTTGCGGCCACTGCTGTTTGTCATTTTTATAAATGACCTGGAAGAGGGTGTAGAAGGGTGGGTTAGTAAATTTGCGGATGACACTAAGGTCGGTGGAGTTGTGCATAGTGCCGAAGGATGTTGTCGGGTACAGAGGGACATAGATAGGCTGCAGAGCTGGGCTGAGAGATGGCAAATGGAGTTTAATGTGGCAAAGTGCGAGGTGATCCACTTTGGAAGGAGTAACAGGAATGCAGAGTACTGGGCTAATGGGAAGATTCTTGGTAGTGTAGACGAACAGAGAGATCTTGGTGTCCAGGTGCATAAATCCCTGAAGGTTGCTACCCAGTTAATAGGGCAGTTAAGAAGGCATATGGTGTGTTAGCTTTTATTAGTAGGGGGATCGAGTTTCGGAGCCACGAGGTCATGCTGCAGCTGTACAAAACTCTGGTGAGACCGCACCTGGAGTATTGCGTGCAGTTCTGGTCACCACATTATGGGAAGGATGTGGAAGCTATGGAAAGGGTGCAGAGGAGATTTACTAGGCTGTTGCCTGGTATGGAGGGAAGGTCTTACGAGGAAACGTTGAGGGACTTGAGGTTGTTTTCGTTGGAGAGAAGGAGGAGGAGAGGTGACTTAATAGAGACATATAACATAATCAGAGGGTTAGATAGGGTGGATAGTGAAAGTCTTTTTCCTCGGATGGTGATGGCAAACACGAGGGAACATAGCTTTAAGTTGAGGGGTGATAGATATAGGACAGATGTCAGAGGTCGTTTCTTTACTCAGAGAGTAGTAGGGGCGTGGAACGCCCTGCCTGGAACAGTAGTAGACTCGCCAACTTTAAGGGCATATAAGTGGTCATTTGATAGACATATGAATGAAAACGGAATAGTGTAGGTCAGATGGTTTCACAGGTCGGCGCAACATCGAGGGCCGAAGGGCCTGTACTCCGCTGTAATGTTCTAGTATGTCTACTGTTTCTGATCTGAATTTGTGCTGTATTTGAACTGTCATTAGTGAATTTGCTGCTTGTGAACCTTCTCCCTCCTTTTGGTTAATCTGTGACCGTTGATAAGATCTTACAGTGGTGCAGGAGAGGGATAACAGAGATCTGGATCACAGGCTTAGTTTACTTGGTTTGTGAGAAATGACAGACCCAGCTAAGCGATCATTACTGGGAATGTGTAGGAGATTTGGAGACAGGGAGAGATTACAATCTGTCAAATACCTGTGGTTATTGCGAAGTCTGGGTAAGAATTGTGACAGAGAGCTGGAGAGAGAGAATGTGCACTCAAGGACATGTGATCAGCATCGGGTCTGGCTCAGAAATCTCAAAGTTGATGTCTTAGGCAAATTTGGAGATTCTACTCTGTATTCCAATATCTAATTCATTTCGATATCGCAAAAACGCAATGGTCCCAACATTGACCTTTGGGGGACACCCACTGTCTACCATCCTCCAAACTTAAAAACAACAATTTATTACAACTCACTGTTTCCTGTCCTTAATTCAATTTGACAATGCTCCTCTTATTCCATGAGCCTCAATTTTACTAACAAGCCTTTTATGTGGTACCTTTTCAAACATTTTCTTAAGATACATAGACACAACATCCGTCTCTGTTACTTCATCAAAACCTTCGACTACTGCAGCAGCTTTTTCGGGAGCAGAGTGTGAGCGAGTGAGCAGCTGGGAAGGTCGGTTTGAAAGTAAATTTAATTTCCTTTTGTTTTTCGGCGGAGGCCAGGGGGCTGCTGGGTAAGTAAAACACTATATATTTGGGCAGTTTCTGAACCCGAGACACCACACTTGTCGTGTCTCCCACCCGCCCTCCTCCTCTAACCAAAAAAAAAGGACTCGGTGGGGTGTTTATAAGGTAAGGCATTTTCGATTTCTCTGGTTTTATTGTGATTGGTAAAAACTTTTCGTTCCTTTTTCATTTAACTAAGTTAAGCTTAAGATTAAAAATGGCAGGAGATCTCAGACCCGTGTCATGCTCCTCTTGCTCAATGTGGGAGCTCAGGGACATGGCTGATGTCCCTGACTCCTTCACGTGCAGGAAGTGTGTCCAACTGCAGCTCTTGTTAGACCGCATGACGGCTCTCGAGCTGCGGATGGACTCACTTTGGAGCATGCGCGATGCTGAGGAGGTCGTGGATAGCACGTTTAGTGAATTGGTCACACCACAGATTAGGATTGCTGAGGGAGAAAGGGAATGGGTGACCCAAAGGCAGAGAAAGAGCAGGAAGGCAGCGCAGGAGTCCCCTGCGGTCATCTCCCTCCAAAAAAAGTATACCGTTTTGGATACTGTTGAGGGAGATGGCTCACCAGGGGAAGGCAGCAGTAGCCAGGTCCATGGCACCGTGGCTGGCTCTGCTGTTCAGAAGGGCGGGAAAAAGAGTGGAAGGGCTATAGTCGTAGGGGATTCGATTGTAAGGGGAGTAGATAGGCGGTTCTCTGGTCGAAAACGAGGCTCCCGAATGGTATGTTGCCTCCCAGGTGCACGGGTCAGGGATGTCTCAGATCGGCTGCAGAACATTCTAAAGGGGGAGGGTGAACAGCCAGTTGTCATTGTGCACATAGGCACTAATGATATAGGTAAAAAACGGGATGAGGTCCTACAAGCAGAGCTTAGGGAGTTAGGAGCCAAGTTAAAAAGTAGGACCTCAAAGGTAGTAATCTCAGGATTACTACCAGTGCCACGTGATAGTCAGAGTAAAAATGAAAGAATAGTCAGGATGAATGCGTGGCTTGAGAGATGGTGCAGGAAGGAGGGGTTCAGATTTTTGGGACATTGGGACCGGTTCTGGGGGAGGTGGGACTATTACAAATTGTACGGTCTACACCTGGGCCGGACTGGAACCAATGTCCTTGGAGATGCTTTTGCTAACGCTGTTGGGGAGGGTTTAAACTAATGTGGCAGGGGGATGGGAACCAATTGAGGTCAGTTGACAGTAAGGAGGTAGTAACAAAAGCCTGTAAGGAACTAGATAATGAAGTCAGTGTGATTAAGGGGAAGAGCAGGCAGGGAGCAGATGATGAATATAAAGGGACTGGTGGTCTGAGGTGCATTTGTTTTAATGCAAGAAGTGTAGTAGGTAAGGCAGATGAACTTAGGGCTTGGATTAGTACCTGGGAGTATTATGTTATTGCTATTACTGAGACTTGGTTGAGGGAAGGGCATGATTGGCAACTAAATATCCCAGGATATCGATGCTTCAGGCGGGATAGAGAGGGAGGTAAAAGAGGTGGAGGAGTTGCATTACTGGTGAAAGAGGATATCACAGCTGTGCTGAAGGAGGGCACTATGGAGGACTCGAGCAGTGAGGCAATATGGACAGAACTCAGAAATAGGAAGGGTGCGGTAACAATGTTGGGGCTGTACTACAGGCCTCCCAACAGCGAGCGTGAGATAGAGGTACAAATATGTAAACAGATTATGGAAAGATGTAGGAGCAACAGGGTGGTGGTGATAGGAGATTTTAATTTTCCCAACATTGACTGGGATTCGCTTAGTGTTAGAGGTCCAGATGGAGCAGAATTTGTAAGGAGCATCCAGGAGGGTTTTTTGGAGCAGTATGTAAATAGTCCAACTCGGGAAGGGGCCATACTGGACCTGGTGTTGGGGAATGAGCCCGGCCAGGTTGTTGAAGTTTCAGTAGGGGACTACTTTGGGAATAGTGATCACAATTCCGTAAGCTTTAAAATACTCATGAACAAAGACGAGAGTGGTCCGAAAGGAAGAGTGCTAAATTGGGGGAAGGCCAACTATACCAAAATTCGGCAGGAGCTGGGAAATGTAGATTGGGAGCAGCTTTTTGAAGGTAAATGCACATGTGATATGTGGGAGGCTTTTAAAGAGAGGTTGATTAGCGTGCAGGAGAGACATGTTCCTGTGAAAATGAGGGATAGAAATGGCAAGATTAGGGAACCATGGATGACAGGTGAAATTGTGAGACTAGCTAAGAGGAAAAAGGAAGCATACATAAGGTCTAGGCGGCTGATGAAAGACGAAGCTTTGAAAGAATATCGGGAATGTAGGACCAATCTGAAACGAGGAATTAAGAGGGCTAAAAGGGGTCATGAAATATCTTTAGCAAACAGGGTTAAGGAAAATCCCAAAGCCTTTTATTCATATATAAGGAGAAAGAGGGTAACTAGAGAAAGGATTGGCCCACTGAAGGACAAAAGAGGAATGTTATGCTTGGACTCAGAGAAAATGGGTGAGATTCTAAACGAGTACTTTGCATCGGTATTCACCGAGGAGAGGGACATGACGGATGTTGAGGTTAGGAACAGATGTTTGATTACTCTAGGTCAAGTCGGCATAAGGAGGGAGGAAGTGTTGGGTATTCTAAAGGGCATTAAGGTGGACAGGTCCCCAGGTCCGGATGGGATCTATCCCAGGTTACTGAGGGAAGCAAGAGAGGAAATAGCTGGGGCCTTAACAGATATCTTTGCAGCATCCTTAAACACGGGTGAGGTCCCGGAGGACTGGAGAATTGCTAATGTTGTCCCCTTGTTTAAGAAGGGTAGCAGGGATAATCCAGGTAATTATAGACCAGTGAGCCTGACGTCAGTGGTAGGGAAGCTGCTGGAGAAGATACTGAGGGATACGATCTATTCCCATTTGGAAGAAAATGGGCTCATCAGTGATAGGCAACATGGTTTTGTGCAGGGAAGGTCATGTCTTACCAACTTAATAGAATTCTTTGAGGAAGTGACAAAGTTGATTGATGAGGGAAGGGCTGTCGATGTCATATACATGGACTTCAGTAAGGCGTTTGATAAGGTTCCCCATGGCAGGCTGATGGAGAAAGTGAAGGCGCTTGGGGTCCAAGGTGTACTAGCTAGATGGATAAAGAACTGGCTGGGCAACAGGAGACAGAGAGTAGCAGTGGAAGGGAGTTTCTCAAAATGGAGACGTGTGACCAGTGGTGTTCCACAGGGATCCGTGCTGGGACCACTGTTGTTTGTGATATACATTAATGATTTGGAGGAAAGTATAGGTGGACTGTTTAGCAAGTTTGCAGACGACACTAAGATTGGTGGAGTAGCAGATAGTGAAGGGGACTGTCAGAGAATACAGCAGAATATAGATAGATTGGAGAGTTGGGCAGAGAAATGGCAGATGGAGTTCAATCAGGGCAAATGCGAGGTGATGCATTTTGGAAGATCCAATTCAAGAGTGAACTATACAGTAAATGGAAAACTCCTGGGGAAAATTGATGTCCAGAGAGATTTGGGTGTTCAGGTCCACTGTTCCCTGAAGGTGGCAACGCAGGTAAATAGAGTGGTCAAGAAGGCATACGGCATGCTTTCCTTCATCGGACGGGGCATTGAGTACAAGAGTTGGCAGGTCATGTTACAGTTGTATAGGACTTTAGTTCGGCCACATTTGGAATACTGCATGCAGTTCTGGTCGCCACATTATCAAAAGGATGTGGATGCTTTGGAGAGGGTGCAGAGGAGGTTCACCAGGATGTTGCCTGGTATGGAGGGCGCTCGCTATGAGGAGAGGTTGAGTAGTTTAGGATTACTTTCATTAGAAAGACGGAGGTTGAGGGGGGACCTGATTGAGGTGTACAAAATCATGAGAGGTATAGACAGGGTGGATAGCAAGAGGCTTTTTCCCAGAGTGGGGGTTTCAATTACTAGAGGACACGAGTTCAAAGTGAAAGGGGAAAAGTTCAGGGGGGATATGCGTGGAAAGTTCTTTACGCAGAGGGTGGTGGGCACCTGGAACGCATTGCCAGCGGAGGTGGTAGATGCGGGCACGATGGAGTCTTTTAAGATGCATCTAGACAGATACATGAATGGGCAGGAAGCAAAGAGATACAGAACCTTAGAAAATAGGCGACATGTTTAGAGAGAGGATCTGGATCGGCGCAGGCTTGGAGGGCCGAAGGGCCTGTTCCTGTGCTGTAACCATCTTTGTTCTTGTTTGTTCTACGTGAGTGAAGTATGATCTGCCTTTACTCGAGTGTGTACGAGATGGGTTTCTGGAGCAGGAATATAGGAATGGACAGGGTAATGGGACTAATTGTGGGTGAGGTTCAAACACAAGAATGAAAATATTAAATTTAAGGTGCTGCTGGTCCCGGAGCTAATGTAGATCAGTGAGCAGAGGGGTGATGGGTGATCAGGATTTGGGGTGATGGGTGATGGGTGATCAGGATTTGGTGCGAATTAGTTTACAGGCAGCAGAGTTCTGGATGGGCTTTGCTTTATCGAGGTTTATAACTGGGAGGGTGACCAAGATATGATTGGAATAGTCAAGAGTGGATTTAACAGAATTAAAGATTGGTCAAGACAAATGTAGGTCCCTTACCGTCAGAAACAGGGGAATTAATTATGGGGAACAAAGAAATGGCTGATCAACTAAATGCATACTTTGGTTCTGGCTTCACAAATAAGCACACAAATATTATATCTCTTTCCACAGATGCTGCCAGACCTGCTGAGTGATTCCAGCATTTCTTGTTTTTGGTTCAGATTTCCAGCATCCGCAGTACTTTGCTTTTATCACACCAGAAATGTTGGGGAACACGGGGTTTAGTGAGAGAGAGTAACTTAATGAAATCTGTATTAGTACAAAAATGGTGTTGGGGAAATTGATGGTATTGAAGGCCGATAAATTCCCAGGGCCTGATAATCTACATCCCAGAGTAATGAAGGAAGCGGTCCTCGAAATAATGGGTATATTGGTGGTCATCTTACAAGATTCTATAGATTCTGGAACTTTTCCTACAGATTGGAGGGTAGCTAACGTAACCCCAGGGAGGTTGAGAGAAAGCAGAGAATTATAGACCAGTCAGCCTGACGTCGGTCGCGGGGAAAGTTCTAGAGTCCATTATCAACGATTGTATGGCAGAGCACTTGTGGAAAAGTGGTCGAATCGGACAGGGTCAGCATGGATTTACGAAACGGAAATCATGCTTGACAAATCTACAAGAATTCTTCGAGGATGTAACCAGTAGAGTTGATGAGGGGGAGCCAGTGGATGTGGTTTATTTGGACTTTCAGAAGGCTTTCGTTAAAGTCCCACATAAGAGATTAGCGTGTAAAATTAAAGCGCATGAGATTGGTGCTAGTGTATTGTGATAGATAGAAAATTGGTTGGCAGACAGGAAACCCAAGAGGAGGAATAAATGGGTCTTTTTTTCCCGAATGGCAGGCAGTGACTAGTTGGGTACCATAGGGATCGGTGCTAGGACCCCAGCTATTCACAATATATATTACTGATTTCGATGAGGGAAATAAATGTAATATCTCCAAATTTGCAGAAGACACAAAACTGGGTGGGATGGTAAGTTGTGAGGAGGATGAAGAGAGGCTTCAGGGCGATTTGGACAAGTTGTGTGAGTGGGCTAATGCATGGCAGATGCAGTACAATGTGGATAAATGTGAGGTTATTCACTTTGGTAGCAAAAACAGGAAGGCAGATTATTATTTGAATGGCTATAAACTGAGAGAGGGGAATATGCAAGGAGAGCTGGGTGTATTTGTACACCAGTCACTGAAGGTAAGCATGCAGGTGCAAAGGACAGTAAAGAAGGCAAATGGTATGTTGGCCTTCACAGCGAGAGGATTCGAGTACAGGTTCAGGGATGCAATTATACAGGGCTTTGGTGAGGCCACACGTGGAATATTGTGTGCAGTTTTGGTCTCCTTATCTAAGGAAGGATGTTCTTGCTGTAGGTTTGCCAGATTGATTCCCTGGATGGCGGGACTGACGTATGAGGAGAGATTGAGTCGGTTTGGATTATGTTTGCTGGAGTTCAGAAGAATGATGGGGGATCTCATAGGAACCTATAAAATTCTAACTGGACTTGACAAAGCAGATACAGGAAGGATGTCCCCGATGGTGGCGGAGTCCAGAACCAGGGGTCATAGTCTAAGGATATGAAGTAAATCTTTCAGGACTAAGATGCGAAATTTCTACACCCAGAGAGTGATGAGCCTGTGGAATTCGCTACCACAGGAAGCAGTTGAGGCCAAAACATTGCATGTTTTCAAGAAGCAGTTAGATATAGCTCTTAGGATGAAAGGGATCAAAGGATATGGGGGGAAAGCGGGAACAAGTCATTGAGTTGGATGATCAGCCATGATCATAATGAATGGCTGGGCAGGCTCGAAGGGCCGAATGGCTTATTCCTGCTCCTATTTTCTATGTGTGTTTCTATGTGTTTCTATCTGTGTTAACAAGGGCACAGATGAGGATTTATGTATCAGATGAGCTGAGGCAGACGGGTGATATTACAGAGCTGGTAGTCGGCAGGGTTGGTCCTGGAGAGATTAAGGGGTCAGAACTCAGCTCAGGGTTACATAGAACGCAGAGGATGCAAACTGTCTGTTTCAACCTCAGATATTAGCCAGTTAGGGGTACGTGTTCATGGATATGGACAGAATTTCCTTTGGAGACTGATGGCACAAGCTTCACTCTTACCAAAATTTAAGTTGAAAGAACATTATTTCAGTGAAACAGAGTTAACAGATCTCTTAGCGGGAAATAGGGACTTAGCAGGGGCAGCAACAGCAGAAAAGATGGTAGAGTAACTTACATGAACTCTAATACAAGTAGCAATGGTTTATAGATCTCATAGCTGGAGATAGAGTTTTGCCAGGGATAACAAATTCAGCAAGGAGGGCAGAGTAAATGACAAGAACATTAATGTTGCTAAACTTAGTTTATAACATTCATAGCGAGATGGAGAGACTTACCAGGGACACCGATAATAGCAAGGATGGGATAGTAAAAGTGTTGCATAATCTTCAATGCGAGAAAGATCCGATAGTCTAATGAGAACCGACCATAATTTGCAGAAAGAGCGTCAAACTCCCAGATGAAACTCCTGCCCATTGTTGTAACATTCCAGTCTATTGTTCTGAGATTCTGAACCATTGTTGTAACATTCCAGTCAAATGTTCTCAGATTCTGATCCATTGTTGTAACATTTCAATCTATTGTTCTCAGATTCTGATCTATCATCTCCCTCTCTCTGGAGCTATTGATCCCTGTTAGTGACGGGGCTGATGCTCCCGCTAACACCATGGAATAACACATTGAAAGCAGTCCCTTATTAATAGAAGAGGGAAACCCTCCAGTGACACAATTAGAGTCCATGGAGACTGACATTAATTACAGTCACTAAACAAACAGTTTCAGTTAACGCCTTTCAATCCAACACCTTTTGTACCACAATAAAGTAGAACATTTACCCAGTAGGGATGGGATGTATAAGGATTGCTGAAGGAAGGAATGGTGGAACTGGTAGAGGCACATGACAGAATCTTTCAATTCTCCTTGGATATGGGAGTGGTGACAGAGGACTGGAGGGTTGTAAATGTTACACCCTGATTACAAATGGAGCGATGGAGTAGACCCTGTTGTGTCCAGTAAATCTGACGTCAGTGGTGGGGATATTTCACAACCCAGAACAGAAATATTCGTTGGTTGGAAAAACATAGCATAATAAATTTCAAGCAGCACGGATATGCTAATGACAAATCATGTCTGGAAAACTTCAACAAGAACTTAACCAAAGGTACTTCGCAGCAGCATTATGAAACAAAGTATAACACTGAACCACAAATGGAGATATTAGGTTAGGAGACCAAAAGCTTGGTCAAAGAGGCAACTTTTAAAGGAGTGTCTGAAAGGATAAAAGTGAGGTGGAGAGGTAGAGCTGTGTAGGGAGGATATTCCCGAGCTCTGGACCGAGACAACTGAAGGTGCGGCCAGCGATGGGGGAGTAATTAAAATCAGGAATGCACAAGAGGCCAGAATTAGAGGAGCAAAGATATATCAGAGGGTTGTCGGGCAGGAGGACATTACAGAGATAGCGAGGGATGAGACCATGGAGGGATTTGAAAACGTGTTGAGGATTTTAAAATAAAGACATTGTTTGACTGTGAGCTGATGTAGGTCAGTGATCGGGAAATGGGACTTGTTGTGAGTTAACACACAGGCAGCAGAGTTTTAGATGACCTCGAGTTTACAGATAGCAGAATGTGGGAGAATGAGTTTGAATAGTCTAGTCTACAAGTAATGCAAGCATGAATGAGAGCTTCAGCAGCAGATGAGATGAGACAGGGGTGAAGTTGGGCGATGTTATTGAGGTGGAAATAGGTGGCCATAGTGATGGCACAAATATGAGGTTGGAAACTCATGTTGTGGTCGAATGCCACAGAGTCACAGAATTGTTACAGCACAGAAGGTGGCCATTCTGTCCATCGTGGCTGCACTGGCTCTCCAAAAGAGCAATTCATCTAGTGTCACTCCCCTGCCTTCTTCCTGCAACTCTGTACAATCTTCCTTTTCAGATAGCTATCCAATTTCCTACTGAATGCCTCGATTGAATCTGCCTACACCACACTCTCAGGCAGTGCATTCCAGACCTTAACACTCGCTGTATGAACATTTTTTCCTCATGTCACTTCTGCTGCTTTTACCAATTACTTTAATTCTTTGTCCTCTCGTTTTCGATCCTTTCAGGTGTGGGAACAGTTTTTCCCTATCAACTGTGCCCAGACACCTCATAATTTTGAAGACGTTTTTCAAATCTCCTTTCAGCCTTCTTTTCTCCAAGGAAAATGTTCCAACTTCTCCATTCTATCTTCATAACTGGTATTCTTCATCCCTGGAACTATTCTTGTGAATGTTTTTTCACACTCTCCAATGTCTTCACGTTATCTAATGTGCCCAGAACTACACGCACCGCTGCAGCCGAGGCCGAACTAGTGTCTTATACAAGTTCAAAACAAACCCCTTGCTCTAGTATTCCATGCAACAGGATACTGTAGGCTTTATGAAAAACTCTCTCAGCCTGTCCTGCCACCTGCAATGAGGATGCACATATACACCCAGGTCCCTCTGCTCCTGAACCCCCTTTTGAATTGTAACCTTTATTCTATATTCTCCCTCCATGTCCTTCCTGCGAAATGAATCACTTCACATTTCTCCACATTGAACTTCATCTGCCACCTGTCTGCCCATTCCACCAATTTGTTTATGTCCTTTTTAAGTTTTATAGTATCCTCCTAACAGTTCAGAATGTTTCCACGTTTTGCATCATCTATAAACTTTGAAATTGTGCCCTGTACACCAAGGTCCAGGTCATTAATATATGTCAGGAAGAAAAAGGGTCCGAACACTGATCCCCGGGGACCTCCACCACAAATCTTAAATAAAAAAACTTAACGTGCTGGAAATACTCAACAGGTCTGGCAACATCTGAGTTGAGGGAGAGAAACCGAGTTAATGTTTCAGGTCTGTGTTCTTTCATCAGAACTGGAAAAGGTTAGAAATATCAAGTTTGAAGCAGATAAAGCAGGGATGGGGCAAAATGGAGCAAAAGGGGTGTTGATAGAACAGAGGGTCAGAGAAATTAACTGACCAGGAGGTCATGGGGCAAAGGCAAAGAAAGTGTGCTCATGGTGTGGTGAAAGACAAAGCATTAGTGTAGAGCAGGTGGAAATGACAGAATAATGAACAGCCCGAGCTAAAAGCACCAACATAAAAATCCCAGTTTAAGTCTGGCACATGGTAAAAAAAAAACTGATGAAACAAAATAATACTAAAAATGGACCAGTCATTCTCTGAAATTATTGAACTCAATTTTTACTCCAGAAGTCTGTAGAATGGACAATGAGGTGCTGTTCCTCGAGCTGGCATTGATGTTCACTGGAACACCACAGCAGGTCAAACGCAGATTGGGTGACCGCTTTGTGGAACACCTCCGCTCAGTCCAAAAGCATGACTCCGAGCTTCCGCTCGCTTGTCATTTCAACACACTCCATCCCACACCCCCGCTCTCATGACTACATTTGTGTCCTTGTGTTTACACCCTCCACTCCCGCTTCACTTGCTTAAAACCTATTACATTTCTAACCTAAGCCAGTTCTGATGAAAGCTCACAAGCCTGGAACATTAACTCTGTTTCTCTCTCCACAGACACTGCTGAGTATTTCCAACACTTTCTGATTCTATTTCAGATTTCCAGCATCTGCAGTATTTTGTTTTGATTCCACGACAAACTTTTCTCCAGCCCGAAAAGCATCCATTAATCACTAATCTCTGTTTCCTGTCACTCAACCAGTTAGTTTCATGTTGCTACTGTCCTTTTCATTTGATTAGCTGTACCTTTGCTCACAAGTCTGTTGTGTGACACTTTATCAAATGCTTTTTGGAATTCCATTTACACCACATCACAGCATTGCCCTCATCAGGCTTCCTTTTTACCTCTTCAAAAAACGCCAGTAAGTTTGTTAAACACCATTTTCCCTTAACAAATCCATGCTGATTTTCCTTAATTAACCCACATTTGTCCATGTGCCTATTAATGTTGTCCCGAATATGACACCAAGGTTGCAAACAGACTGTGTGAATCTCAGACGGTTACCAGGGAGAGGGATGGAATCAATAGCAAGGGAACAGAGTTGGAGTGGGGAGTGAAAACAATGGCTTCAATCTTCCCAATATTTAACTGGAGGATATTTCTGCTCATCCAGTACTGGCTATCAGATAAGCAGTTTGATAATTTAACAACAGTGGAGGAGAGGAGAGAGGTGGTGGTGAGTTAAACTTGATGGAGTTCTTTGATGAAACAATGGAGAGGGTTGATGAGCGTGGTGTGATTTAAGTTATATTTATAGACTTTCAAAATGTGTTTGATCAAGTGTCATTCAATAGACAGATTAGGAAAACTGAACTTTATGCAGTTCTTTGATAAAACAATGGAGACTGTTGCTGAGGGAAGGAATGGTGGAAATAGCAGAGGCACTGGTCAGAATCTTCCAATCCTCCTTGGATATGGGAGTCATGACAGAGGACTGGAGGGCTGTAAGTGTTACTCCCTGTTACAAAAAGAGATTAGATAAATCCTGTAACTACTGACCAGTCAGTCTAATGTCGGTGGTTGGAAATGACAAGAGGCCAGAACCCATCACAAAAATATATCTTTCTTGGAAAAACATGGGATAATAAATGACAAACAGCACAGATAGGTTAATGGAAAATCATGTCTGATAATCTTAATCAAGTTCGTTGATGACATAACTGTGACTGTTGATGAGGACAACATGTTTTGTCTTATGTGTACAGACTTTCAAAAGGCCGGTGATCAAATCCCATTTCATAGACTTGTTATGAAAAATGGAACATATGGACTAATGTGACAGTGACAGTGTGGATATGATACTGACTCAGGGACAGAAAGCAGAGAGAAGTGGTGAACAGACATTGTTCAGACTGGGGGAGGGGGAGTATGCAGTGCTGTTTCACAGGTTTCGGTATTAGAACCAGTGCTGTTCCTGGCGTATAGATAGATATATAAATGACACAAACGTATACGTAAAAAAAAAACATAATTTCAAATCTTGCAGATGACATGAAACGCATAACTAAAGGTGGGAAAATGCAGACCAGAGATTTATCCAACTTCACAGACGTTGTTCTTTAAAATTTATTTATTCTGGACACTAATCCATCACAAATTTATTTCTCACTCTAATTTATTTGTGTGTGATTCTCGTGTGAGTGTGTGCGTGAATGTGAAGCGTATATTCTTATTATTTTATTTAGATACAGCTTAGATTGTTAAGTATAATAAACTCACCTCTTGTTTAAGCTCAGGAAAACCTCTCCTGTTGGCTCTTTCACGATCACAACAAAGATAAAAGATAAAATACTCACTGAGGTGGTCAGCACGTCCACTGCTAAAAAGGAATAAACTCTGTTGTGGTGAAAGAAGATATAAGACAAGAGGGGAGCCTGGGCCCCTCCTCACCTGGCTGTCACAGAAATCTGGAGGTTCGAGTGATCGTAAACCAACAACAAATGAGAAATTGGAAGTAGGGAAAACAATTGATCCTGAGAAAAAACTTAAAATGTCAATGAAGGTTTTATTGTGGCTTTCACTACTGGAACACTGAAATGCCCACGTTCGAAGACAGAACATACGAACATATGAACATATGAATTAGGAGCAGGTGTAGGCCACTCGGCCCCTCAAGGCTGCTCTGCCATTCAGTAAGATCATGACCAATCTGATTGAAACCTCAACTCCACATTACCACCTACCCTCGATAATCTTTCACCCCCTTGCTTATCAAGAATCTATCTATCTCTGCCTTAAACGTCCGTAAAGTCTCTCTTCCACTGCCTTTTGAGGAAGAGAATTCCAAAGGCTCACAACCCTCAGAGAAAAAAAATATTCTCCTCATCTCTGTTTTAAATGGGCGGGCCCTCATTTTTAAATAGTGACCCCTAATTCTAGATACACCAAGATACACACATCTTTCCACATGCAACCTGTCAAGACCGCTCATGATCTTAGATGTTCAAATCAAGTCGCCACTTACCCTTCTAAATTCCAGTGGATATAAGCCGAGCCAGTCCAATATTTCATCATAAGACAGCCCACCCATTCCAGGTAATAGTCTGATTAGATTAGATTAGAGATACAGCACTGAAACAGGCCCTTCGGCCCACGGTCTGTGCCGAACATCAACCACCCATTTATACTAATCCTACACTAATCCCATATTCCTACCAAACATCCCCACCTGTCCCTATATTTCCCTACCACCTACCTATACTAGTGACAATTTATAATGTCCAATTTACCTATCAACCTGCAAGTCTTTTGGCTTGTGGAAGGAAACCGGAGCACCCGGAGAAAACCCACGCAGACACAGGGAGAACTTGCAAACTCCACACAGGCAGTACCCGGAATCGAACCCGGGTCCCTGGAGCTGTGAGGCTGCGGTGCTAAGGTGCTAAAGGTAAACCTTTTCTGAATTGCTTCCAATGCATTTACGTCCTTCCTTAAATAAGGAGACCAGTAATGTACACAGTACTCCAGATGTGGTCTCACCAATGCCCTCTATAGCTGAAGCATAGCATCCTTACTTTTGTATTCAATTACCCTTGCGATAAATGATAACATTCTATTAGCTTTCCTAATTACTTTCTGAACATGCATACTAACATTTTGTGATTCATGCACACGGACACCAGATCCCTCTGCATCTCAGAGCTCTGCAATCTCTCACCATTAGATAATATGCTTCTTTTTTTATAATTCCTGCCACAATGGACAATTTCCCATTTTGCCACATTATACTCCATTTCCCAGGTCTTCACGCACACATTTAACCTATCTATATTCGTTTGCAGCCTCCTTATTTCCCCGTCACGTGTTACTTTCTTACTCATCTTTGTGTCATCAGCAAATTTAGCAACCATCCCTTCGGTCTCTTCATCCAAGTCATTTATATAAATTGTAAAAAGTTGAGGTCCCAGCACTGATCCCTGTGGCACACCACTCGTTACATCTTGCCAACCAGAAAGTGACCCATTTATGCCTACTGCCTGTTTTCTGTTAGCTAACCAATCTTCTATCCCTTCACCATGAGCTTTTATTTTCACAAAACCTTTGATGTGGCACCTTATCAATTGCCTCCTGGAAATCTATGTACATTACATCCACCGGTTCCCCTTTCTCCACAGCACATGGTACCTCTTCAAAGAACTCCAACAAATCGATTAAACATGATTTCCCTTTCATAAAACCATTTTGATTCTGCCTGATTACGTTGAATTTTTCTAAGTGCCGGCTACACTGTCTTTAATAATAGCTTCTAACATTTTACCTCAGACAGATGTGATGCTAACTTGCCTGTAGTTTCCTGTTTTCTGTTTCCCTCCCTTTCTGACTAAAGGACTTACATTCCCAATAAAGGAGTTGCATACAGAACGAGGTAACTTGGTACAGGTTAAAACGCCTGTCTGTTGAAAAGTTGAGTAATGTAGCTGCACAGTTCGGGATTACTATCCGTCCAAAAGGTCGGAAACCTGAAATCCTAAGACTTTTGGCCAACCATATTTCACTTACAGTTGAAGACTCAAACAGGGTGAGAATCACTAACAGATAAAGTAATGTTAGCTAAGGTAGAACTAGAACAGAATAGACTAGAATTAGAATTCCAGAGAGAGCGAGAAGGAGCAGAGTGAGTGTCAAGAAAGGGAAAAAGTAAGAGTGTTCCAGAAGGAGAAGGAGGAAAGGGAGTTAAGGCGGCTCAAACAACTAGAGGAAGACCCATATACCCAGTGAAGTCACAGCTAGTGTGGGAGCTGCCCCTAGCTCAGGACCATGTGCTGATCTCTTAAAGTTCTCCCAGTTCATGACAAAGTTCAATGAGGAGGATGTGGCAGAACTTTTCGTCAATTGTGAAAAGCTTGTAATGCAACTGAAATGGCCGTCAGAGAGCTGGACACTGTTTTTACAAAACAAAGTAACAGGAAAATCCCATGAGATTTATTCACTATTGCCAGATGAAAGTTCATCAGATTATGAGATGACTAAAATTGCTATCCTGGGTGAACATGAAATAGTACCGGAAGTGTACCGTCAAACATTCCAAACCCTCAGAAAGCAGCCTGACTAAACTGACCTCGAGTTTGAAAGAGTTAAGCAGCTTCCGAACATAGGGACATAGGAGCAGGAGTAGGCCATTCAGCCCATCGAGGCTGCTCCACCATTCAATATGACCATGGCTGATCATCCACTTCAATGCCTTTTTCACACATAATCTCCATATACCCTTTTTTGTCATTTGTAGTTAGAAATCTGTCAATCTATAGTTTAAATATACTCAACGACTGAGATTCCACATCCGCCTGGGATGCAGAATTCCAAAGATTCAGAAACCTCTGAGTCAAAGTTTTCTCCTCGTCTCTGTCCTAAATGGCTTCCCCCTTATTTTGAAATTGTATCCATCAGTTCCAGACTCTGCAACCAGGGGAATTTTCGTACATACGTCTACGCTGTCTATCCCTTTAATTATTTCATACGTTTCAATGAGATCCCGACACATTCTTTGAAACTCTAGAGAATACCGGCCCAGTTTCCCCAATCTCTCTTCATGGAACATTCCCGCCATCCCGGAAACAAGTCTGGTGAACCTTCATTGCGCTCCCTCTATGGCAATAATATCCTTCCTAAAGTAAAGTGACCCAAAATGCACACAATATTCCAGGTGTGGTCTAAGCAAGGTTCTATACACATGAAGAAAGACTTCACTACTCCTATACTCAAATCATCTCCTGATAATGGCTAACAGACCATTAGCCTTCCTAATTGCTTGCTGCACCTGCATCTTTTTCAGTGATTAACTGACACCCGGGTCCGTTTGTACATCTACACTTTCTAATTTTTCACTATTTAAGAAATACTCTGCACATCTGTTCCTCTTCCCAATGTGGATAGCTCATATTTGCCCATATAACATTCCATTTGCCATGTTCTTGCCCAGTCACAATCTTCCTCACAACATGCATTCCCACCTAGTTTTGTGTCATCTGCGAACTTGGAAATACTACATTTGGTCCCCACATCCAAATCATTGACATATATTGTTAACAGCTGGGGCCAAAGTACTGATCCTTGCGGTACCCAAATAGTCACAGCGGCCAAAGTGAGAACGACCCGTTTCTTCCTACTCTCTGTTTTCTGCCTGTTAACCAATCTTTAATCCATGCCAGTGTATTACCTCCTATCCAATGTGCTTTAATGTTGTTAACCAACCTTCTGTGGGGTACTTTATCAAAAACCTTCTGAAAATTCAAGTATAACACGTCCACCGACTCCCCTTTATCAATTCTGTTAGTAACATCCCCAATAAAACTCCAACAGGTTCGCCAAACATGATTTCTCATTCATAAATCCATGTTTACAATGCCCAAACAGATTATTATCCAACTGTCCATTTATCATATCCTTTAGAATAAAATCCCAGCATTTTCCCAACGACTGATGTATGAGAGCAGGTCTATAATTCCCTGTTTTCTCTCTCCCTCCCTTCTTAAATAGTGGGGTGACATTTGCTACCTTCCAATCTGCAGCAACCGGTCCAGAATCTATAGAATTTTTGAAGATGATCACCAATTCTGCCACAATCTCCATAGCTATCTCTTCCCACACCCTGGGATGCAGAATATCAGATCCTGGCGCCTTATCAAACTTCAGCTCCATTAATTTCTCCAATACAACATTCTTACTAATATTAATTTCCTTCACTTCCTCAATCTCCCTAATCCCTTGGATCTCTAATCCTGGAAATTTCCTTGTATCTTCCTCAATGAGGGCAGACACAAAGTAATCACTTAGTTTCACTGCCATTTCTCTATTCACCATTGTACATTCCCCTGACACTGCCTGTATTGGACCCACATTTGTCTTCGCCAAATGTTTCATTTTTAGGTAGCTAAAGAATATGTAAAGTCAGTTTTTGTGTTTACTTTTGACCAGTGGATAGAAACACTCAAATTACAGCCCACATATCGAAACCTCAGAGTGGTGATCCATCTCAAGGAGTTCACAAACTCGCTCCCCCTCCCATTAAAACCCACAAAGAGGAACAAAGGGTTCAAAGAGCTGGACAAGTTGCAATTCTGGTGATGAATTTTCCCTTGTACACAGGCGGTAACACCAAAGGGAAACACTTCCCTGGTCACCACAAAGAACCGAGAATAAAAGGTGGGGGGGGTTATAGAAACCCGAACAGCCAAGGGCAAGGAGGAAAGGCTGGACACACGGGGGTCCATCCTCAGGTCAAATAGGACGGTACTGAGAGTAGGAGAAACGGCCGAAGTCCTGTGTGTTTCCAGTGTAATAAGTTAGGTCGCCATCGAGCTGAATGATACAAGTGACGGGGAAAACCTGGAGGATTAATCAGGTTCCACCAGATCATAGCAGGAAAAAGGGCCCTGATGGAAATCACAACAGATCAGGCTGTGCCTCCAACTGTGGCAGTCAGACCCAGTAAACCTACCACAGAGAGGGCAGGAAAAATAAACAAAATCCTTGAGAGCTTCCAGGAATTTGTATCCTAAGGAAAAGTGAAACCATTCCCCTTGACTGAGGGAAGTAAACCAATAGTAATACTCAAGGATGCAGGGGTCAGCCAATCCTTCTGCTGGGCAAAAGAAAGTGCAGTGAATGCTAGAGCGTTAGTGAATGGTATCGGAAGACAGTATATGTCCATACCCTTATATGCGGTGCACTTGGAATGTGACCCAGTTTCATGACCCTTTACCATGCGGATAGTCCCTAGTTTACTGATTGATGGGTCGAACTGCTCCTGGGTAATGATCTGACAGGGGAAAAGGTGGCAGCTTCCCCAGTAGTTCTAGAGAGACCAAAAGAGGTCCGGGAGACAGAGCAGTTACAGCAGAAATCCCTGATTGTGTGGTGACTCGGTCCATGGCCAAACAATCCCCTGAACTGACACATGCAGACGGATGACCCTACTGTCTGGTTGTCTGAAACCTTCGTTGGGAAGTTAGAGGACCCAAAGGACGTGTTAAACAGTTCTTCCTTTTTTGAGGCTCCACAACCCGACCCAACGTTAAAAAATAGCACAGACTGTCCAAACCAAAACTGAAGCAGAGGGAGTTGCAGACTGTTACTATTTAAAGAATGAGGAGCTAATGAGGAAGTGGAGACCTCCTCACAGAACAGCGGATGAAGAGTGGACAGATGTTCACCAGATGGTGGTGCCGCTGAAGTCCCTTAAAGAAATATTAACAATGGCCCACGAACTTCTAATGGATGGACATGTCAGTACATGAAAAATCGAAGACCGCAGAAGACAACATTTTGACTGGCCACAATTCCACAAAGATGTGGTGGATTTCTGTAAAATTGGTCTCACGTGCCAGGTTGTGGGAACCCTTCAGCAGAATGCTGGTAGATTGTGTGGGACCCCTGCTGAAAATATAACGGGACTACCAGTATCTTCTCACCATTATGGATGTGGTGACCCGATTCCCAGAGGCCATTCGCCCGAAGAACTATCTCTGCCAAGGAAGTGGTGAAGGGGCTAACTCAATACTTTACCCTATATGGGCTTCCTGCTGAGATCCAGTCGGATCAGGGCACACATTTTATGTCCAGTATTTTTGAAAAGGTCATGGGTAATCTGGAGCACCGCAGCCTCACAGCTCCAGCGACCCGGGTTCGATTCTGTGTACTGCCTGTGCGAAGTTTGCGAGTTCTTCCTGCGACCACGTGAGTTTTCACCAGGTGCTCCGGTTTCCTCCCACAGCCAAAGACTTGCAGGTTGATAGGGCCCTAGTATAGGTTGGTGGTAGGGGAGTTGAAGGATGGTGGGGATGTGGTAGGAATATGGGATTAATGTTAGATTAGTATAAATGAGTGGTTGATGGTTGGCACAGACTCGGTGGGCTGAAGGGCCTATTTCAGTGCTGCATCTCTAAATAAATAAAATAAGTAAATAAATAAAGTCCTCAGCCTACTATCCACAGTCACAATGGGCTTTGGAGCAGTACCACCAGACCCTAAAGACAATGATCAGGACATACTGCAATGAGCAACCCCATGACTGGGACAAAGGGATGGGATTTCTCCTGTTGGTTACCGAGACTTATCTAATGATCCCACTGGCTTTAGTCTCTTTGAATTAGTTTATGGACACGAGGTGAGTGGTCCTCTTAAATTAATCAAGAAGACGTTTTTGGGACACAGAGATGAGTCTTCCATGTTTGACGACATTTCCGTGCTCTGGGAGCGGCTCACGAGAGGCTGCGGAATGGCTCAGTAACAGCAAAAGATCTCACAGGCAGCTATGAAAAGGTAAGCAGACAGAAATGCCAAGGCTAGAACATGTCATCCCAGAAACCATGTATTGTTAATACTCCCAATGCACGTCGAACCCCTTAAAGCCCAGTTCAGTGGTCCATATCGAGTGGCAAAAGGAATAGTCAGGTAAATTATTTAATTGACATCCCAGACTAAAGGAAAAAAAGTAAATGCTGTGGAGGGGACAGACAAGTACAGATCTGTCAGACAGTCAGGAGGGGAGGATTGAAAAGGACAGTGAGGACAGGTTAGAGAAGGGCCAGGAGTATTCCCAACTGGAACCCCCCCACTCTCCGATTTGCCAACCCTGAAATGTTAGGTAAATTGGACCACACACTCTCCTCATGAAATGCAGGTCAAAGAGGCACCTTAAAAAGGCTGCTAACAGCATTTACAGAAACGTGCAAGGACAAGGAAAGGTCCCAAAAAGGCATGTCAATGGTGAGGGCGATGCCTCGCCTAGTCGACGTGCCGCTGGAGAGTGCAGTGAAAGCTGGACAGACACCTGCTAGCAGTAATGTCGCAAAAGACATAGGGTAGATAAAAAAAAGCGCCTTCCCATTGTTAAGGGAAAAGTGAAGGGAAAATGCCCGAAAGTAAACAGCACTTGTGCACCTCACCAGAAAGCTAAAAGTAAGGTCAGTGTGGATCTACCCACTGAAGAACCCAATGATTAGGTCCCAAACCCAAAGCGCATCAAACCCAACAATTTCAAAGCCGAACTCAGCAAGAACAAAGGCCCAGAGGAAATCTCAGACACCTCACATGGTCTAAAAAAACAATGTATTACACACTGTCGCTTCAGGGAGAAAGAGTATCAAGGTGCATAGTACCTGAGTAGTTAAAACTTCATTAGAGGAGAGAAAAGGAAAACAAGCAATTGGTGATGCATTGTCCAGGGTCGAACCCGACACATAACCATCCCAGACAAAACGCCAAAAAAATTAAATCAGTACAGCTGTGACAGACAATGTCAGCTGCAGTAATTCTAAGATTAATGTGTGAATTTGAGAAGTGATTATTGAGAATTAATGTGTATTTCTTTCGTTTTCTTCCCACAATTCTGTAATGAAATGTTCCTATTATCACATTTCTTTCCATGAGCTGTGGTGGTGTCAAGATAACACAATATGCCAAATGAGGAATTGTAATTCATCGATTGGAAACTTACACTAAACGTTTAATAGAAAACATCCGACAGTTAACCTTGAAAAAGCTAGCAGCCAAGATGGCCACCGCAATTGGTATCTGAAACATATTTTCACATTCCAAGGCCTACGACAGGAGACACATATCTGATGAGCCTGGACCTATATCATTGGCTTGCTCTAGTGATTGAATTACCGAAGATTACATTCATTAACACGGCTTACAAGGCTACCCTGACACATTGTATTTCAAAGAGCATAATTCCTCCAAGTATAAATACTGGCATCCTGAACCCTGGGGAGATAGAAGTTTCTAACTTTTATCATTAGAAAGGTCCAGAGAATGCACTGAGGCAGTCATGAGACCTTCTGTCCATCTCTGTGAAAGCTGGGAGATTCCCCTGGACAAAGACACACCAGGCAGTGATTCAAACTGTGCAGAAGCAGAAGGGCTCTGACTCCACACCACCCCCCCCCACCCCCCATCTCTCTCTCTCCGTCTCTCTCTCCACCTAACATCACAAGTTGGAAAACCACATTCGACTGTGGGCCCCTCAAGCTTACAGATTGCTACAGACAGAGTAACCAGGGGAAGAAAGCCACCTACAAGTCTGCCTCAAAGAAAATCCTGAGCAATGTGGACCAGCCACAAACCTCAGTTCGACAAGCAAAAGACGTCAAGAATATAACTTCAGCTGGAAGACCACGGAATCGCCCAACATCACAGAATGAGTTTTTATTTATTTATTCTGGACTCAAATCCAACCACAAATTTACTTCTCACTCTAATCTATTTGTTTGTGTGTGTGATTCTCGTGTGACTGTGTGTGTAACTGTGTGTTGTGTTTTTTAAATGATTTTATTTAGATCGGGTTTAGATTGTTAAGTATAATAAACCCACCTCTTTCATGTTTAAACTCAAGAGAACCTATCCAATCAGTTCCTTCACCATCACACCAAAGGTAAAATGTAAAACACTCAATGAGACGTTACTATTGCACTGTTTATAAAGGACAAACACTGTTGCAGTCACATAAAGAAGAGCCACTCAGACCCCTCCTCACCTGGCCATAACAATTGGCCGGGCTGGCGATGGAGAGAATATGGGGATGAACTCAGCTCAGCATTAAATAGATAGCAGAGGTTGCAAACTTCCTGGTTCGGCCTGAGACAATGGCCAACGAGGGGGATGCATATCATGGACAGGAAATGGCGCTTGTGACAGAAACTGAAGACAATGGTTTCAGTCTTCTCACGATTTAAATGACAAGAACACTAAATTAGTGAAATATGGTTTATGAATCTAATAGTTGGATACCGAGACTTACCAGGGACACCAATAGTAGCGAGGATGGGATAGTAAATAAATTGAATCATCTTCAGAGCATAATAGATCCGCAATTCTAATGTTATCCAATAATAATCCGCAGGAAGATAGTCAAACCAATAGGATACACACCTGTCAATTGTTGTAACATTCCAATCTATTGTTCTCAGATTCTGACCCATTGTTGTAACATTCCAATCTATTGTTCTCAGATTCTGACCCATTGTTGTAACATTCCAATCTATTGTTCTCAGATTCTGAGCCATTGCTGTAACATTCCAATCTATTGTTCTCCTATTCTGACCCATTGTTGTAACATTCCAACCTATTGTTCAGATTCTGATCTCTCCTCACCATCTCTCTGCAGCCACGGATCCCCATGAGCTGATGCTCCCGCTGACACTTTCAGAAAACACATTGAAAGGAGTCCTGTATTAATAGAAGAGGGAAACCCTCCAGTGACACCATTAGGTTCCATGGAGATTGGCATTAATTACAGTCACTGAACAAACTGGTTCAGTTAACCCCTTTCAATTCAACACTTTTTGTACCACAATAAAGTAGAACATTTACACAGTCTGCATGGGAATTAGGAGAGTTACTGAGGGAAGAAATGGTGGAAATGACAGAGGCACTGGACAAAATCTTTCAGTCCTCCTTGGATATGGGAGTGATGCCAGAGGTCTGGAGGATTGTCAATGTTACACCCTGTTTAAAAAGGAGAGGTTCGGTAAACCCTGTAAGTATCAGTCTAATGTTGGTGGTTGGAAACTTCTAGAGGTCATAACCCAGCACAAAAATATATCTTGCTTGTAATACAACGGTTAATACATGACAAGCAGCACGGAAAGGTTAATGAAATATAATTCCTGATAATCTTGATCAAGTTCGTTGAGGACGTAACTGTGAGTGTTTCACGTAATATAATCATAGAAAGTTTAAGATACAGAAAGAGGCCGCTTGGCCCATTGTGTCTGCAGCGGCCGAAAAATGATCCACCTATTCTAATCCCACCTTCCAGCATTTGATGCACAGCCCTGCAGATAATGACAGTTGAGGTGAACATCCAGTTTCCTTTTCACTGAGTGGAGGGATACTGCTTAAACTATCCTTTCAGGCAGTAAGTTCTAGACCCTCACTATAAACAGGGGATGCAATACTGAACCATGTGGAACGCCACTGCAAACAGTCCTCCGGTCAGTAAAATACCTGTCAACAACTACCCTTTAATAAAAACAAGAAATGCTGGAAATACTCAGCAGGTCTGGCAGCATCTGTGGAGAGAGAAGCAGAGTTAACGTGACAGGTCCGTGACCCTTCATCACTGACCTGAAAACTTAACTCTGCTTCTCCCTCCACAGATGTTGCCAGACCTGCTGAGTATTTCCTGCATTTCTTGTTCTTACTTCAGATTTACAGCTTCCACAGTATTTTGCTTTTATTATAACAATGACCCTTTATTTCCTGCCACTGAGCCAATTTTGTATTTTTGGGTGGACAAGTTTCTCCTCAACTCCCCGCTAATCCTTCTGCCGAGCACTTTAAGTCACTGCCCCTTAGTCACTGATCTCTCTGCTAAGGTGAATCGAGTCGTCACCTCCACTCTATCCAAGCCCCTCAAAATTATGTCCATTTCAATCAGATCTCCCTTCAGCCTTCTCTGTTCCAAGGAGAACAACCCCAGCCTATCTAATCTTGCTTCATAGCTGCATTTTTCCAGTCCTGGCAAACATCCTTGTAAATCTCCTTTGTACCCTCTCGAGTGCAATTACATCCTTTGTGTAATTAGGTGACCAGAACTGCAGAGTACTCAGGTTGTGGCCCAACCAATGATTTATACAGTTCCAGCATAACCTCCCTGCTCTTGTATTCTATACCTCAGCTAATAAAGGAAAGGATTCCATATGCCTTCTTAATTACCTATCGATCTGACCTGCTACCTTCAGGACATCAGCAGACATTGACTCCAAGGTCCCTCACTTCCTCTACGCTTCTCAGCATTTTCCTATTAATCGTCTATCCCTTTGCCTTGTCTGACCTCAATTACATCATCTCATACTTAACCGGTTGAATTCCATTTGACAGTTTTCTGCCATCAATATCTTCCTGCAGCCTACAGCTATCCTCCTTGCTATCTACCACATGGCTAGTTTGTGTGCCATCTGCACACATCTTGATCATGCCCCCTACATTTACGTTCAAATCGTTAATATATACTACAAAAAGCAGGGGACCCAGTACTGAGCCCCATGGAACGTCACTGGAAACAGACCTCAAGTCAGTAAAACACCCGTCAACAATCACCCTTTGTTTACTGCCACTGAGCCAATTTTGTATCCAGCTTGCTGCATTTCCCTGGATTCCATGGGATTTTATTTTTTTAACTAGTATGCCACATGGGACCTTGTCAAAAGCCTTGCCAAAATCCACGGAGACCATATCATCTGTACTCCCCTCATCTATCATCCTTGCTACTTCGTTGAAAATTTCAATCAAGTTGATCAAACAATATCTTCCCTTATCAAATTCATGCTGACTGTCCTTGATTGACCTGAGCCTTTCTAAGTGACAGTTTATCCTGTCTCTGAGAATAGATTCCAATCATTTTCCCACTACTGAGTTTACACTGACTGGCCTGCAATTATTTGGTCTGTCCCTTGCTCCCTTTTTAAAGATGTGCAATGTTAACAGTACTCCAATCCTCTGGCACGACACCTGCATCCAGTGAGGACTGGAAAATGATGGTCAAGCCCTCTGCTATTTCCTCTCTCACTTCATTTGACAGCCTAGGATACATTTCATCAGGTCCTGGTGATTTATCAACTTTCAAGGATGCTAATCCCATTAATACTTCCTCTCTCCGATGTATATCACATCCAATAACTCACACTCCTCCTCCTTAACCACAATACCTGCATCGACCCCCCCCTTTTGTTAAGACAGATACAAAGTACTTATTAAGAACCTTGGCAACATCTTCCGCCCCTACTCATGTATATCCACTTATGTATATAGATTTTCAGAAGGCCTGTGATCAAATGACATTTCATAGACTTGTCATGACATGGATTAATGTGACAGTGATGGTGTGGATATGACACTGACTCAGGGACAAAAAGCAGCGAGAAGTGGTGAACAGTCATTGTTCAGACTGGAGGTGGAGGGGAGTATACAGTACTGTTTCTCAGGGTTCGATTCACTCCGCATGATATCAAGAAACTACTGAAGGCACTGGATACTGCAAAGGCTATGAGCCTTTACAATATTCTGGAAATAGTACTGAATACCTGTGCTCCAGAACTTCCATTCCCCCATCAAGCTGTTCCAGTACAGCTACAACATTGGCATCTACCCTGCAATGTGGAAAATTGCCCAGGTATGTCTTGTACACAAAAAGCAGGACAAGTCCAACCTGGCCAATTACCGCCCCATCAGCCTCCTCTCAATCATCAGTAAAGTGATGGAAGGTGTCATCGACACTGCCATCAAGCGGCACTTGCTTAGCAATAACCTGCTCAGTGACGCTCAGTTTGGGTTCCACCAGGGTCACAAAGCTCCTGACCTCATTACAGCCTTGGTTCAAACATGGACAAAGGAGCGGAACTCAAGAGGTGAGGTATGAGGGACTGCCCTGACATCAAGGCAGCATTTGACTGAGTATGGCATCAAGGAGCCCGAGCAAAAATGGAGTCAGTGGGAATCAGGGGGGAAACCTTCTGCTGGTTAGAGTCATACCTAGCGCAAAGGAAGATGGTTGTGGTTGTTGCAGGTCAATCAGCTCAGCTCCAATACATCACCGCAAGAGTTCCTCAGGGTAGTGTCTTAGGCCTAACTATCGTCAGATGCTTCATCAGTTACATTCTTTCAATCATAAGGGCAGAGGTGGGGATGTTCGCTGATGATTGTACAATTTTCATGACCAATCGTGACTCCAAAGTACTGAAGCAGTCCGTGCAGAAATGCAGCAAGACTTGGACAATATCATGGCTTGGGCTGATAATTGACAAGTATCATTCGCACTGCACTAGTGCCAGGCAATGACAATCTCCAACAAGAGATAATCTAATCATCTCCGTTGACATTCAATGACATTACCATCTCTGAATTCCCCACTATCAACATCCCAGGGGCTACCATTGACCAGAAACTGAACAGGAATAGCCATATAAATACCATGGCTAAAAGAGCAGGTCATATGCGAGGAATCCTGAGGCGAGTAACTCACCTCCTGACTCCCCAAAGCCAGTCCACCATCTACAAGCCAGAAGTCAGGAGTGTGATGGAATTCTCTCTGCTTGTCTGGATGGCTGCAGCTCCAACAACACTCAAGAAGCTCGGCACCATCCAGGACACGGCATCACATGATTGGCACCCCATCCACAACATTCACTCTCTCCACCACCGACGCACAGTGGCAGCAGTGTGTACCATCTACAAGATGCACTGCAGCAGCACAACAATGCACCTTCGACAGCACCTTCAAAACACACAACCTCTACCGCATAGAAGGGCAAGGGCATCAGATGTATGGAAACATCACCACCTGCAAGTTCCCCTCCAAGCCACACACCATGCTGATTTGAAACTATCTTGCAGTTCCTTCACTGTCGCTGGGTCAAAATACTGGAACTTCCTTCCTAACAGCACTGTGCGTGTACCTACCCCACGTGGACAGCAGTGGTTCAAGAAGGCAGCTCACCATCACCTTCTCAAGGGTAATTAGGGATGGGCAATAAATGCTGGCCTGGCCAGTGATGTCCACATCCCATGAATGAATAAAAAAAATGATGCCAGAGAACTGGAGGTCTGTAAATGTTACACCCTGTCAGTCTAATGAAGATTCTTGGAAAATTCTGGAGGCCATAACCCAGCACAAAAATATTTCCTGCTTTTAAAATCATATCTTAATAAATGACAAGCAGCAGGGATAGCTTCATGGAAAATCATTTCTGATAGTCTTGATAGTGTGTTGACATATTGTGAGTGTTAACGAGGATAGCGTGATTCATGTTATAGAATCATAGAATCGTTGAAAATTTAAGGCACAGAAAGAGGCCACTTGGCCCATCGTGTCTGTGCCAGCCGAAAAGTTATCCACCTATTCTTATCCCACCTTCCAGCATTTAATCCATAGCCCTGCAGATTATGACACTTGAGGTACACATTCAGACTCTTTTTGAATCAGTAGAGGGCTTCTGCCTCAACCATCCTTTCAGGAAGTGAGTTCCAGACCCTCGCTAAAAGCAAGGGACCCAGTACCAAGCCCTGTGGAAAACCACGGGAAAGTCCTCCAGTCAATACCCGTCAACAATTACCCTTTGTTTCCTGTCACTGAGACAATTTTGTATTTCTGGTTGAACATGTTTTTCCTCAACTCCCTTCTGAAGGTTCTACCAATCACTTTAAATCTATGTCCCCTAGTCACTGACCTTTCTGCTAAGGTCAATAGAGCCTTCACCTCCACTCTATCCAGGCTCCACAAAATTTTGTTCAGTTCAATCTGATCTCCCCTCAGCCTTCTCTGTTACATGGAGAACAACCCCAGCCTCTCCAATCTTTCCTCATAGCTGCATTTTTCCAGTCCGAGCAACATCCTCATAAATCTCCTGTGTACCCTCTCTCGTGCAATTACTTCCTTTCTGTAATGTGGTTACCAGAAATGCACAAAGTATTCAAGATGTGGCCTAACCAATGTTGTATACAGTTCCAGCAAAACCTCCCAGCTCTTACATTCTATACCTCAGCTAAAAAGGGAAATGATTCCATATGCATTCTTACCTGCCTTTTTGACCTATCCTGCTATCTTCAGGGATATGTGGGCATTCACTCCAAAGTTCCTTACTTGCTCTACACTTCTCTGTATTGTCCTAGTAATCGTGTATTCCTTTGCTTGTTTGAGCTCCTCACACTTATCCGGGTCGAATCCCATTTTGCTGCCCATCTGACCAGACTGTCAATATCTTCCTGCAGCCTTCTCGCTATCGACCACATGGCCAATCTTTGTGTCGTCTGCAAAAGTCTTGATCATACCCCCTACATTTACATCTAAATCTTTAATATAGACCACAGAAAGCAGGTGACCCATTACTGAGCCCTGTAGAATGACATTGGAAACAGTCCTCCAGTCGCAAAAATACTTGTCAATAATTACCTTTTGTTGCCTGCCACTGAGCCAATTTTGTATCCGCTTTGCTGCATTTCCCTGGATGCCATGGGATTTTATTTTTTGAACCAGTCTCTCATGTGGGACCTTGTCAGAAGCCTTGCTCAAATCCATGTAGACCACATCAACTGCACTACCCTCATCTATATTCCTTGTAACATCTTCAAAAAATTATATCAATTTGGTCAAACAAGAGCGTTCCTTAACAAATCCATGCTGACTAACTTTGATAAACCTGTGCCTCTCTAAGTGACAGTTTATCCCGTCTCTCAGAATAGATTCCAATAATTTGCCCACTACTGAGGTTAGACTGACTGGTGTGTAATTATTCAGACTATCCTTCGCTCCCTTTTTAAACAGAGGTACAATGTTAGCAATTCTCCAATACTCCAGCACCAATACTGTATCTACTGAGGATTGGAAAATGATGGTGGGCAGACCCTCTGCTATTTCCTCTCTTCCTTCTTCGAACAGCCTGGGGTGCATTTCATCCGGCTGTGGTTATTTTTCAACTTTCAAGGATGCTAATCCCATTAATATTTCCTCTCTCCCTATGTTTATCACATCCAATAATTCACAGTCCTCCTTCTTAACGACAATATCTAAATCCCCCCTCTTTTCTGAAGACATACGCAAAGTGTTCAATAAAGAACCATACCAATATCTTCCACCCTTATACAAAGGTTTCCTTTCTGATCTATTATGGGTCCTACTCTCCCCTTCGTTATCCTCTTACTCGTAATGTATTGAGAAAACATCTTTGGGTTCACTTTGATTTTGCTTGCCAATATTATTTCATTCCCTCTCTTTCCTTTCCTAATTTCCTTTTTGATTTGACCCCTCCACTTTCTAAACTCCTCTCAACTTTCTGTAGTATTGAGTTCTCAGTGTCGGACATATGCTTCCCTTATCTGTCTTATCCTGCCCTGTCGGCACCTTGACATCCATGGGACTCGAGATTTGGCCGACTCACCCTTTTTCTTTGTGGGAACATGCTTATCCTGAACCTCTTGAATCTCCCCTTTGAATGCCTCCCACTACTCTGAGACTGAATTACCTTCAAACAGCTGTTTCCAGTCCACTTTCGCTCCACAGTTTAGTAATATCAGCCTTGCCCCATTGAGAACTCTAACAGCTGATATAACTCTTGTCCTGGTCCGTAATTATGTTAAAACTAACTGAATTATGATCATTCCCACCAAAGTGCTCTCCCACTGCTACTCCTTCCACCAGCCCATCTTCATTTCCTAAAACAATGTCTAAAACGGCACCCTCTCTTGTTGGACTTGTTACATCCTGGTCACAAATGTTCTCCTGAATGCACAATAAGATTTCTGCTCCCTCAATTCTTTTCATACTAAAATTATCCCAGTTAATATTGGGGTAATTAAAATCCCCCACTATTACTGCCCTATTGTTCTTGCACCTCTCAGAGAGGTGCCTACATATCCGATCTTCTATCTCCCCCTGAATATTTGGCTATCGAGATAACACTCCCAGCAGTGTGATTGTCCCTTTTTGGTTCCTCAGCTCAATCCATATGGTTTCACTTGATGAACCTTCCAACATATCATCCCTCCTCACAGCTGCAATAGATACCTTGACCAAACTTGTCACTCCCCCTCCTTTCTTATCACCTTCCCCATCGCGTCTGAAAACCCAGTAACCAGGAACGTTGAGCTGCCATTCCTGTCCCTCCTTAAGCCATGTTTCTGTAATAGCTTTGATATCATACTGCCACGTGTCTATTTGTGCCCTCAGCTCATCTGCTTTATTTGCTATACCCCTTGCATTGAAATAGATACCCTTGGGCACTGCTAAGTTCTTCATCTTTATTTTATAACCTTTGTTTCCTCTGTCTTCCAGACTCATCCATTAATTTTCCGCCTTCCATTTTCGTTTCTGATTTTGTCCCAGCTGAGTCTACCCTCAGGTCCCCATCCCCCTACCAAACTAGTTTAAACCCTCCCCAACAGTACTAGCAAAACGTTCCACAAGGAACCCAGTCCCGACTCTGTTCAGGTGCAAATATTCCGGCCTATATAGGACCCATCTCGCCCAGAGCCGCTCCCAGTGTCCCAGGAATATGAAGCCCTCCTTTCTGCATCATATTTCCAGCCAAACATCCATCTGTCTTATCTTTCTATTTCTGTGCTCAGTTGTGCGTGGCATTGGGAGTAATCCGGAGATTGCTACTTTTGACATCCTGCTTGTCAATTTCTTCCCTTGCTCCCAAATTCTGACCACGGAACAACATTCCTCTTTCTACCGCTGTCGTTGGTTCCGATGTGAACCACGACTTCTGGCTGTTCCCCTTCACCTTCAGGATGCTCTGCAGTCGCTCAGTGACATCCTTGACCCTGGCAACAGGGAGGCAACACACCATCCTGGATTCACGTCTGTGGCCACATAAACGCCTGTCTGTTCCCCTGACTATTGAACCACCGATCACTCTGGCTCTTTCAGTCATCCCTGTATCCCACTCCACAGCTGAGCCACCCGTGGTGCCATGGACTTGGCTCTGGCTGCCCCCCCCCCCCCCCAGGTGAAGCATCATTTTCCTCAGTATTCAGAACTGAATACCTGTTGGAGAGTGAGATGCACTCAGGGGTCTCCTGCACTACCTGCCTGATTCTTTTTGACTGTCTGGTGATCACCCATTCCCTCTCTCCCTGCATACTCTTAAGCAGAGGGGTGGCCACATCTATAAACATGCTAAAGCTGAATAAACTGGTATATGAGAAGAAAGAATGTGCAGGGTTACGGGAAGAAGGCAGGGAATGGGATTAGGTGAATTGCTCATGCGGAGAGCCGGTGCAGACACGACGGGCTGAATTGTTCCTTTTGTGCGGTAATAACACTGTTCTGCGCCGTCTCAGATGGGTGTAATGGTGGAGAATGGGGGATCCATGGTGGGAAAGGGAAGTTGTCCTATGGGAACCGAAATCTTAGCAAGAATTGTCCGGGTCGAGGGCTTCCAGGAAATATCCTCCCTGCTTCCTCCATCTCCTGAAGTGTCCTCCGGATTCCTGGTGCCAATGACTGTGTCCTCATGACGGTGGTGATATGAAGGGTGCAGCAGAACACCATGAACTTGGACACCTGATCCAGTGTGTAGTGGAGGGCTCCTCCCGAGAGGTTCAGACATCGGAAGCATTGCTTCATCACACCGATGGTCTATTCCTGGTGACACCATTTCCCACGTTATACACAAGTTAATTGTGTGATGTTGGTTGGAGGTGGGAGGTGGTTTGGGGGAGTAGAAACATGAGCTGTGTCCAGAGGGGGTTTCCTTTGTCTCCGAGGAGCCACATTCTGAATCAGCATGGAGACCAAAGTGTTGGGACCGGCTGACTGCTTCAGAATGAAGGTATGGTGGCTGCAGCCAGCATAGTGGACATTCACCAATATGATGTACTGGGCATGCTCTCACACCAAATGTACATTAATGGAGTGAGAGTTCTTCCAGTTTCTGTGACACTCCCTATTGAAATGGGGGCCCGGAAGAGCAACCTACACCATCAGGAATCCCGCTATTCTGACAAAGCCACGGGATCTCTCATCCTGATTCTCCCTGCTGATGGGGAAAATGATGACATAGATGGTCACCCTCACCTCCCAGAATTATCAATGGACAACATACAGGCCTCGCAACTGCTGGTCAGTTAGTGTAACATCAGTGGTGATTAAGGTTATAGAAACAATAATAAGGGAAAAATGGCGACACACACTTGGAGAGGTTTGAGTCAATTAAGGATTGTCAGCACGGATTTCGAAAAGGCAGATTATGCTTGACTGAGCTAATTGAATTTATTTCGATGATCAGAGAAGGTTGATGAAGGGAATGTGGTGGATGTTGTCTACATGGATTTTATGAAAGTATTTGATGAAGAACCAAACAAAAGCTTGGTTAACAAAATTGAAGCTCATGGAATCGCATCCAATTGGATAAAAAAATTGTCCAAAGGACAGCAAAAAGAGAAATGTGTTAAATGGTTGTTTTTCAGACTGGAGGATGGTAGACAGTGATGTTCCCCAAGGGTCAATGCTAGGAATACTGATTTATTTATTTATGTTTGCTGTATGTAAATGACACGGATCTTGGAATGCAGAGTAGAATTTCAAAATTTTCCGAAGATACCAAACTTGGAGGAGTGGTAAGCAGTGAGGTGATACAAACTGCCTTCAACAGGATCTAGATAGGCGAGCAGAATGGACAGAGAAGTGGCAGGTAGAATTTAATAAAGAGGAGTGTGAGCTGATGCATTTCAACAGAAGGAATAGGAAGGCAATATAGACTTAATGGCACAGTTCTAACGTTTATGCAGGAACAGAAAGATCTGGGATTCCAAATGCATTGATCGAGGCAGGACCTGTTAGGAGAGTGTTTAGCAAAACGTATCGACCACACTTGGAATATTGTGTTCAGTTCTGGTCGCCTCATTATAGGAAGGATGTGGAAGCTTTAGAGAGGGTGCAGAGGAGATTTACCGGGATGCTGCCTGGACTGGAGGGCATGTCCTACGAAAAAAGATTGATGGAGCTAGGGCTTTTCTCATTGGAGCGAAGAGGGATGAGAGGTGACTTGATAGAGGGGTACAAGATGATGAGGCATAGATAGAGTGGATAGCCAGAGACTGTTTCCCATGGCGGAAAGGGCTATCACCAGGGGACATAATTTTAAGGTGATTGGAGGAAAGTTTTGGGGAGATGTCAGACGTAGATTATTTACACAGAGTGTGGTGGGTGTGTGAAATGCGCTGCCAGCGGTGGTAGTAGAAGAAGATAATTAGGGGCATTTAAGCGACTCTTGGATAGGTACATGGATGATAGTAGAATGAATGGTAGGCAGTTAGTTTGATCTTAGAGTAGTTTAAAGGTTCGGCACAACATCGTGGGCTGAAGGGCCTGTACTGTGCTGTACTGTTCCATGTTCTATGTTCTATCTTGGGATTTATCATTAGAGACAAAGATACAAAATAAGGGAAGTTATGCAGAACTTTCATAAAGCTTTGGTTAGGCCCCAACTGGAGAACTGTGTCCAGTTCTAGTCACCACACTTTAGGAAGGATGTGAAGGCCCTTGAGAGGGTGCAGAGGAGATTTAACAGAATGGTTCCAGGCATGGAGGGGTTTTAGATACAAGGTTAGTTTAGAGAAGATGGAGTTGTTCTCCCTGGAGTAAAGGAGATTGAGAGAGATTTGATCGAGGTGTACAAGATTATGATAGGCTTAGATAAGAAAGACATGGAAAAACTGTTCCCATTAACTGATGAAACAAGGACTAGGGACACAGATGGAAGGTTTGGGTAAGAGATGCAGGGGGAAAATGAGGAAGAACTTTTTTACACAGTTGATGTTAATGAGCTGGAACTCACTGCCATGAGGGTGGTGGAAGCCGAGACAATCAATGATTTCAAAAGGAAACTGGATGGACACCTGAAGGAAATGAATTTGCAGGGATACGGGGATTGAGCGGGGGAGTGGGACTGACTGGAGTGTTCCAAACAGAGCTGGCATGAAGGGACCGAATGGCCTCCTTCTGTGTTGTAAATGACTCTATGACTTATGTTGGATATGTCTCCGGCTCCTGCGTGGAAAGATCCAGATACATAGAGTTTCAATGAAGCTGTGACCTTAACAGCCACTGACAGCTCCGTCCTCACCCTGGTGTGAGGATCCAGGTCGTGTTACAGGAGGTGGCACAGCTCTGTGACCTCCTCCTTATTGAATCAGAGTCACCTCACACACTGCTCCTGGGTTCGGTGCAGGGAGGAAAATTGCTCTTGGAAAACCCGGGGTGGGTCGGGCAACGCCCCCTCCTCCTCCCTCTTTACAGAGTTTCCCCGCTCTGCTGTCTCTGCTCCATGTGTTGGTCATGTTGCAGACCCAGAGACACTGTAACTACAGTCCCCATACCTCATCCAGTGTTGGGTCACCAAATCCTCTGTCCTCCCTGAATGTCTGCAGCAGCCCACAACACAACCTCCAGAAAATCATCCACAGCACCTCCACTAACTTTACAATAGCAGAAGTAAGTCAAAAGCCTCTCACCTGTAAGTTGGATGTCTGGTTCTTTTAAATAACACTACAGGGGGTACCTCGTGCTGCTGAATGTATGTTCAGCTGAGAGTGACTAACACAGGCGGTCAGTGGACATGCACAGACCAAGTTTCAAAGACGTAGATCAAAGTTCCCGGCATGGTACTTTGACATCACTTTCAACTCCATCCTCAAAGGAACAACGCATATATAGTCCGATTGAGCTAGAGCCCTGCCCAGCTTGGGACACTGTGCTGGCCACACGAGAAGTGGCCAGCTGTGAAGACCACACGAATAGAACATAGATGATAGGAGTTTGCTGGAGCCCTGCCCAGCATGGGGTATTGTGCACGAGCAGTGGTCGGCTCAGCGGTTCTCAACATTTTATGGATCCCAGCTTCTGTACCATCAGCACCAGTAGTGCTGCAGAGTCAAAAATCGTGGCTCTGGACAGATACAGAGGGAAATAAATTCACTTTATCAGGAGAACTGAAAAAAGATTGAAGTCAAAAGAGTTGCAGAAATTTGGGAAATGGACAGGGAAATGGGACTAACGCGGGGGGCGGTGGGCCACGGAGAGATTCAAACACAGGAATGAGAATTTTAAAATTAAGGTGCTGCCAGACTGGGAGCCAACGTAGATCATTGAGCACAGGTGTGATGGGTGATCAGGATTTGGTGTGAGGTAGGATACAGGCAGCAGAGTTCTGGATGGACTGTGGTTTATGGAAGTTTATAACTGGGAGGGTGACCAGGATAGAATTGGAACAGTCCAGTGTGGATTTAACAGTGACACGGATGAGGGTTTATGCAGCAGATGGGCTGAGGCAGAAGTGGAGACGGGTGATATTACAGAGGTGTTACTAGGCAGGGTTGGTGATGGAAAGAATATGGAGATGAACTCAGCTCAGGTTTAAATATAACACAGAAGTTGTAAACTGTCTGGTTCAAGCTCAGATATTGGGCAGAGTGGAGTATGTGCTTCCCAGATAGGGGATGGAGTTTGTGATGGAGACCAATGATACTGGCTTCAGTATTCCCCAAACTTACATTACAGAACAGTATTTCAGTGAAACAGGGTTTACAGATCCCCTATAATAAAAGCAAAATACTGCGGATGCTGGGAATCCGACCCATTCCCCGCACCTCTACCCTCACACCTTCCCCTCCCTCCCAGAACCGTGACAGGGTTCCCCTTGTCCTCACTTTTCATCCCACCAGCCTCCATATCCAAAGGATCATCGTCCACCATTTTCGCCACATCCAGCGTGATGCCACTACCAGTCGCAGCTTCCCCTCCCTTCCCCTGTCAGCATTCCGAAGGGATTGTTCCCTCCGCGACACCCTGGTCCACTCCTCCATTACCCTCTCCACCTCGTCCCCGTCCCAGGGCACCTTCCCTTGCAATCGCAGGAGGTGTAATACCTGCCCATTTACCTCCTCTCTCCTCACTATCCCAGGCCCCAAACACTCCTTTCAGATGAAGCAGCGATTTACTTGTACTTCTTTCAAAGTAGTATACTGTATTCGCTGCTCACAGTGTGGTCTCCTCTACATTGGGGAGACCAAGCGCAGTCTGGGTGACCGCTTTGCGGAACATCTCCGCTCAGTCCGCAAGCAGGACCCTGAGCTTCCGGTTGCTTGCCATTTCAACACTCCCCCCTGCTCTTATTCTCACATCTCTGTCCTGGGATTGCTGCAGTGTTCCAGTGAACATCAACGCAAGCTCGAGGAACAGCATCTCATCTACCGATTAGGCACACTACAGCCTGCCGGACTGAACATTGAGTTCAATAATTTCAGAGCATGACAGCCCCCCACTTTACTTTCATTTTTAGTCATTTTTAGTTATTTTTTCTTCCTTTTTTTTTACATTCCTTTTTACATTTTTTACAATCTTTTTTTGCATTTATTTCATTTCATCTTAGTTTGTTCAGTTTGCTTACCCACTGTTTTTTTCAGGTTGTTGTTCTTCAGGTTTGCACTTGCTGCTGTTCAATATTCAGTATATTCACACCTAATCTGCACTAATGCTTTGTCTTTCAACACACCATTAACATATTGTTTGCCTTTGCTCCGTGACCTTTTGGTCAGCTATGTGGCCTGGTCCAATCTGCACCTTCTCCTTTGTTATCTCTTGCCCAGCCCCCACCTCACTTGTTTATAATCTGTGACTTTTCTAATATTTGTCAGTTCCGAAGAAGGGTCACTGACCCGAAACGTTAACTCTGCTTCTCTTTCAACAGATGCTGCCAGACCTGCTGAGTGAATCCAGTATTTCTTTTTTTTGTTTACAGATCTCCTAGCCTGAAATAGAGACAGCAACAGCAGCAAAGATGAGAGAGTAAATCACAAGAACTGAAATACAGTTGACAATGGTTTTCGAGCTGATATTCACCAGGCAAAACAACGGCAGCAAGAAGGGCAGAGTCAATTACAGGAGCAGTAATGCTGTTAAACATGGTTTAAAGAATTAATAGCTAGATAGAGAGACTTACCAGGGACACCAATAATAGCCAGGAAGGGATAGTAAATGTATAGAATAATCTTCAGTGCGAGATAGATACGGAAGTTTAATGAGTACCAATCATAATATGTAGAAAGGGAGTAAATAATCGAGGATAAACTCCTGTCCATTGTTGTAACTTTCCAATCTATTGTTCTCAGATTCTGACCCATTGTTCCACCATTCCAATCTATTGTTCCTAGATTCTGAGCCATTGCTGTAACATTCCAGTCTTTTGTTCTCAGATTCTGATCTATCCTCTCTCTATCTCTCTGGAGCAGCTTATCTGTGTAAGTGCCGGAGCTGATGTTCCCACTGACTATGGAATAACATATTGAAAGAAGCCCCTTATTAATAGAAGATGGAAAACACAATTAGGGTCCATGGAGACTGACATTATGTACAGTCACGGAACAAACAGATTCAGTTAACGCTTTTCAATCCAACACTTTTTGTACCACAATAAAGTTGAACATTTACCCAGTCTGGATGGGATGTATGAGGGTTGCTGAGGGAAGGAATGGTGGAAATAGCCGAGGCACTGGCCAGAATATTCCAATCCCTCTTGGATATGGGCGGGATGACAGATTTCCACAGGCTCACCACTCTTTGGGTGAAGAAACCTCTCCTCATCTCAGTCCTGAAAGTTTTACCCCGTATCCTTAGACTATGAGCCCTGGTTCGGGAGTCCCCCACCATCGGGAACATCCTTCCTGCATCTACCCTGTCAAGTCATGTTAGAATTTTATAGGTTTCGATGAGATCCCTCCTCACTCTTCTGAATTCCAGTGAATAGAATCCTAATATCTCTCCTCACACGGCAGTCCTACCACCCCAGAAATCAGTCTGCTAAAATTATACTGCATTCCCTCTTAAGCAAGAACATCCTTCCTCAGATAAGGAGACCAAAACTGCACACAATATTCCAAGTGCGGCCTCACCAAGGCCCTGTATAATTGCAGCAAAACATCCCTGCTCCTGTACTTGAATCCTGTCTCTATGAAAGCCAACATAACATTCGCCTTTTTCTACCGCCTGTTGCACCTGCATGCTTGCCTTCAGTGACTGGTGTACGAAAACACCCAGGTCTCGCTGCATATTCCCCTCTCTCCGTTTATAGCCGTTCAGATAATAATTTGTCTTCCTGTTTTTGCTAGTGAAGTGGATAACTTCACATGCATCCACATTATACTGCATCTGCCATGCATTTGCCCACTCACTCAACTTGTCCAAATCACCCTGAAGCCTCTCTGCATCCTCCTCACAACTCACCCTCACACCCAATTTTGTATCATCTGCAAATTTTGAGATATTACATTTAGTTTCCTCATCTAAATCATTAATATATATTGTGAATAGCTGGGGTCCGAGCTCCGATCCCTGCGGTGCCCCACTAGTCACTGCCTGCCATTCAGAAAAATATCCGTATGTTCCAATGCTTTGTTTCCTGTCTGCCAACCAATTTTCTATCCATCGCAATACACTACCCCCAGTCTCGTGCACTTTAATTTTACATGCTAATCCCTTACGTGAAACGTTGTCGAGAGCCTTCTAAAAAAGCAACTAAACCACATCCACTGGCTCCCCCTCATCAACTCTACTAGTTACATCCTCGAAGAATTCTAGTAGATTTATCAAACATGATTTCCCTTTCATAAATCCGTGCCGACTCTGTCCAATTCTACCACTGTTCTCCAAATGCTCTGCTGCAAAATCTTTGAAAATGGACTCCAGGATTTCCCCCACGACCGATGTAAGGCTGACTGGTCTACAATTTCATTAGAACATTAGAACATGAGAACATTACAGCGCAGTACAGGCCCTTCGGCCCTCGATGTTGCGCCGACCATCTGACCTACACTATTCCATTTTCATCCATATGGCTATCCAATGACCACGTAAATGTCCGTAAAGTTGGCGAGTCTACTACTGTTGCAGGCAGGGCGTTCCACGCCCCTACTACTCTCTGCGTAAAGAAACTACCTCTGACATCTGTCCTATATCTTTCACCCCTCAACTTAAAGCTATGTCCCCTCGTGTTTGCCATCATCATCCGAGGAAAAAGACTCTCGCTATCCAACCTACCTAACCCTCTGATTATCTTGTATGTCTCTATTCAGTCACCTCTCCTCCTCCTTCTCTCGAACGAAAACAACCCCAAGTCCCTCAGCCTTTCCTCGTAAGACCTTCCTTCCATACCAGGGAACATCCTAGTAAATCTCCTCTGCACCCTTTCCAAAGCTTCCACATCCTTCCTATAATGCGGTGACCAGAACTGCACGCAATACTCAAGGTGCGGCCTCACCAGAGTTTTGTACAGCTGCATCATGACCTCGTGGCTCCGAAACTCGATCCCCCTACTAATAAAAGCTAACACACCATATGCCTTCTGAACAGCCCTATTAACCTGGATAGCAACTTTCAGGGATTTATGTACCTGGACACCAAGATCTCTCTGCTCATCTACACTACCAAGAAACTTCCCATTAGCCCAGTACTCTGCATTGCTGTTACTCCTTCCAAAGTGAATCACCTCACACTTCTCCGCATTAAACTCCATTTGCCATCTCTCAGCCCAGCTCTGCAGCCTATCTATGTCCCTCTGTACCCTACAACACCCTTCGACACTATCCACAACTCCACCCACCTTCGTGTCATCCGCAAATTTACTAACCCACCCTTCTACACACTCATCCAGGTCATTTATAAAAATGACAAACAGCAGTGGCCCCAAAACACAACCTTGCGGTACACCACTAGTAACTAAACTCCAGGATGAACATTTGCCATCAACCACCACCCTCTGTCTTCTTTCAGCTAACCAATTTCTGATCCAAAGCTCTAAATCACCTTCAACCCCATACTTCCGTATTTTCTGCAATAGCCTACCGTGGGGAACCTTATCAAACGCCTTACTGAAATCCATATACACCACATCCACGGCTTTACCCTCATCCACCTGTTTGTGAGTCACGACGTTCCTTTCACAAAACCGTGCTGACTATCGCAAATGAACTTATTCTTTTCAAGATGATTATAAATCCTATCTCTTATGACCTTTTCCAACATTTTCCCCACAACCGAAGTAAGGCTCACAGGTCTATAATTACCAGGGCTGTCTCTACTCCCCTTCTTGAACAAGGGGACAACATTTGCTATCCTCCAGTCCTCCGGCACTACTCCTGTCGACAATGACGACATAAAGATCAACAACAACGGCTCTGCAATCTGCTCCCTGGCTTCCCAGAGAATCCTAGGATAAATCCCATCTGGCCCAGGGGACTTATCTATTTTCACTCTTTCCAAAATTGCTAACACCTCCTCCTTGTGAATCTCAATCCCATCTAGCCTAGTAGCCTGTATCTCAGTAATCTCCTCGGCAACAATTTTCTATCTCTACTGTAAATACTGACGAAAAATATTCATTTAACGCTTCCCCTATCTCCTCTGATTCCGCACACAACTTCCCACTACTATCCTTGATTGGCCCTATTCTAACTCTTATCATTCTTTTATTCCTGATATACCTATAGAAAGCCTTTGGGTTTTCTTTGATCCTATCCGCCAATGACTTCTCGTGTCCTCTCCTTGCTCTTCTTAGCCCTCCCTTTAGCTCCTTCCTGGCTAGCTTGGAACTCTCAAGCGCCCTAACTGAGCCTTCACGTCTCATCCTAACATAAGCCGCCCTCTTCCTCTTGACAAGCGCTTCAACTTCTTGAGTAAACCACGGCTCCCTCGCTCGACAACTTCCTCCCTGCCTGACAGGTACATACTTATCAAGGACACGCATTAGCTGCTCCTTGAATAAGCTCCACATTTCGTTTGTGCCCATCCCCTGCAGTTTCCTTCCCCATCCTACTCATCCTAAATCTTGCCTAATTGCGTCATAATTTCCTTTCCCCCAGCTATAATTCTTGCCCTGCGGTATATACCTGTCCCTGCCCATCGCTCAGGTAAACCTAACCGAATTGTGATCACCATCGCCAAAGTGCTCACCTACATCTAAATCGAATACCTGGCCGGGTTCATTACCCAGTACCAAATCCAATGTGGCATCGCCCCTGGTTGGCCTGTCCGCATACTGTTTCAGAAAACCCTCCTGCACACACTGGACAAAAACTGACCCATCTAAAGTACTCGAACTATAGTATTTCCAGTCAATATTTGGAAAGTTAAAGTCCCCCATAACCACTACCCTGTTACTCTCGCTCCTGTCGAGAATCATCTTCGCTATCCTTTCCTCTACATCTCTGGAACTATTCAGAGGTCTATAGAAAACTCCCAACAGGGTGACCTCTCCTCTCCTGTTTCTAACCTCGGCCCATACTACCTCCTGCTTTCTCTCCACCTCCCTTTTTTAATAGTGCGGTCACATGAGCTACCTTCCAATCTGTAGGAACTGTTCCAGAGTCCATAGAATTTTGGAAGATGACCACCATTGCATCTATTATTTCTAGGGCCACTTCCTTAAGTACTCTGGGATGTAGATTACCAGGCCCAGGGATTTATCGGCCTTCAATACCATCAACTTCCCCAACACCATTTCTCTACTAATACTGATTTCTTTCAGTTCCTCTCTCTCACTAAACCCTGCATTCACCAACATTTCTGGTATGATATTGGTGTCCTCCTTTGTGAAGACAGAACTAAAGTATGCATTTAGTTGGTCAGCCATTTCTTTGCTTCCCATAATAAATTTCCCTGTTTCTGACTGTAACGGACCTACATTTGTCTTCGTCAATCTTTTCCGCTTCACATACCTATAGATTCGTTTACAGTCCGTTTTTATGTTCCCCACAAGCTTACACTCGTACTCCATTTTCCCCTTCTCAATCAATCCCTTGGTGCCCCTTTGCTGAATATTAAACTGCTCCCAATCTTCAGGTCTGTTGTTTTTTCCTGTCAAATATATATGCCTCTTCCTTGGATTTAATGCTATCTCTAATTCTCCTTGTAAGCCATGATTTGGCTACCTTGTTAGTTTTACTTTTGTGCCAGACAGGAGTAACAATTGTTGCAGTTCGTTCATGCGCTCTTTGAATGTTTGCCATTGCCTATCCAGGGTCATCTCTTTAAGTAACATTTCCCAATGTATCATCGACAACTCATGCCTCATACCTTCGTGCCTTACTTTATTAAGATTCACGACCCTAGTCTCATAATCAACTAGGTCATGAAGAATTTTATCATATTATGTTCGCTGATCCCCAAGGGATCTCGCACAACTGGATTGTCAATTATTCCTCTCTCATTACTCAATAACTAGTCTAGGATGGCCTGTTCTCTAGTTGGTTCCTCAAAGAATTGATCCAAGAAACCATCCCGTATATTCTCCAGGAATTCCTCCACAATGTATTGCGACCAATTTGATTTGCCCAATCTATATGCAGATTCAAGAAACCCATAATTACAGATGTTCCTTTATCGGTTGCGTCTCTAATTTCCTGTTCAATGCCATTCCCAAATTCAGCACTACAGTCTGGGCTCTATATGCAAAACCCACTAAGGTTTTTTGCCCTTTAGTGTTTCTCAGCTCTACCCATACAGATTCGATATCGTCAGAGCTAATATACTGCCTCACTATTGCGTTCATTTCCTCTTTAACCAGCAATGCAACTCCACCAAGGGTGGTGTGAATATTTGGTAGGAAACTCATCTCAAGGTGAACTATGTAACCAAGTATGTGAACAGTTTAGGTTAGTCTCAAACATTTACAAAGGAGAGGAATGAAGTGTGTAACTAGGAAATGTTTGGAGCAGAGACAGAAAACAATGACTTCAATCTTCTCAATATTTAATTGACATTGCAGATGTGTGAGGTAATACGTTTTGAAAGGATGAATGAGGAGGGACAATACAAGTTAAATGGTACAACTATAAAGGTGGTGAAAGAACAGAGACACCTGTGGTGCTTGAACAAAAATCTTTGAAGGTGGCAGGAAAGGCTAACTAAACGGTTAATAAATATATGGGATCCTAGGTTTTATAAATAGAGGCAAAAAGAACAAAATCAAGGACATTATGTGAAACATATAAAATACTAGTTCAGCTGCACCTAGAGACTTGTGTCGAATACTGGGAACCACACTTTAGGAAGGACATGAAGCCTTCGGAGAGGGTACAGAACTGTTTTACTGGAATTTGTCCAGGCATGAGGGATGACAGTTATGTAGCTGGGGTTGTTCTCCTTAGAGCAGAGAGCTTTCAGAGGAGATTTGATTGAGGTGTTTAACATTAGGAAGGGTTTAGATAAATAAAATAAAGAGAAACTGTTTCCAATGTCCAAGCGGCCGCGAACCAGAGACACAGATTTAAGGTGATTGGTAAAAGAAGCAGACATGAGGATTTTTGTTTCTGAGTGGTTTGGATTTGGGATGCACTGTCTGATAGGCTGATGGATACAGATTCAATGGTAAATCCCAAAAGGTAAATGGATAAATATCCGAAGCAGAAAATAATTCAAGGATACAGTGAAAGAGCCAGGGAGTGGGACTAACTGGATTGCTCTTTGAAAGGGCCAGTACAGACTTGATGGGCCGAATGACCTCATTCAGGTTGTGCTATTCTGTGATTGCTCCTGCCTGTACTTTCACAATATTCCTATCCTTTCAACATGCGTTTGATAAAGTACCACATAACAGCCGTGTTACCGAATTAGAAACGCATGAGATTAAAGGGTTAATGTCAGCCGTGGCTCAGTTTGTAGCTCTCTCCCCTTTCAGTCACAAGCTTCCAGGATCAAGTGTCACTGCAGGACTTGATCACAAGAATCAAGGCTGACACTGCAGTACTGAGGGAGTGTTGCACTGTCAGAGCTGCCGTCTATCGAATGAAACTTTAAACCAAGCCTCCGTCTGCCCTCTCAGGTGGATGTTAAAGATCCCATCGCATTATGTAGAAGCAGAGCAGGGGAATTATACCCGGTGTCCTGGTCAATATTTCTCCATCAATCAACATCACAAAAACAGATCTGATCATTATCACATTGCCACTTGTGGGATCTTGCTGTGCGTACATTGGCTGCCCTGTTTCCTATATTACAAGTGTGATTACACTTACGAAAGTACTCATTGGTTGTAAATCGCTTTGGGACATGCAGTCATCATTCAAGGCTCTACATCAATGAAAGTATTTTATTTTCAATGCCAGCATGCAGGAAATTAGCTCGCTGACAGAAAACAGAGAGCAGTGGAGAATGATTATTGTTCGGACTGGAGGGAAGTACACAGTGGGTTCCCCACGGTCACTGTTGGAATCACTGTTGCTGTATGTTAGTGCAATGGGCTTGTGTACAGAGGGGATAATGTCAAAGTTTCCAGATGACAGGAAAGTCGGAAACGTTAATAAACAGTGAGAAGGATAGAAACAGACTTCAGGAGGACAGAGACTGACTGATGAAATGGGCAGACACATGACGGATCTAATTTAACACAGTGAAGTGTGAAGTGATATGTTTTTGCAGGAAGTGTAAGGGAAGGCAATATAAACAAATGGGTATTGTTTAAATGATGAGACAGGAACAGAAAAACCTGGTGTGTATTCATACAGATCTTTGAAGGTCGCACGAAAAGTTGAGAAAGTTGTGCACCGATGTTCAAACCTATGACAGTGGCCAGGTGGAAAATTCTATTGAGAACCAGGCTGAATATCGAGGGTCCAGAGGGGAAGTGAAAAAGCAAATAACAGAAGCAAAGAGAGCATGAAAAGAGACTGGCAGCTAGCATAAAAGGAAATTCCAATGTTTTATGCAGACATATATATAGTAAAAAGGGTAGTAAAAGGAGGAATGGGGCTGACTCAGGATCAGAAATGGGATTTACACATGGAGGCAGAGGGCAAAGCTGAGGTATTAAATACATACTTTGCATCTGTCTTTAACAAGCAAGAAGATTTGGAATCCTTTCCTTTATTAGTCGAGGTATAGAATATAAGAGCAGGGAGGTTATGCTGGAACAGTAATACTCGTTGGTTCGGACACAAGTTGAGTACTGTGTGCGGTTCTGGTCACCTCATTACAGAAAGGATGTAATTGAACTAGAGAGGGTACAGAGGAGATTTATGAGGATGTTGCCAGGACTGGAAAAGTGCAGCTATGAGGAAAGATTGGATAGGCTGATGTTGTTCTCCTTGGAACAGAGAAGGCTGAGGGGAGATCTGATTGAATGCACAGAATGTTGAGGGGTCTGGTTGGAGTGGAGGTGAAGGGTCTATTCACCTTAGCAAAGAGGTCAGTGACAAGGGGGCATAGATTTAAAGTGATTGGTAGGAAGGTTATAAGTGAGCTGCGGATTTTATTTTTCACCCAGCGGGTGGTGGGAGTCTGGAACTCACTGTCCGAAAGGGTAGTTGAGGCAGAAACCCACAACTCATTCAAAAGATGTCTGGATATGCACCTCAAGTGCTGTAATCTATCAAATGCTGGAAGGTAGGATTACAATGGATGGATCGTTTTTCAGACAGCATAGACACGATGGGCCAAGTGGTCTCTCTCTGTGCCATAAACTTTCTATGGTTCTGAGACGCAACGCAGGCAATGTTGAAAGAGGAGGTCAGTCAGATACTAGAGGGGTTTAAAATTGATAAAGAGGAAGTATTAGATAGGATGTCTGTACTTAAAGTGCATAAAGCACCAGGACCAGATGGGATGTATCCAAGGATAGTGAGGGAAGTGAGGGTGAAAATCACAGAGGCACTGGACATAACTTAGCAGTCTTCCTTAGAATCGGGGGTGATGCCAGAGGACTGGAGAATTGTAAACGTTACACCCTTGATCAAAAAAGGGTGTAAAGATCAACCCAGCAACAACAGGCCTTTCAGTTTAAATTCGGTGGTGGGAAAACTTCTAGAAAAAATCATTTTGGACAAAATCTATAATCACATGGACAAATGCGAGTTAATTAATCAAGCGAGCATGGATTTCATAAGGGAAAATCATGTTTAACTAACTTGCTGGAGTTTTTTTGAGTGGTAACAGAGAGAGTTGATGAGGATAATGCTGTTGATGTGATAAACATGGATTTTCATATAACAGTCTATTCAGTTTCAATTGAACCTGCCTCCACCACACTCAGGCAGTGCATTCCAGACTTTTAACCAGTCACTGCGAGCAAAAACATTTTAACACAGTGCCACACAACTGACCTGTGAGCAAACCTGTAGTTCATGGAATAAAAGGGACGGGGGTAGCAACATGAGCACGAAATTGGCTGAGTGACAGGAAACAAAGAGTAGTGGTTAATAGATGTGTTTCAGGTTGGAGGAAGGTTTGCAGTGGAGTTCCCCAGGGATCAGTGTTAGGATGTCCTCAGTACCTTGCTCTATGTCAGCGAAGCCTGGACAACGTATGTCAGCCAAGAGCGATGTCTCAATTCATTCCATCTTCGCTGCCTCTGGATAATACTTGGCATCAGGTGGCAGGACCGTATCTCCAACACAGAGGTCCTCGAGGCCGCCAACATCCCCAGCTTATACACACTACTGAGCCAGCGGCGCTTGAGATGGCTTGGCCATGTGAGCCGCATGGAAGATGGCAGGATCCCCAAAGTCACGCTGTACAGCGAGCTCGCCACTGGTATCAGACCCACCGGCCGTCCATATCTCCACTTTAAAGACGTCTGCAAACGCGACATGAAGTCCTGTGACATTGATCACAAGTCGTAGGAGTCAGTTGCCAGCGTTCGCCGGAGCTGGCGGGCAGCCATAAAGACGGGGCTAAAATGTGGTGAGTCGAAGAGACTTAGTAGTTGGCAGGAAAAAAGACAGAAGTGCAAGGGGAGAGCCAACTGTGTAACAGCCCCGACCAACAAATTTCTCTGCTGCACCTGTGGAAGAGCCTGTCACTCTAGAATTGGCCTTAATAGCCACTCCAGGCGCTGCTTCACAAACCACTGACCACCTCCAGGCGCTTATCCATTGTCTCTCGAGATAAGGAGGCCAAAGAAGTGTTAGGATCTTTTCTTTTCCTGATATATATTAATGACCGAGACCTTGGTTTACAGGCAACAATTTCAAAGCTTACAGATGATACGAAACTGGAAGCATTGTGAACTGTGAGGAGGATAGTGAAGAACTTCAAAAGGACATTGAAAAGTTGCTGGAATGGGCAGACAGGTGGCAGGTGAAGTTCAATGCAGAGAAACGTGAAGTGATTCATTTTGGTAGGAAGAACATGGAGAGACAATGTAAAATAAAGGGTACAATTCTAAAGGGGGTGAAGGAGCAGATCAACCTGGGTGTATATCTGCATAAGTCATTGAAGGCGGCAGGACAGGTTGAGTGAGCATTTAATAAATCATATAATCCCCTAGGCTTTATTAATAGGGACATAGAGTACAAGAGCAAGGATGTTATATTGAACTTGCATAAGACACTACTTCGGCCTCAGCTGGAGTATTGCATCCAGTTCTGGGCACCACACTTGAGGAAAGACATGAGGGCATTGGAGAGAGGACAGAAAAGATTCACGAGAATGATTCCCAGGTTGAGGAATTTCAGTTATGAAGATAGATTGGAGAAGTTAGGACTGTTTTCCTTGGAGAAGGCTGAGAGGTGATTTATTAGAGATTTCAAAAATCATGAGGTGTCTGGACAGAGTAGACAGAGAGAAACTGTTCCCACTCGTGAAAGGATCAAGAACGAGAGGGCACAGATTTAAAGTAATGGGTAAAAGGTGCAAAGACGACATGAGGAAAAGCTTTTTAGACTCAGTGAGTGGTTAGGGTCTCGAATGCAATGCCTGAGAGTGTGGTGGAGGCAGATTCATTTGAAGCGGAATAAACTGTTATATGGGAAGGAAGAATGTGCAGGTTACAGGGAGAATTCAGGGAATGGCATTCGGTGAATTGCTCATTCAGAGAGCCGGTGCAAACACGATGGGCTGAATGGTTGCTTCTGTGCTGTAATAATTCTGATTGTTTTATAGCAGGATGGTGACCAAGGGGATGTTGTGATGGAGCGTCTCAGATGGGTGTAATGGTGGAGAATGGGGGATCCATGGAGGGAAAGGGAAGTTGTCCTAAGGGAACCGGAATCTTTGCAGGGACTCTCCGACAGCCTGTCCGGGTGAAAGACATCCAGGAAATATCCTCCCGGCCACCTCCTCCTCTTCCTGAGGTCGCCTCCCGATTCCTGGTGCCAATGCCTGTGTCCTCATGATGGTGTTGATATGAAGGGGGCAGCAGAACACCATGAACTCAGACACCTGCTCCAGTGTGTATTAGAGGGATCCCCCCGAGCGCTTCATACATCAGAAACATTGCTTCATCACACCGATGGTCTGGTCCACCATGTTCCTGGTGACTCCATTGCTCACGTTATACACAAGTTAATTGTGTGAGGTTGGTTGGTGGTGTGATGTGGTTTGGGGTGTAGAAACATGAGCTGTGTCTAGAGGGTGTTTCCTTTGTCTCAAAGGAGCCACATTCTGGTTCGGCATGGAGACCCGAAGTGTTGGGATTGGCTGTCTGCTTCAGAATGACGGTATGGTGGCTGCTGCCAAGGTAGTGGACATTCACCAACATGATATACTGGGCATGCTCACACACCAACTGTACATGAATGGTGTGAGAGTTGTTTCAGTTCCTGTGCTTCTCCCCCTTGACATGGGGGCCCCGCAGAGCCGCCTACACCATCAAGAATCCCGCTATCCTGACAAAGCCACGGAATCTCTCATCCTGATTCTCCCTGCTGAGGGAGAAAATGATGACATAGATGGTCACCCTCACCTCCCAGAATTATCAATGGACAACACACAGTCCTAGTAACTACTGGTCAGCTAGTTTAATATCAGTGTTGAGTAAGGTTTTAGAAACAGTAATCACGGAAAAAGGACACAGACTTGCAGAGGTTTGAGTTAATTCAGAAATGACAGCACGGATTTAAAACAGCAGATCATGCTTGACTGAACTAATTGAATTTATTTGATGAAGTAACAGAGAAGGTTGATGAAGGGAATGTGATGGATGTTGTATACATGGATTTTATGAAATTATTTGATAAAGTACCGCACGAAAGCTTGGCTAACAAAATTGAAGTTCATGCATTAGAATCCAATTGGATCAAATATTGTCAAGGACAGAAAAGGGAGAGTTGTGGCAAATTGCTGTTTTTTTCAGACAGAAGGATCGTAGACAATGATGTTCCCCAAGGTTCAGTGCTAGGATCTTGGAATAGAGAGGAGAATCTCACAATTTTCCGATGATACGAATCTTGGAGGTGTGGTAAACAGGGAGGATGTTACAAACTGCCTGCAACAGGATATAGATAGGCTAACAGAATGGACAGAGAAGTGGCAGGTGAAACTTAATACAGAAGAGTGTGAGGTGATGTATTTTGTCAGATGGAAGAGGAAGGCAATACAGACTTAATGGCACAGTTCTAAAGATTGTGCAGGTACAGAGGGACCTGGGGATCCATATGCATTGATCTTTGAAGGTGGCAGGACATATTAGGAGCGTGTTCAGCAAAACATATCAGATCCTGGGCTTCATCATTGGAGACAAAGATACAAAAGCAGGGACGTTATGCTGAAACTTTATAAAGCTTTGGTTAGGCCCCAACTAGAGAACTGTGTCCAGTTCTGGTCACCACACTTTCGGAACGATGTGAAGGTCCTTGAGAGGGTGCAGAGGAGATTTACCAGAATGGTTCCAGGGATGAGTGTTTTAGTTACAAGGTTAGTTTGGAGAAGATGGTGTTGTTCTCCCTGGAGTAAAGGAGATTGAGAGAGATTTGATAGAGGTGTACGAGATTATGATAGGTATAGATAAGATAGACAAGGAAAAACTGTTCCCATTAACTGATGAAACACGGAATAGGGGACACAGATGGAAGGTTTTGTGTAAGAGATGCAGGGGGAATATGAGGAAGAACTTTTTTACACAATGGATGATAATGAGCTGGAACTCACTGCCCATGAGGGTGGTGGAAGCCGAGACAATCAATGATTTCAAAAGGAAACTGGATGGACACCTGAAGGAAATGAACTTGCAGGGATACGGGGATTGAGCAGGGGAATGGGACCGACTGGATTGTTCCACAGAGAGAAGCACAGAGGAGCCGAATGGCCTCCTTCTGTGTCGTTATTGCCTCTATCGCTCTCTGTGACTCTATGTTGGATATGTATCATTCTCCTGCCTGGAAAGATCCAGTTATATAGAAGTTCACTGAAACTGTGACCTTAACTGCCACTGACAGCTCCGTCCCCACCCAGGTGTGAGGTTCCAGGTCGTGTTAGAGAAGTATACAGAGGTCTGTGACCACATTCTTATTGAATCAGAGTCACCTCACACACTGCTCCTGGTTAGGTGTAGGTAGGAAAAGTGCTCTTGGAAAACCTGGGGTGGGTAGGGCAGAGCCACCATCTCCTCCCTCTTTACCGAACTTTCCCTCTCTGCAGCCTCTGTGCCATTTGTTGGTCATGCTACAGACCCAGAGACACTGTAACTACAGTCCCCACACCTCGTCCAGAGTTGGGTCACCAAATCCTCTGTCCTCCCTGAACGTCTGCAGCAGCTCACAATACAGCCTCCAGAAAACCATTCACAGCACCTCCACTAATTTACAACAGCAGAAGTAAGTCAAAACCTGTAAGTTGGATGCCTGGTCCTTTTAAATAACACGAGAGGGGATTCATTGTGATGCTAAATGTATGTTCAGCTGAGAGTGACTAACACAGGCAGTCAGTGGACATGCAGGGACCAGATTTCAAATACGTACATCAAAGCTGTCTGGTTGGTACTTTGAAGTCACATTCAAAATCATCCTCACATGAGTATCACAAACATAGTACGACTCGCTGAAGTCATGTCCAGCATGAGGCACTGTGCTGAGCATACTAGAGCTCTGTCCACCATTGAGAACCGTGCTGACCACAGTAGTGTACTGCTCACCATGGGGCACTGTGCTGACAACACTAGAAGTGGCCGGCTCTGTGGTTTGCATCATTGTATGGGTCCCAGCCTCCGTGTCATCAGCACCAGTGGTTCGGTAGAGTTGAAAATCGTGGCGAGCGACAGACACAGAGAGAAAGAAATTCACTTTAAAAAGAGAATTGAGAAAAGATTGAAGGCATATTATTTGCAGAAATATGGGTAATGGACTGGGGAATGGGACTAATTGGAGGGGTGAGGCCATGGAGGGATTCAAACACAAGAATGAGAATATTAAAATTAAGGTGCTGCCAGACCGGTAGCCAATGTCGATCAGTGAACACAGGGGTGATGGGTGGTCGGGATTTGGTGTGAGTTGGGATACAGGCAGCAGCGATCTGGATGGGCTGTGGTTGATGGAGGTTTATAACTGGGAGGGTGACCACGATAGAATTGGAATAGTCAAGTGTGGATTTAACAAAGGCACAGATGAGGGTGCATGCAGCAGATGGGCTGAGGCAGAGGTGATGACGGGTGAGATAACAGAGGTGGTAGTAGGTATAGCTGGTGTTGAGGGAAATATGGCAATGAACTCAGCTCAAGTATAAATATAACACAGAGGTTCCAAACAGTCTGTTTCAGCCTCAGACATTGGGTCGGGAGGTGAATGCAGATAGTGGATGTAGAGTGGAGTTTGTGACAGAGACTGAAGACAGCGGCTTAATTCTTCCCAAATTTAATTCACAAAAACACCATATCAGGGAAATATGGTTTATGGATGTAATAGTTGGATACAGAGACTTACCAGGGCCACCAATAATAGCGAGGATGGGGTAGTAAACCGTTTGAATCATCTTCAGAGCATAATAGATCCGCAATTCTAATGTCATCCAAAAATACTCAGCAGTAACCAGGCCAAACCAATCGGAGATACTCCTGCTGTCCATTGTTGTAACATTCCAATCTATTGTTCCCAGATTCTGATCCATTGTTGGAACATTCCAATCTATTGTTCCCAGATTCTGACCCATTGTTGGAACATTCCAATCTATTGTCCTCAGATTCTGACCCATTGTTGGAATATTCCAATCTATTGTTCACAGATTCTGACCCATTGTTGTAACATTCCAATCTATTGTCCTCAGATTCTGACCCACTGTTGTAACATTCCAATCTATTGTTCTCAGATTTTGATCAATCCTTTCTCTCTCTCTGCAGCCACGGATCCCTGTTAGTGCCGGAGTTGATGCTCCCACTGACACTATGAGTTAACACATTGAAAGGAGTCCCTTATTAATAGAAGCGGGAAACCCTCCAGTGACACAATTAGGGTCCGTAGTGACTGATATTAATTACAGTCAATGAACAAATAAGTTCAGTTAACCTCTTTCAATCCAATACTTTTTGTACCACAATAGTGTAGAAGTGTGCCTCAGTCTAGATGGGACATATGAGGTTTGTTGAGGGACGGAATGGTGGAAAAAGCAGAGTCACTGGCTGGAATCTTTCAATCCTCCTTGGATCTGAGAGTGATGACAGGGGACTGCAGGGTTGTAAATGTTACACCCTGCTTATAAAATGAGACATTAGATAAATCCTGTAGCTACTGACCAGTCAGTCTAATGTCGGTGGTTGGAAATTTCTAGAGGCCATAAGCCTGTGCAAAATATATCTTTCTTGGAAAAACATGGGATAATAAATGAAAAACGGCACGGGTAATTAATGACCAATCACATCCGATAATCTTGATCAAGTTCATTGATGACATAACTGTGAGTGTTGATGAGGATAGTGTGTTTCATGTTATGTGTAAGGACTTTCAAAAGGCCTGTGATCAAATGACATTTCATAGACTTGTTATGAGAAATAGAACACATGGAATATTTTGACAGTGATAGTGTGACTAAGACACTGACTCAGGGACAGAAAGCAGAGAGACGTGGTGAACAGACTTTGTTCAAACTGGGGGAGGGGGAGTATAAATTGTTGTTTCTCGGGGTCAGTTTTAGCATCAGTGCTCTTCCTGACATGTGGATACATATACATGTAATAGAGACTTATATGCAAAAAAACATAATTTCAACGCTTGAAGATGACATGAAACTCATAAATAAGGATGGCAAAGGCGCAGACCACAGAATTATCCAGCCTCACAGAATTTGTTTATTTTTAATTTATTCTGGACTCCAATCCAAATACAAATTTATTTCTCACTGCATACTTCATTTGTATGATTTGCCTGTGAGTTTGTGCATGAATGTCTACCTTATATTTTTATTATTTTATTTGGATTCATTTTAGATTTTAAATTACAATAAATTCACTTCTTGATTAAACTTATGAAAACCTGTCTGATTGGTTCTTTCACGATCACAATAAAGGGAAAAGGTAAAATACTCACTGAGGTGGTCAGCATGTCCACTGCTAAAAAGGAATAAATCCCATTGTGATCAAAGAAACGATAGGACAAGAGGAGAGCCTGGGACCCCTCCTCACCTGGCTGTATCAGAAATGTGGAGGTTCTAGTGATTGTAACGCAATGACAAACAAGAAATTGGAAGTGTCACAGAGTTATACAGCAAAGAAACAGGCCCTTCAGCCCACAGTGTCTGTGCCGGTCAACAAGCCTATCCATTCTAATCCCATTTTCCAGCACCTGGCCCGTAACCTTGTAAGCTATGGCGTTTCAAGTGCTCACCTAAATAATTCGTAAATGTTGTGAGGGTTCCTGCCTCTGCAGCCCCTTCAGGCAGTGTGTTCCGGATTCCAACAACCCTCTGGGTGATTTTTCTTCCCCTCAAATCCCCTCTAAACCTCCTGCCGCATAATTTAAATCAATACCCCCTGGTTATTGACACCTCCGCTGAGGAAAACGTTTTTTCCAATCTACCCTATCTATGCCCCTCATAATTTTTCGTGCTTTCTGTCTCTCTCCCTTTTTTAAATAAAGGAGTTACATTCGCAATAAAGGAGTTACATACAGAGTGAAGTAACTCGGTACAGGTTAAAACCCCTCTCTGCTGAAAAGTTGTGTAATGTAGCTGGACAGTTGGGGATTATTCTCCCTCCAAAAGTTAGGAAACCCAAAATCCTAAGACTTGTGGCCATCCATTTTTTATTTGCAGCTGAAAGTTCAAACAAGGTCAGGATCACTAACAGATTGGGTAATGTTAGCTAAGGTAAAAGTGGAACAGAAGAGACTAGAATTTGAATTCCAGAGAGAGTGAGAAAGAGCAGAGTGTCAAGAAATGGGAAAAGTAAGAGTGTTCCAGAAGGAGAGGGAGGAAAGGGAGTTAAGGTGGCTCAAACAACTAGAGGAAGTCCCAGTACACCCAGTGAAGGCACAGCTCGTGAAGGAGCTACCCATAGTTCAGGATCATGTGCTGAGCTCTGAAAGTTCTCCCAGTTTGTTCCAAAGTTCAATGAGGAGGATGTGTCGGAATTTTCCATCAGTTTTGAAATGCTTGCAAAGCAGCTGAAATGACTGACAGAGAGCTGGACACTGTTTCTACAAAGTAGAATAACAGGAAAAGTCCATGAGGTTTATTCACTGTTGCCAGATGAAAGTTCATCACATTATGAGATGGCTAAAAGTGGTATCCTGGGTGCATATGAGATAGTATCGGAAGTGTACTGTAAAACATTCTGAACCCTCGGAAAGCAGCTTGACTAAACTAACCTCGAGATTGAACGAGTTAAGCAGCTTAGGACTGTAGGAACATAGTAGCTGAAGTAAGCCATTCAGCCCATGGAGCCTGCTCCACCATTCAATATGATCATGGCTGATTATCCAATGCCTTTCCCCACACACTATCCTCATATTCCCTTTTGTCAGTGGTATTAATAAAACTGTCAATCTCTACTTTAAACATACTCAATGACTGAGCTTCCACAGCTCTCTGGGGTAGAGAATTTCAAAGATTCACAACCCTCTGAGTGAAGAAATTTCTCCTCATCTCTGTCCGAAGTGGCTTCTCTTTTATTTTGAAATTATGTCTGCTATTTCTGGACTCCCCAGAACCTATTTTGTAGATTTCAATCAGATCACCTCTCATTCTTGGAAACTCTAGTGAATACAGGCCCAGATTCCCCAATTTCTCTTCATAGGACAGTCCCAACATACCGAGAACAAGTCTGGTGAACCTTCTTTTCACTCCCTCTGTGGTCATAATATCCTTCCTCAGGTAAAGGGACCAGAACTGCGCACATCACTCCATCTGCGGTCTGACAAAGTTTCTATACAATTGCTGCAAGACTTCACGACTCAAATCAACTTGTGATAAAGGCCAACATACCATTTGCCTTCCTAATTGCTTGCTGCACCTGCATGTTAGCTTTCAATGACTTATTGATGAGGACACCCAGGTCCCTTAGTACATCTACACTTTCTAATCTCTTACCAATTAGAATACTCTGCACATCTATTCATCCTACCACCGCGGCTAACCTCACATTTCTCCACATTATATGCCATCTGCCATGTTCTTGCCCACTCACGAAGTCTGTCCAAATTTCCTTGAAAGCACTTTGCATCTTCCTCACAACACACATTTCCACCTAGTTTTCTGTCATCTGCGAACTTGAAATATTACTTTGGTCCCAATATCCAAATCATCGATAGATATTGTGAACAGCTGGGGCCCAAGCACTGATCCCTGCGGTACTCCATTAGTCACAGCCTGCCAATGCAAGAATGGCCCATTTATTCCTACTCTCTGTTTCCTGCCTGTTTACCAATCCTTACTGCTAGTCAGTATATGACCTCCTATCCCATGTTCTTTAACTTTGCTGACCAACATACAGTGGGGCACTTTATCAAAAGCTTTCTGAAAATCCACGGACTTCCCTCCTCTATGTTCTTAGTGACATCCAAAAAAAAAACCCAACAGGTTCATCAAGCATGATTTCCCATTCATAAATCCATGTTGACTCTGCCCAATCAGATCAATTTATCGCATAATTTAGAATAGATTCTAACATGTTCCCTAGTACTGATGAAATGCTAACCGCATGTGTTTTCGCCGGGTGTTCCGGTTTCCACCCACAGCCAAAGACTTGCAGGTGATAGATAAATTAGCCATTGTCAATTACCCCTAGTGTAGGTAGGTGGGCTGGAATATAGGATTACTGTAGTGTTACCATAAATGGGTGGTTGTTGTTCCCATTTTTCTCTTTCCCTCCCTTCTTAAATAGTGGGATGACATTTGCTACCTTCCAATCCGCAGGAAGCGTTCCAGAATTGATAGAATTTTGAAAGATGATCACCAATGCATGAGCAATCTCCATTACTACTTCCTTCAACACTCTGGGATATAGAATATCAGATCCTGGATAATTGTCAAACATCAGCCCTATTAATGTCTCCATTACAAACTTCTCACTAATACTAATTTCCTTCAATTCGTCATTCTCCCAATCCCTTGGATCTCTAATTCTGGGAGATTTCTTGTATCTTCCTCAGGGAAGACAGACACAAAATATATTTTTGTTTACTTTAGAGATACAGCACTGAAACATGCCCTTCGGCCCACCGACTCTATGCCGACCATCAACCTCTCATGTTATACTAATCCTACACTAATTCCATATTCCTACCAAATCCCCACCTGTCCCTATTTTTCCCGACCACCAACCGATACTAGGGGCAATTTATAATGGCCAACTAACCTACCAACCTGCAAGTCTTTTGGCTGTGGGAGGAAACCTGAGCACCCGGAGAAATCCCACGCAGACACAGGGAGAACTTGCAAACTCCACACAGGCAGGATCCAGAATTGAACCCGGGTCGCTGGAGCTGAGAGGCTGCGGTGCTAACCACATTTAACTTCTCTGTCATTTCTCAATTCCCTACTATAAATTCTCCTGACTCTGCCTGTTATGGCCCCACATTTGTCTAAGCGAAACATTACCATTTTAGGTTCCAATAGAAGATTGACAGTCTGTTTTGACGTTTCCTTTTGACCAGTGGATACAGAAGATCAAGATACAGCCCACATATATAAATCTCAGAGCAGTGATCCATCTCGAAGAGTTCACAAACTCGCTCCCCCTCCCATTAAAGCACACATAGAGGAACAGAAGGTTCAAAGAGCCAGGCAGGTTACAATTCTGGCTGATGAATTTTCCCTTGTATACAAGGCCTTAACCCCAAAGGGAAACCCTTCGCTCGTCACCCCAAAGACTCGAGAATAAAAGGTGGGAGGCTGATCGGACCCTGAACAGCCATGGGCAAGGAGGAAAAGCTGGACACACTGGAGCCCATCCTCAGGCCAAATAGGACGGTACTGAGAGCAGGAGTAACAGCCGAAGCCATGTGTGTTTCCACTGTAATGAGGCAGATCACCGTCATGTTGACTGGTGGAAGTGACGGGGAAAACCTGCAAGATTAATGAGCTTCCTGATTACCACCTATCGCCCTCCCTCAGCTGATGAGTCAGTATTCCTGCCTGTTGAACACCACTTGGAGGAAGCACTGAGGGTGGCAAGGGCAGAAAATGTACTCTGGGTGGAGGACTTCAATGTCCATCACCATGAGTGGCTCGGTTGCACCACTACTGACCGAGCTGGCCGAGTCCTAAAGGACACAGCTGCTAGACTGGGGCTGCGGCAGGTGGTGGGGGAACCAACACGAGGGATTAACATACTCGACCTCGTCCTCACCGATCCGCCTGCCACAGATGCATCTGTCCATGACAGTATTGGTAGGAGTGACCACCGCACAGTCCTTGTGGAGACGAAGTCCTGCCTTCACATTGAGGATACCGTCCATCGTGTTGTGTGGCACTATCACCATGCTGAATGGGATAGATTTCGAACAGATCTAGCAATGCAAAACTGGGCATCCATGAGGCGCTGTGGGCCATCAGCAGCAGCAGATTTGTACTCAAACACAATCTGTAACCTCATGGCCCGGCATATCCCCCACTCTACCATTACCATCAAGCCAGGATACCAACCCTAGTTCAATGAAGAGTGCAGGAGGGCAAGCCAGGAGCAGCACCAGGCGTACCTCAAAATGTGGTGTCAACCTGGTGAAGCTACAACCCAGGACAACTTGCATGCCAAACCGTGTTGAGCTAAGCGATCCCATAACAAACGGATCAGATCTCAGCTCTGCAGTCCTGCCACATCCAACCGTGAATGGTGGTGGACAATTAAACAACTAACTGGAGGAGGTGGATCCACAAATATTCCCATCCTCAATGATGGGGGAGCCCAGCACATCTGTGCGAAAGATAAGGCTGACGCATTTGCAACAATCTTCAGCCAGAGGTGCCGAGTAGATGATCCATCTCGGCCTCCTCCTGAAGTCCCCAGCATCACAGATGCCAAACTTTAGACAATTCGATTCACTCCGCATGATATCAAGAAACGACTGAAGGCAATGGATACTGCAAAAGGTACGGGCGTGACAATATCCCGGCAATAGTACTGAAGACCTGAGCTCCAGAACCTACCGCACCCCGAGCCAAGCTGTTCCAGTACAGCTGCAACACTGGCATCTACACGGCAATGTGGAAATTTGCCCAGGTATGTCCTGCACACAAATAGCAGCTCAAATCCAACCCGTCCAACTACCGCCCCATCAGCCTCCTCTCAATCATCACTAAAGTGATGGAAGGTGTCATCAACAGTGCCATCACGCGGAACTTGCTTAACAACAACCAGGTTGGGTTCAGGTTGGGTTCCAACAGGGCCACTCAGCTCCTGACCTCATTACTGCCTTGGTTCAAACATGGACAAAAGAGCTGAACTCAAGAGGTGAGGTGAAAGTGACTGCCCTTGACATCAAGGCAGCATTTGATCGAGTATGGCATCAAGGAGCTCTAGCAAAACAGAGATCAATGGGAATGAGGGGGAAAAACCCTCCGCTGGCTGGAGTCATACCTAGCGCAAAGGAAGAGGGTTGTGGTTGTTGGAGGTCAATCAGGTGAGCTCCAGGACATCGCTGCAGGAGTTCCTCAGGGTAATGTTCTAGGCCCAACCATCTTCAGCTGCTTCATCAATGATCTTCCTTCAATCATAAGATCAGAAGTGGGGATGTTCCCTGATGATTGCACAATGTACAGCACCATTCACGACTCCTCAGATACTGAAGTAGTCTGTGTAGAAATGTAGCAAGACCTGGACAATATCCAGGCTTGGGCTGATCAGTGGCAAGTAACATTCACGCCACACAAGTGCCAGGCAATGACCATTTCCAACAAGAGAGAATCTAACCATCTGCCCTTGACATTCAACGGCATTACCATTGCTGAATCCCCCACTATCAACATCCTAGGAGCTACCATTGACCGAAATAAAACTAGCGTAGTCATATAAATACCGTGGCTACAAGAGCAGGTCAGAGGCTAGGAATCCTGAGGCGAGTAACTCTCCTCCTGCCTCCCCAAAGCCTGTCCACAATCTACAAGGCACAAGTCAGGAATGTGATGGAATACTCTCCACTTGCCTGGATGGGTGCAGCTCCAACAACACTCAAGAAGCTCGACACCATCCAGGACAAAGGAGCCCGCTTGATTGGCACACCATCTTCAAACATTCACTCCCTCCACCACCAGCGCACAGTGGCATCAGTGTGTACCATCTACAAGATGCACTGCAGAAATGCACCAAGGCTCCTTAGACAGCACCTTGTAAAACCGCGACCTCTACCATCTAGAGGGACAAAAGCAGCAAATACATGGGAACACCACCATCTGCAAGTTCCCCTCCAAGTCACACACCATCCTGACTTGGAACTATATCGCCGTTCCTTCACTGTCGCTGGGTCAAAATCCTCGAACTCCCTTCCCAACAGCACTGTGGGTATACCTACCCCACATGGACTGCAGCAGTTCAAGAAGGCAGCTCACCACCACATTCTCAAGGGCAATTAGGGATGGTCAATAAATGCTGGCCTGGCCAGCGACGCCCACATCCCTGAATGAATAAAAAATAAAATAAAATTTCCACCAGATCAGTGCAGGAAATCACAGCAGACAAGGCTGTGCCTTTAACTGTGGCAGTCAGTCTCTGCAAACCTACCAATGAGCTGCAGGAAATCTTAACAAAATCCCTGAGAGTCACCAGGAATTTTTATCCCAAGGAAAAGCGACCCCATCCACTTTGAGTGAGGCAAGCAAGCCCAAAGTCATACTGAGGGATACAGGGGCCACCCAATCCCTTCTGCTGGGAAAAGGAATGACCTTTCTCCGAGAGTGCAGTGAATGCTAAAGAGTTAGTGAATGGTATCGGAAGTCAGTATATGTCCATACCTTTATAACGACTGCTTTTGGAGTGTGACCCAGTTTCAGGACCGGTAACCATGGCGATTGTACCTAGTTTACCGATGGATGGGTCGACCTGCTCCTGGGTAATGATCTGCCAAGGGAAAAGGTGCCAGCTTCCCCGGTAGTTCTCGAGAGACTAAAATAGGGCCAGGAGACAGCGCAGTTACAGGGGAAGGCCCCTGACATTCTCCCTGATTGTGTGGTGACTCGGTCCATGGCCAAACAATCCCCTGAACTGACACAGCAGATGGATGACCCGACTGGCTGGCTGTCGGTAACCTTCTTTGGGACGTCAGAGGACACAAAGGATATGCTAAACAGATCTTCCTTAGTTGAGGCTCAATATCCCGACCCAGTGTTAAAAAAAAGCACAGACTGTCCAAACCGAACCTGAAGCAGAGGGAGTTGCAGTGTGTTTACTATTTAAAGAATGAGGTGCTGATGAAGAAGTGGAGACCTCCTCACAGACCTGCTGATGAAGAGAGGACAGTGGTTCACCAGATAGTGGTGCCGCTGAGGTCCCTCAAAGAAATATTAAGAATGGCCGACGAACTTCCAATGACTGGACATGTCAGTGTATGAAAAGGCGAAGCCCACATAAGACAGCATTTTGACTGGCCACAACTCCACAAAGATGTGGTGGAGTTCTGTAAAACTAGTCACATATGCCAGGTTGTGGGAAAGCCCCAACTTGCAATGAAATCTGCACCCTAATTCAACTACCAGCTTTTGGGGAACCCTTCAGCAGAGTGCTGGTGGATTGTGTGGGACACCTGCTGAAAACAAAACGGTATTACCAGTATCTTCTCACCATTATGGATGTGGTGACCTGATTCCCAGAGGCCATTCTCCCGAAGAGCTATCTCTGCCAAGGTAGTGGTGGAGGGGTTAACCCAATTCTTTACCCGATAATGGGCTGCCTGCTGAGATCCAGTTGGATCAGGGCACACATCCTATGTCCAGTATTTTTGAAAAGGTCATGGTTAATCTGGGCATAACCCAGCTAAGGTCCTTAGCCTACCACCCACAGTCACAAGGTGCTTTGGAGCGGTACCACCAGACCCGAAAGACAATGATCAGGCCATACTGCTATGAATAACCCCATGACTGGGACAAAGGGCTAGGACTTCACCTGTTGGTTACCAGGGACTTATCCAATGCTTCCACTGGCTTTAGTCTCTTTGAATTAATTTATGGACACGAGGTGAGAGCTCTGCTTAAATGATTCAAGAAGTTTTTCGGACACAGTGATGAGTCTTCCATGTTAGAATACATTTCCATGCTCTGGGACCGGCTCACGGGAGCCTGTGCAATGACTCAGGAACAACTAAAGATCCCCCAGGTAGCCATGAGAAGGTAAGCAGGGAAAAAATGCCAAGGCGAGAACATTTCCGCCCAGAGACCATGTATTGTTATTACTCCCAATGGAGGGTCTATCCCTGAAAGCCCGTTTCAGTGGTCCATATCGAGTGACAAAAAGAATAGCGGGTAAATTATATAATTGACTCCCCAGAGCAAAGGCAAAAAATCAAGTCTGTGGAGGGGACAGACAAGTACAGATCTGTCAGACAGTCAGGAGGGAAGGATTCAAAAGGACAGTGAGGACAGGTTAGAGGAGGGCCAGGAGGATTACCAATTGGAACCCCCTACTCTCCGATTAGCCAACCCTGAAATGTTAGAGAAATTAGACCACTCACTCTACTCCTTAAATGCAGGTCAAACAGGGACCATAAAAAGGCTGCTAACAACATTTACAGAAACGTGGAGGGACAGAGAAAGTTCCGAAAAAGGCATGCCAATGGTAAGGGAGATGTCTGAACCAGTCAAAGTGCCGCTGGAAAGTTCAGTGAAAGCTGGACAGACACTGGCGAACACTACTGTCCCAGAGGAAATAGGGCAGATTAGGAAAAATATCCTCCTCATAGTGAAGAGAAAAGGGAAGGGAAATTGCCCTAAAGTGAACAGCACTTGCGTATCTCAGCAGAAAGTTAAAAGTAAGGTCAGTGTGGATCTACCCACTGAAGAACCCAATGATCAGATCCCAAACACAAAGCTAATCAAACCCTGCAACTTGGGGCTGCAAAGTTGTGCAGTGATTAGCGCTACAACCTCATAGCTCCTGTGACCCAGGTTCGATTCTCGGTATTGCCTGTGTAGAGTTTGCAAGTTCTCCCTTTGACCACGTGGGTTTTTGCCGGGTGCTCCGGTTTCCTCACACAGCCAAAGACTTGCAGGTTGATAGGTAAATTGGCCATTATAAATTGCCCCTAGTATCGGTAGGTGGCAGGGGAAGGTGGGGATGTGGTCGGAATATGGGGTTCATGTAGGATTAGTATAAATGGGTGGTTGATGGTCGGCAGAGACTTGGTGGGCCGAAAGGCCTGTTTCAGTGCTGTACCTCTAAATAAATAAATTTCAAAGCAGTGTTCAGCAAGAACAAAGGTCCACAGGAAATCTCAGACACCTCACAGGGAGAAAGATCATCAAGGTGCAGGAACCTGAATAGTTAAAGCTTCATTGCAAGAGAGAAAAAAACCTATGCAATCGCTGATGCATTGTCCAGGGTCGAACCCGACACATAACCATCCCAGACAAAACTCCAAAACAATTAAACCAGCACAACTGTAACAGACAATGACAGCTGCAGTAATTCCAAGATTCATGTGTGAATTTGAGAAGTGATTATTGAGAATGAATGTGTATTTCCTTCTATTTCTTCCCACAATTAGAACATAGAACATAGAAAAATACAGCACAGAACAGGCCCTTCGGCCCACGACGTTGTGCCGATCCTTTGTCCTCTGTCAAGGACAATTTAATCTATACCCCATCATTCTCCTTTATCCATATACCTATCTAAAAGCCGTTTGAAAGTCCCTAAAGTTTCTGACTCAACAACTTCCCCAGGCAAGGCATTCCATGCCCCGACCACTCTCTGGGTAAAGAACCTTCCCCTGACATCCCCCTTATATCTCCCACCCTTCACCTTAAATTTATGACCCCTTGTAACGCTTTGCTCCACCCGGGGAAAAAGTTTCTGACTGTCTACCCTATCTATTCCCCTGATCATCTTATAAACCTCTATCATGTCACCCCTCATCCTTCTCCGTTCTAATGAGAAGAGGCCTAGAATGTTCAGCCTTTCCTCGTAAGACTTATTCTCCATTCCAGGCAACATCCTGGTAAATCTCCTCTGCACCCTCTCCAAGGCTTCCACATCCTTCCTAAAATGAGGCGACCAGAACTGCACACAGTACTCCAAATGAGGCCTTACCAAGGTCCTGTACAGCTGCATCATCACCTCACGGCTCTTAAATTCAATCCCTCTGCTAATGAACGCTAACACCCCATATGCCTTCTTCACAGCCCTATCCACTTGAGTTGCAACTTTCAATGATCTATGCACATAGACCCCAAGGTCTCTCTGCTCCTCCACATGCCCAAGAACCCTACCGTTAACCCAGTATTTTGCATTCATGTTTGTCCTTCCAAAATGGACGACCTCACACTTTTCAGGGTTAAACTCCATCTGCCACTTTTCAGCCCAGCACTGCAACCTATCCAAGTCCCTTTGCAGACGACAATAGCCCTCCTCGGTATCCACAACTCCACCAACCTTTGTATCATCTGCAAATTTACTGACCCACCCTTCGACTTCCTCATCCAAGTCGTTAATAAAAATCACAAACAGGAGAGGACCCAGAACTGATCCCTGCGGCACGCCACTGGTAACTGGGCTCCAGGCTGAGTATTTACCATCTAAGACCACTCTCTGCCTTCTATCAGTTAGCCAATTCTTAATCCAACTGGCCACATTCCCCACTATCCCATGCCTCCTGACTTTCTCCATAAGTCTACCATGGGGGACCTTATCAAATGCCTTACTAAAATCCATGTACACCACATCCACTGGTTTACCCTCATCCACTTGCTTGGTCACCTGCTCAAAGAATTCAATCAGGCTTGTGAGGCAAGACCTACCCCTCACAAAACCGTGCTGACTGTCCCGAATCAAGCAGTGTCTTTCCAGATGCTCAGAAATCCTATCCCTCAGCACCTTTTCCATCAACTTGCCTACCACCGAAGTAAGACTAACTGGCCTGTAATTCCCAGGGTTGTTCCTATTCCCTTTCTTGAACAGGGGCACAACATTTGCCACCCTCCAATCACCTGGTACCACCCCCGTCAGCAGAGAAGATGAAAAGATCATTGCCAGCGGCTCTGCAATTTCATCCCTTGCTTCCCATAACATCCTTGGATATACCCCGTCAGGCCCGGGAGACTTGTCTATCTTCAAGTTATTCAAAAACCCCAACACATCTTCCCTCCTAACGAGCACTTCCTCGAGCTTACCAGTCTGTTTCACACCGTCCTCTTCAGTAATACACCCCTTCTCATTCGTAAATACCGAAGAGAAGTACTCATTCAAAACCTCACTTATCTCTTCCGGCTCAACACACAGTCTCCTGCTATTGTCCTTGACCGGACCTACGGTCCCCCTAGTCATCCTCATATTTCTGACATACGCGTAAAAGGCCTTGGGGTTTTCTTTTATCCTACCCGCCAAGCATTTTTCATGCCCTCTCTTAGCTCTCCTAATCCCTTTCTTCAGATCCTTCCTGGCCATCTTGTATCCCTCCAGAGCTATGCCTGTGCCCTTTTTCCTCAACTTTATATACGCATCCTTCTTCTTCCTAACAAGACTCTCAACCTCTCTTGTCAACCACGGTTCCCTCACATGACCATCCCTTCCCTGTCTGACAGGGACATGCTTATCAATGGCCCCTACTATCTGCTCCTTGAAAAAGTTCCACATTTCGACCGTGCCCTTCCCTGCCAGCATATGCTCCCAACTTATGGTCCTCAGTTCCTGCCTGACAGCATCATATCTACCCTTCCCCCAATTGTAAACCTTGCCCTGTTGCACATACCTATCCCTCTCCATTACCACAGTGAATGCTACAGAATTGTGATCACTATCTCCAAAGTGCTCGCCCACCAACAGCTCTATCACTTGCCCTGGTTCATTACCTAGTACCAAATCCAATATTGCCTCCCCTCTGGTCGGGCAGTCTACATACTGAGTCAGAAAAGCTTCCTGGACATACTGCACAAACACTACCCCATCCAAACTATTCGATCTAAAGAGTTGCCAATCAATATTTGGGAAGTTGAAATCCCCCATAATTACTACCCTGTGACTTCTGCTCCTTTCCAAAATCTGTTTCCCAATCTGCTCTTCCACCTCCCTGCTGCTATTGGGGGGCCTATAGAAAACTCCCATCAAGGTGACTGCTCCTTTCCTGTTCCTGACCTCAACCCACAGTGCCTCAGTCGGCAGATCCTCCTCGAAAATTCTTTCAGCAGTTGTTACACTATTTCTAACTAACAATGCCACCCCCCCCACCTCTTTTACCACCATTCCTAATCTTATGAAAACATCTATAACCAGGTACCTCCAAAAACCATTCCTCCCCCTCACCTATCCACGTTTCAGTGATGGCCACAACATCGTAGTCCCAAGTGCCCATCCACGCCTTCAATTCACTCACCTTATTCCTGATGCTTCTTGCGTTGAAGTATACGCACTTTAACCCTTCTCCGTGCCCATCTGTCCTCTGTGACAGTGCTACCTTCCCCAATACCTCACTACACTCTTTGTCTTTCTGAGTGGACCCACTGGTCCCTGGATTACAAGTCCGGTTCCCATCCCCCTCCCAAACTAGTTTAAACCCTCCCGAACAGTACTAGCAAACCTCCCTCCCAGGATATTGGTGCCCCTCTGGTTCAGATGCAGCCCGTCCTGTTTGAACAGGTCCCATCTTCCCCAGAATGCAGTCCAATTATCCAAGAACTGGAAGCCCTCCCTCCTACACCATTCCTGCAGCCACGTGTTCAGCTGTGCTCTCTCCCTATTCCTAGCCTCACTATCACGTGGCGCCGGCAACAAACCAGAGATAACAACTCTGTCCGTCCGAGCTTTCAGCTTCCAGCCTAACTCCCTAAACTCACTTCTAACATCTGTGCCACCCTTCCTTCCTACGTCGTTGGTGCCAATGTGCACCACGACCTCTGGCTGCTCCCCCTCCCCTTTAAGGATCCTGAAGACGCGATCACAAACATCACGGACCCTGGCACCAGGGAGGCAACAAACCATCCGTGCGTCTCGCCTGCGCCCACAGAACCGCCTGTCCGTACTCCTCACCATCGAGTCCCCGATGACTAGTGCTCTCCCATTCTCCCTCCTTCCCTTCTGAGCCACAGTGCAGGACCCCGTGCCAGAGGCCCGGTCACTGCAGCCTGCCCCCGATAGGCCGTCCCCCCCAACAGTATCTAAAACTGTATACTTGTTGTTGAGGGGAACGACCACAGGAGATCCCTGCACTGACCTCTTCCCACCTCTAACTGTTACCCAGCTGCCTTTGATTTGTGGAGTAACGACCTCCGTGTAGCTTCTATCTATCAACCCCTCAGCTTCCCGAATGATCCTCAGTTCATCCAGCTCCAGCTCCAATTCCCTAACACGGTCTGATAGGAGCTGGAGACGGATGCACTTCCAGCAGGTGAAGTCGGCAGGGCCACCGGAGGTTTCCCTCACCTCGAACATTCTGCAGGAGGAGCAATACACTACACTGGCTGCCATTTCTTTTATTCAATTACCCCTTAGTTAAGTACAACTATAGATATTAACAAAAACAGTAAATAGCTTACCTGCTCAGTCCTTTTTGGTTAGAGGAGGAGGGTAAAAAGGGTCTTATTATTAAGTTAGAGGAGGAGGATGGGTGGGAGACACTACATGTGTAGTGCCTCGGGTTTACTCAGCTCCGCACCTTTAAGGAAAATACCTACCCAGGAGTCCTCGCTGCCGACCAGCTTCCGGTTCCTCCGGCGCCAAAAGAAACTCAAAGACAAGGAAAACAGTAAGTAAAACAGTAAGTACTTACTTTTAAAACACAGCTCCTGATGCCTTCACTCACCCACCGAAGAGTCGCTACCTTCTCCTGCTGCTCCGCCGGGAAATTCTGTAATGAAATGTTCCTATTATCACATTTCTTTCAGTGTGCTGTGGTGGTGTCAAGATAACACCATATGCCCAATGAGCAATTTTAATTCACCGATTTGAAACTTGCAATAAACCTTTAATGAAAAAAGAAATCCCACAGTTAACCTTGACAAAACTGGCAGCCAAGATGCCCACCACAATTGGCATCTGAAACACCTTTTCACATTCATAGGCCACCAACGGGAGACACATGTCTGCTGAGTCTAGACCTGTATCATTGGCTTGCTCTAGTGATTGAATTACCTTAAATTGCTTTCATTAACACGGCATACAAGGGCATCCTGACATATTGACTTTGAAAGAGCAAACTCCTCCAATTTTAAATACTGGCATCCTGAGCCCTGGGGTGACAGAAATTTCTAACCTTGAATCACATTATAAGGTTCCAGCGAATGCACCGAGACAGTCATGAGGCCTTCAGTCCATCTATGTGAAAGTTGGGAGTTTCCCCTGGACAAAGACAGACAAGCCAGTGATTCAAACTGTGCAGAATCAGAAGGGCTGTGTCCCCCCGTCTCTCTCTCTTCAGATAACGTCACAAGCTTGAATACCACATGCGACTGTGGTCCCTCCAAGCCGACAGATTACTACAGACAGAGACAGCAGGGAAAGAAAGCCACCTACAAGTTTGCCTCAAAGAAATCCCTGAGCCACGTGGGCCAGCCACAAAGGGTGCTTCGACCAGCCAAAGACTTCAAGAATACAACTGCAGCCGGAAGACCGCCGTGTCATCCAACATCACAGAATGAGTATTTTATTTGTCTATTTATGCCGGACTCCAATCTTCTCACTCTGTAATCTATTTCTCTGTGATTTTCGTGCGAGTGTGTGCGTAAATGTGTGGTGTATTTTTTATGATTTTATTTAGATCGGGTTGACATTGTTAAGTATAATAAACTCACCTCTTTCCTGTTTAAACTCAAGGGAACCTGCCCGATCAGGTCCTTCACAATCACTCCAAAGGTAAAAGGTAAAATACTCAATGAGAGGGTTAGCACATCCACTGGTTAAAAAGAACAAACAGAGTTGTGGTCAAATAAGACGAGCGGTTGTGACCCATCCTCACCTGGCCGTAACAATAGGCAGGGTTGGGGATCGCGAGAATATGGGGATGAACTCAGCTCAGCATTAAACAGGTACCAGAGATTGTAAACTTCCTGGTTCAGCCTCAGACAGCGGGCAGTGAGGGAGATGCAGACCGTAGATAGGGAACAGAGTATGTGACAAAAACTGAAGACAATTATTTCAGTCTTCTCATGATTTAAATGACAAGAACACCATGTCAGTGAAATATGTTTTCTGAATCTAATAGTTGCAGACGGAGACTTACCAGGGACACCAATAATAGCGAGTATCGGATAGTAAATAAATTGAATCATCCTCAGAGAATAATAGATCCGCAATTCTCATGTCATCCAATAATAATCGGCAATAACCAGGCAAAACAAAGAGGAGAAACTCCAGTTGCCCATTGTTGTAACATTCCAATCTATTGTTCTCAGAGTCTGACCCATTGTTGCATCATTCCAATCGATTGTTCTCAGATTCTGATCCATTGTTGTACCATTCCAAAGTATTGTTCTCAAATTCTGATCTATCCTCTCCCTCTGTCTGAAGCCGCTTATCTCTGTTAGTGCCGGAGGTGATGCTCCCGCTGATATCATGGAATAGCACATTGAAAGGAGCCCCATATTAATAGAAGTTGGAAACACTCCACCGACACATTTTGGGTCCATGGAGACTAACATTAATTACAGTCACTGAACAAACAGGTTCAGTTAACCCCTTTTAATTCAACAATTTTTGTACAATAACAACGTTGAACATTTACTTGGTCTGGATGGGATGTATGAGGGTTGTTGAGGGAAGGTGTGGTGGAAGCAGCGGAGGCACTGGCCAGAATCTTTCAGTCATCCTTGGATATGAAAGTGATAGAAGATGGAAACTCTCCAGTGACACAAAAGGTTCACTAATGCTCTTGAGGGAAGGAAATCTGCTGCCCTTACCTGGTGGCCTACATGTGACTCCAGACCAAATCAATGTGGTTGGCTTTTACATGCCTTCTGAAATGGGCGAGCAAGCACTCAGTTGTATCTAATCACTATGAAGAGAATAAAAAGGAATGAAACTGGATGGACTACCCAGCATAGACCTAGGCACCGGAAATGACACGGACAAACCCAGCCCTGTCGACCCTCCAAAGTCCTCCTTACCAACATCTGGGGGCTTGTGCCAAAGTTGGGAGAGCTGTCCCACAGACTAGTCAAGCAGCAGCCTGATATAAAAATATATCTTGCTTGTAAAATTATGGGATAATAAATGACAAGCAGCACGGATAGGTTAATGGAAAATCATTTCTGATAATCTTGATAGGGTTTGTTGATATAACTGTGAGTGTTAATGAGGATAGCGTGTTTCATGTTATAGAATCATAGACTCGTAGAAACCTTAAGGGACAGAAAGAGGCCACTTGGCCCAGCGTGTCTGTACCAGCCAAAAATGATCCACCTATTCGAATCCCACCTTCCAGCATATGATCCATAGCCCTACAGATTATTATACTTGAGGTGCATATTCAGACTGCTTTTGAATGAGTGGAGGTTTTCTGCCTCAAACGTCCTTTCAGGCAGTGTGTTGCAGACCGTCACTAAAAGCAGGGGACCCTGTACTGAGCCCTGTGGAACACCACGGGAAACAGTGCTCCAGTCACTAAAATTCCCGTCAACAATGACCCTTTGTCTCCTGCCACTGAGCCAATTTTGTATTTCCCGTTGTGCAAGTTTTTCCTCATCTCCCCTCTGATCTTTCTACCAATTACTGACCTCTCTGCTCAGGTGAATAGACCCTTCACCTCCACTCTATCCAGGCCACTCAAAATATTGTACATTTCAATCAGATCTCCCCTCAGCCTTCCCTGTTCCAAGGAGAACAACCCCAGACTCTCCAATCTTTCCTCATAACTGCATTATTTCAGTCCTGGCAACATCCTCGTAAATCTACTCTGTACCCTCACTAGTACAATTACATCCTTTCTGTCATGTTGTTGCCAGAACTGAACACATTACTCAAGTAGTGGTCCAACCAATGATTTATTCAGTTCCAGCATAACTTCCCTGATCTTATTTTCTGTACCTCGGCTAATTAGGGAAAGGATTCCATATGCCTTCTTAACCACCCTATTGACCATCCTGCTATCTTCAGGGATCTGTGGACATTGACTCGAAGGTCCCTTACTTCCTCCACGCTTCTCAGTATTTTCCCAGTAATCATGTATTCCTTTGTCTTATTTGAGCTCCCCAATTGCATCACCTCACACTTCTCCAGGTTGAATTCCATTTGCCACTTTTCTACCCATCTGACCAGACCGCCAATATCTTCCTGCAACCTACAGCTATCCTTCTCGCTATCTATAACCCAGCCAATCTTTGTGTCATCTGTAAATTTATTGATCATGCCCCCTACATTTACGTCGAAATCGTTAATATACACCACAAAAAGCAGGAGACCAAGTACTCAGTCCTGTGGAATACCACTGGAAACAGCCCTCCAGTTGCAAAAACGCCCATCAACAACTGCCCTTTGTTTCCTGCCACTGAACCAATTTTATATCCACCTCGCTGCATTTCCCTGGATTCCATGGAAGTTTCTTTTTGAACCAGTCTGTCATGTGGGACCTTGTCAAAAGCCTTGCTAAAATCCATGTTGACCACATCAACTGCACTACCTTCATCTATATCCCTTGTTACATCTTCAAAAAATTCGATCAAGCTGGTCAAACAAGCTCTTCCCTTAACAAATCCATGCTGACTATCCTTGATTAACCTGTGCCTGTCTCAGTGACAGTTTATCCCATCTCTGGGAATATTCCAATAATTTGCCCACTACTGAGGTTAGACAGACTGGCTTGTAATTATTCAGACTATCCTTCACTCCCTTTTTAAACAGAGGTCCAACGTTAGCAATTCCCCAATACTCCATCACCACAACTGTATCCAGTGAGGACTGGAAAATGATACTCAGACCCTTTGCTATTTCCTCTGTTGCTTCTTGTAGCAAACTGGGGCACATTTCATTTGTATCAGGTGATTTATCAACTTTCAGGGTGACTAATCCCATTAACGCTTCCTCTCTCAGTATGTTGATCACATTCAATAATTCACACTCTTCCTCCTTAACTACAGTATCTGCATCCCCCTCTTTTCTGAAGACACTAAAAGTATTCAATAAAGCCATATCAATATCTTTCACCCCTACGCATAGGTTACCTTTTTGGTCTATTATGGGCCCTACTCTCCCCTTAGTTAGCCTCTTACTCTGAATGCATTGAGAAAACATCTTTGGGTTCACCTTGACTTTGCTTGCCAATATACTTTCATGCTCTCTCTTTGCTGTCCTAATTTCCTTTTTGATTTAACCTTTCCACTTTCTAAACTCCTCTCAACTTTCTGTAGTATTGAGTTCTCACTGTCGGATGTATGCTTCCCTTTTCTGTCTTATCTTACCATATAGGCTCCTTGACATCCATGGGACTCGAGATTTGGTCGCCTCACCCTTTTTCTTTGTGGGAACATGTTTACACTGATCCCCTTGAATCTCCACGTTGAATGCCTCCCACTGCTCTGAGACTGATTTACCTTCAATTCGCTGTTTCCAGTCCACTTTCGCTCCTCGGTTTAGTAAAATTGGCCTTGCCCCTATTGAGAACTCTAACTCCTGTTCTATGTCTGTACGGTTCCAAAGTTATGTTAAAATTGACTGAATTATGATCACTCCCACCAAAATGCTCTCCCCTGACACTCCATCCACCTGCCCATCGGCATTTCGTAAAACAAAGTCTAAAACTGCACCCTGTCCTGTTGGACTTTCTGCATGCTGGACAAAAATGCACCTCAAGAATTCTGCTCCCTCAATTCTTTTCATACTAGAACTATCCTCGTTAACATCGGAGTGATCAAAATCCCCTACTATTACTGCCCTATTGTTCTTGCACATCTCAGAGACTTGCCTACTTATAGAACATAGAACATAGAACATACAGCACAGAACAGGCCCTTCGGCCCACAATGTTGTGCCGATCCTTTGTCCTCTGTCAAGGACAATTTAATCTATACCCCATCATTCTCCTTTATCCATATACCTATCCAAAAGCCTTTTGAAAGTCCCTAAAGTTTCTGACTCAACAACTTCCCCGGGCAAGGCATTCCATGCCTCGACCACTCTCTGGGTAAAGAACCTTCCCCTGACATCCCCCTTATATCTCCCACCCTTCACCTTAAATTTATGACCCCTTGTAACGCTTTGCTCCACCCGGGGAAAAAGTTTCTGACTGTCTACCCTATCTATTCCCCTGATCATCTTATAAACCTCTATCATGTCACCCCTCATCCTTCTCCTTTCTAATGAGAAGAGGCCTAGAATGTTCAGCCTTTCCTCGTAAGACTTATTCTCCATTCCAGGCAACATCCTGGTAAATCTCCTCTGCACCCTCTCCAAGGCTTCCACATCCTTCCTAAAATGAGGCGACCAGAACTGCACACAGTACTCCAAATGAGGCCTTACCAAGGTCCTGTACAGCTGCATCATCACCTCACGGCTCTTAAATTCAATCCCTCTGCTAATGAACGCTAACACCCCATATGCCTTCTTCACAGCCCTATCCACTTGAGTTGCAACTTTCAATGATCTATGCACATAGACCCCAAGGTCTCTCTGCTCCTCCACATGCCCAAGAACCCTACCGTTAACCCAGTATTTTGCATTCATGTTTGTCCTTCCAAAATGGACGACCTCACACTTTTCAGGGTTAAACTCCATCTGCCACTTTTCAGCCCAGCACTGCAACCTATCCAAGTCCCTTTGCAGACGACAATAGCCCTCCTCGGTATCCACAACTCCACCAACCTTTGTATCATCTGCAAATTTACTGACCCACCCTTCGACTTCCTCATCCAAGTCGTTAATAAAAATCACAAACAGGAGAGGACCCAGAACTGATCCCTGCGGCACGCCACTGGTAACTGGGCTCCAGGCTGAGTATTTACCATCTAAGACCACTCTCTGCCTTCTATCAGTTAGCCAATTCTTAATCCAACTGGCCACATTCCCCACTATCCCATGCCTCCTGACTTTCTCCATAAGTCTACCATGGGGGACCTTATCAAATGCCTTACTAAAATCCATGTACACCACATCCACTGGTTTACCCTCATCCACTTGCTTGGTCACCTGCTCAAAGAATTCAATCAGGCTTGTGAGGCAAGACCTACCCCTCACAAAACCGTGCTGACTGTCCCGAATCAAGCAGTGTCTTTCCAGATGCTCAGAAATCCTATCCCTCAGCACCTTTTCCATCAACTTGCCTACCACCGAAGTAAGACTAACTGGCCTGTAATTCCCAGGGTTGTTCCTATTCCCTTTCTTGAACAGGGGCACAACATTTGCCACCCTCCAATCACCTGGTACCACCCCCGTCAGCAGAGAAGATGAAAAGATCATTGCCAGCGGCTCTGCAATTTCATCCCTTGCTTCCCATAACATCCTTGGATATACCCCGTCAGGCCCGGGAGACTTGTCTATCTTCAAGTTATTCAAAAACCCCAACACATCTTCCCTCCTAACGAGCACTTCCTCGAGCTTACCAGTCTGTTTCACACCGTCCTCTTCAGTAATACACCCCTTCTCATTCGTAAATACCGAAGAGAAGTACTCATTCAAAACCTCACTTATCTCTTCCGGCTCAACACACAGTCTCCCGCTATTGCCCTTGACCGGACCTATGGTCCCCCTAGTCATCCTCATATTTCTGACATACGCGTAAAAGGCCTTGGGGTTTTCTTTTATCCTACCCGCCAAGCATTTTTCATGCCCTCTCTTAGCTCTCCTAATCCCTTTCTTCAGATCCTTCCTGGCCATCTTGTATCCCTCCAGAGCTATGCCTGTGCCCTTTTTCCTCAACTTTATATACGCATCCTTCTTCTTCCTAACAAGACTCTCAACCTCTCTTGTCAACCACGGTTCCCTCACATGACCATCCCTTCCCTGTCTGACAGGGACATGCTTATCAATGGCCCCTACTATCTGCTCCTTGAAAAAGTTCCACATTTCGACCGTGCCCTTCCCTGCCAGCATATGCTCCCAACTTATGCTCCTCAGTTCCTGCCTGACAGCATCATATCTACCCTTCCCCCAATTGTAAACCTTGCCCTGTTGCACATACCTATCCCTCTCCATTACCACAGTGAATGCTACAGAATTGTGATCACTATCTCCAAAGTGCTCGCCCACCAACAGCTCTATCACTTGCCCTGGTTCATTACCTAGTACCAAATCCAATATTGCCTCCCCTCTGGTCGGGCAGTCTACATACTGAGTCAGAAAAGCTTCCTGGACATACTGCACAAACACTACCCCATCCAAACTATTCGATCTAAAGAGTTGCCAATCAATATTTGGGAAGTTGAAATCCCCCATAATTACTACCCTGTGACTTCTGCTCCTTTCCAAAATCTGTTTCCCAATCTGCTCTTCCACCTCCCTGCTGCTATTGGGGGGCCTATAGAAAACTCCCATCAAGGTGACTGCTCCTTTCCTGTTCCTGACCTCAACCCACAGTGCCTCAGTCGGCAGATCCTCCTCGAAAATTCTTTCAGCAGTTGTTACACTATTTCTAACTAACAATGCCACCCCCCCCACCTCTTTTACCACCATTTCTAATCTTATGAAAACATCTATAACCAGGTACCTCCAAAAACCATTCCTCCCCCTCACCTATCCACGTTTCAGTGATGGCCACAACATCGTAGTCCCAAGTGCCCATCCACGCCTTCAATTCACTCACCTTATTCCTGATGCTTCTTGCGTTGAAGTATACGCACTTTAACCCTTCTCCGTGCCCATCTGTCCTCTGTGACAGTGCTACCTTCCCCAATACCTCACTACACTCTTTGTCTTTCTGAGTGGACCCACTGGTCCCTGGATTACAAGTCCGGTTCCCATCCCCCTCCCAAACTAGTTTAAACCCTCCCGAACAGTACTAGCAAACCTCCCTCCCAGGATATTGGTGCCCCTCTGGTTCAGATGCAGCCCGTCCTGTTTGAACAGGTCCCATCTTCCCCAGAATGCAGTCCAATTATCCAAGAACTGGAAGCCCTCCCTCCTACACCATTCCTGCAGCCACGTGTTCAGCTGTGCTCTCTCCCTATTCCTAGCCTCACTATCACGTGGCGCCGGCAACAAACCAGAGATAACAACTCTGTCCGTCCGAGCTTTCAGCTTCCAGCCTAACTCCCTAAACTCACTTCTAACATCTGTGCCACCCTTCCTTCCTACGTCGTTGGTGCCAATGTGCACCACGACCTCTGGCTGCTCCCCCTCCCCTTTAAGGATCCTGAAGACGCGATCACAAACATCACGGACTCTGGCACCAGGGAGGCAACAAACCATCCGTGCGTCTCGCCTGCGCCCACAGAACCGCCTGTCCGTACTCCTCACCATCGAGTCCCCGATGACTAGTGCTCTCCCATTCTCCCTCCTTCCCTTCTGAGCCACAGTGCTCCGCACCTTTAAGGAAAATACCTACCCAGGAGTCCTCGCTGCCGACCAGCTTCCGGTTCCTCCGGCGCCAAAAGAAACTCAAAGACAAGGAAAACAGTAAGTAAAACAGTAAGTACTTACTTTCAAAACACAGCTCCTGATGCCTTCACTCACCCACCGAAGAGTCGCTACCTTCTCCTGCTGCTCCGCCGGGAAATGAGCTTATATCTGCTCTTCTATCTCCCTCTGACTATTTGGCTGTCGAGATCACACTCCCAGCAGTGAGATTGCCCCTTTTTCTGGAGGGAAAACAAGGTGGAGAATTTAAATAAAGACATTATTTGATCAGGAGTCAATGTCGGTCAGTGATATGTGAATGGCACTTGCTGCGAATTAGAACATGGGCAGCAGAGTTCTGGAGGACTTCAAGTTAACAGAGAGTAGCATGCGTGAGACCAGACAGGACCGTGTTGGAATAATCATTTCTAGGGGAAATGAAGGCATGAATGAGTTTCAGCAGCAGATGGGCTGAGACAGGGGTGATGTTGCGTGCTGTTACTGAGGTGGAAACAGGCGGTCGTCGTGATAGAATGAATATTATGTTATAAGCTCATTTTGTGGTCACCTGTGACACCAAGGTTGCAAACAGACTTTCTGAATCACAGACTGTTACCAGGGAGAGGGATGGAATCAATAGCAAGGGGACAGAGTTGGAGTGGGGGGTGAAAACAATGGCTTCAGTCTTCCCAATATTTAATTGGAGGAAATTTCTGCTCATCCAGTACTGGATGTCGGATAAGCAATCTGATAATTTAACAACAGTGGAGGTTTGGAGAGAGGTGGTGGTGAGGTAAACTTGATGGAGTTCGTTGATAAAACAATGGAGAGGTTTGATGAGGGTGGTGTGATTGAAGTTATATATATGGACATTCAAAAGGTGTTTGATCAAGTGTCATTCAATAGACAGGTTAGGAAAACTGAACCCCATGGATTAAAGGGACAGTGACAGTGTGGATATAACATTGGCTAAGGAACAGTAAACAGAGAGAAGTGGTGAAAGGTTGTTGTTCAGACACGATGGGAGTATACAGTGGTGTTCCCCAGGGCTCGGTATTAGGACCACTGCTCTTTGTGCTCTTGGAAAACAAGGGGTGGCTAGGGCAGAGCCCCCTCCTTCTCCCTCCTTACAGAGATTCCTCTCTCTGCAGCCTCTGCTCCATGTGTTGGTCATGTTGCAGACCCAGCGACACTGTAACTACAGTCCCCATGCCTTGTCCAGAGTTGGGTCACCAAATCCTCTGCCCTCTCTGAATGTCTGCAGCAGCTCACAACACAACCTCCAGAAAACCGTTAACAGCACCTCCAATAACTTTACAATAGCAGAGGTAAGTCAAAAGCCCCTCACCTGTAAATTGGATGCCTGGTCTTTTAAAATAACACTAGAGGGGGTTCCTCGTGCTGCTGAATGTCTGTTCAGCTGAGAGTGACTAACACAGGCGGTCAGTGGACATGCAAAGACCAAGTTTCAAAGACACCCATCAAAGCTGCTGGAATGTCTGATTGACACCATATTCAGACCCCCGCTCACACGACAGGCACACACACGTTACACCCACGGCCAGCCTGGGTTTCCTGTACAATGTGCTGGATGTGACCGGCAGTGCAGCTCACCCATTTTGTGGATCCAAACTTCCACAGCACCAGTAGAGCTGGAGAGATGAAATGTGTGATCAGAGAGAGAGACAGAGGGAAGGAACTCACTTTAAAATGGAACTAGATAAAGATTTTAAGACGAACAAGTTTCAGAAATATTGGAAATGGGCAGGGGATTGGGATAATCAGAGGGCTGAGGCCATGGAGGGATTTGATCATACGAGTGAGAATATTGAAATTGAAGTGTTATTGGACCAAGAGCCAATGTAGGTAAGTGAGCACAGGGATGTTGGGTGAACATAATCTGGTGTAAATTAGAAGTTGGCAGCAGAGCTTTGCATGATCACAATGTTACAGAGAGTAGAATGTGGGAGAGCAGCCAGGAGTGTGTTAGAATAGTCAAGTCTCGAGGTGACAGTCAAACCTTCCTGCCACAATGGACAATTTCACCTTTTCCCACATTATACTCCATTTGCTAGATCTTTGACCACTCACTTAACCTATCTATATCCCTTTGTAGCGTCCTTATGTCCTCTTCAGAATTTATCTTCTTAACTATCTTGGAATCATTAGCAAATTTAGCAAGCATACCTTCGGTCCACTCATCAAAATCATTTATATAAATTGTAAAAAGTTGAGTCCCCAGCACTGACCCCTCTGGCACACCACACGTTACATCTTGCCAGCCATAATAATGACCCATTTATGCCTACGCTGTTTCCTGTTAGTTCGCCAATCTTCCATCCATGCCAATATGTTACCCAATACATCATGAGCTTTTATTTTCCACAATGACGTTTGATGTGTAAAGTTATCAGATGCCTTCTGGAAATCTAAGTACAGAGCATCTCCCAGTTCCCCTTTACCAACAACACATGTTACTTATTCAAAGAACTCCAATAAATTGGTTAAACATGATTTCCCTTTCACAAAAACATGTTGACTCTGCCTGATCACCTTGAATGTTTCTACCTGCCCTACTATAACGTCTTGAATAATAGCTTCTAACATCTGATCCATAGCCAGAAAGCCATTCTCACCTGCCACAGGTCGTATGTCCACTATGTTTATTCTGATGTTGTGCGGTATTTGAACTGTTAGTCCTCAATAGAGTCATAGAGATATACAGCACAGAAACATGACCTTTGGCCCACTGTGTCTGTGCCAGCCATCAAGCACCTAACTATTCCGATCCCAGTTTCCAGCACTTGGCCTGTAGCCTTGTTTAGTATGGCGTTTCAAGTGCTCATCTCAATACTTCTGAAATGTTGTGAATGTTCCTGCCTCTACCACCCCTTCAGGCAGTGTGTTCCAGATTCCAACCACCCTCTGGGTGAAAATTCTTTTCCTCAAATCCCCTCTAAACCTCCTGCCCCTTACCTTAAATCTATGCCCCTCGTTATTGACCCCTCCGCTAAGGGAAAAAGATTATTCCTATCTAACCTATCAATGCCTCACATAATTTTGCATTCCTCAATCATGACCCCTCTCATCCTTCTCTGCTCTAAGGGAAATAGCACTGGACTTTTCTGTCGCTCTTCACAGCTGAAATTGCCCAGCCCAGGCAACATCCTGGTGAATCTATTCTGCTCCGCCTCCAGTGCTATCACATCCTTCCTATAGTGCAGCAACCAGAACTATACACAGTACTCCAGTTGTGGCCTAACAGGGTTTTTATACTGCTCCATCATAACCTCCCTGCTCTTATATTCTGTGCCTCAGCTAATAAAGGCAAGTGTCCCAAATGCCTTCCTAACCACATTGCCTACCTGTGCTGCTGCCTTCAGTCATCTATGGACAAGTACACCAAGGTCCCTCTGACCTTCTGTACATACTAGCGTCCTGCCATCCACTATATGTTTCCTTGCCTTGTTAGTCCTCCCAAAATGCATCACCTCACACTTCTTAGGATTAAATTCAATTTGCCACTTCTCTACCCATCTTACTAGCCCATCTAAACCGACATGTAATCGAAGGCTCTCCTCCTCACTATTTACAACACCAAAGATTTTCGTGTCAGCTGCGAACTTACTGGTCATACCTCCTATATTCACGTCCAAATCATTAATGTACACTACAAACAGCAAGGGTCCCAGCACCGATCCCTGCAGTACACCACTGGTCACAGTCTTCCACTCGCAAAAACAACCCTTGACAATCACCCTCTGCCTCCTGCCGCTGAGCCAATTTTGGATCCAATTTACCAAACTGCCCTGGATCCCATGGGCGCTTACCTTCTTAACCAATCTCACATGTCGAACCCTATCAAATGTCTTACCGAAGTCAATGTAGAATACATCAACTACTTTACCCTCATCTACACATCTAGTCAATGCCTCGAAACAATTCAATCAAGTTAGTTAGACACGATCTCCCCCTGACAAAGCCATACTGACAATCCCTGATTAATCCCTGCCTCTCCACGTGGAGATTAATCCGGTCCCTCTGAATATTTTCCAATAGTTTCCCTGCAATAAACTGCTTGTGACCCTTCGACCTCCTTTTGCTTAATCTGTGACCCTTGATCAGATCTTGCAGTGGTGTAGGAGAGGGAACAGAGTTCATTTCAAAGTCCTGAATCCCTTTTATATGATACTGCTCAATGAAAAGGGACTACTGGGCAGTATTGTGCTCAAAGGTTATCAGCAGCAATTGATTATCCCTATAGTTGTATATTATGGAACATTAAAACATACCCTACTCTGGTGTCCATTGCACCCTCAATATTCATGATTAAAATATCAGAGGAGTGTGAACCAGACACCTCTGATGACCCTGAGCTGCGGGCGATTCTCGAGTCGGTGCTGAGTGGATTCACAACCCATAAAGATGACTGTGGAAACATGAACAGACCTGAAGAAATTAACTGACCATTGCATGCTCCATGAAGCAGTATTCTTACCGAGCTGAGATTATATCATATATTCCAGACGCTATCAGGTCATTGTTCTTCCAGGGTGTAGTTCACAAAGACACATTCACTACTAACTAACTGCCCCATTTGGCCAGTTAGAAAACGGGATGGTAGCTGGAGACTGACTGTTGACCACCACAAACTCAACACAGTCACCCCTGTGTGAACCCTGTTATCTGATAGACACCCACCCTACTCACCCGGATTCCCAGCAGCAGGACTGTCTTCAGCACCATGGATATCTCTAATGGTTATTAGAGTATCCCAGTAAAACTAGAGAAACAATTTAAATTCACATTCACTTCTGAGGTCCAAAGATACCCCTGGATATCTCTGTTACAAGGGATTCCACAATAACCGCACTATTTTACACAAACATATGGCCGGGGAATTTATGAGCTTTTCACAGTCTTCCTGCTTGCTGAAATAAATTGATGATCGCCTCCTCATTCCCACAGATCGTGTCCACACATTTAACCCTTTTACTGGAACTTCTGCAGCTACTTTGGGAGCTAGTCTAAAAGACCATCCACGTAAGGCCCAACTGGTGCAAGATCGTGTCACGTTTGTAGGTGTCCAGATTGGATCATTCAGCATCAGCCCAGACCAACATCAGGTCGAGGTCATCCAGCGTCTACCCCTGTCCACCTCAAAGACTGCCCTGTGTCCTATCCTCAGACTGGTGGTGTTTCAGTGGACCCTCATACAGTGTCTACCCTGTCCACCACAAAGACTGCCCTGTGTCCTATCCTCAGGCTGGTGGGGTATCAGTGGACCCTCATCCAGTGTCCACCCCTGTCCACCACAAAGACTGCCCTGTGTCCTATCCTCAGACTGGTGGTGTTTCAGTGGACCCTCATACAGTGTCTACCCTGTCCACCACAAAGACTGCCCTGTGTCCTATCCTCAAGCTGGTGGTGTTTCAGCCGACCCTCATACAGTGTCTACCCTGTCCACCACAAAGACTGCACTGTGCCCTATCCTCAGGCTGGTGGGGTATCAGTGGACCCTCATCCAGTGTCTACCCTGTCCAGCTCAAAGACTGCACAGTGCCCTATCCTCAGGCTGGTGGTGTTTCAGCGGACCCTTATACAGTGTCTACCCCTGTCCACCACAAAGACTGCCCTGTGTCCTATCCTCAGGCTGGTGGGGTATCAGCAGACCCCATCCAGTGTCTACCCCTGTCCACCTCAAAGACTGCCCTGCGTCCTATCCTCAGGCTGGTGGGGTATCAGCAGACCCTCATCCAGTGTCTACCCCTGTCCACCTCAAAGACTGCCCTGCGTCCTATCCTCAGGCTGGTGGGTTATCAGCAGACCCTCATCCAGTGTCTACCCCTGTCCACCTCAAAGACTGCCCTGTGTCCTATTCTCAGTCTGGTGGGGTATCAGCGGACCCTCATCCCTCGATTTGCAGAGACTGTGACTCCTCTTTATGAACTACCTAATGGTGATGATGACCAGTTTTAACCCAGTTGGACTGAAGAGAGCTCAGAAGCAGCAACACAACTGAAGAAAGCTGTCGCCTCGGTAACGTGTCTGATCTCACCTAACCCTGACAAGACTTTCCACATGGAGGTAGGGGACACTGTGAAAAGCCTGGCTGCTGTCCTATGTAGAGAAAACCAGGAGAAACTACTCCCCATTGTGAATGATCCAGAATGGTGAGTGGGACTGAACTGATTTACTCTGTTTGTGAAGGACATTTGTTAACCACGTTCTGGGACATCAAACATTTCACTTACATCACGGGGTTCAACAGGCTGATACTGTCCAGTCCATTATAAATTTTCCAAGTGTAGGAAAGCAATAGTAATAGCAATCCCCTGTCAGAGAGTCGTAGTCATTTTGAGCCCATGCCAGCTTTGTAGATAAATCCAGTCAGTCTCAATCCCCAGCTCTGTCTCCATATACCTGCAAGTGGATTTCCCTCAAGTGTTCATCCAATATCCTTTTGAAATCATTCATCATCTCCGCTTCCACCACCCTCGTAGGCAGTGATTTCCAGGCCATTCCCACTCGCTCTGTAAAAATGTTGTTCCTCACATCCCCCTGTATCTCTTGCCACAACCTTAACTCTAGTCCTTGTACCATTAACTAATGGGAACATATTTTCCTGTCTACCTTATCCAAACATGACATCATCTTGTATACCTCTATCAAATCTCCCCTCAATCTCCTTTACTCCAAGAAAAACAATCCCAGCTTTTCCAAACTAAGTTTGTAGATAAAATCCTCCATCTCTGGAACCATTCTGGTAAATCTCCTCGACACCCTGTCAAGGACCCTCACATTCTTCCTAAACTATGGTGAATGGAACTGGATGCAGTACTCCAGTTGGGGCCTAACCAGAGCTTTATAAAGGTTCGGCATAACTTGCCTTCTTCTGTACTCACCACCTCTACTTAATTTAGGATAGTCAGTATGGATTTCTTAAGGGAAGATATTGTTTCACCAACTTGATCGAATGTTTTGAAGAAGCAACAAGGAAGATAAATGAGGGTAGTGCAGTTGATGTGGTCTACTTGGATGTTAGCAAGGCTTTTGACAAGGTCCTACATGGCAGACTGGTTCATAAAATAAAATCCCACGGGAGCCAGGGAAATGCAGCAAGGTGGATACAAGATTGGCTCAGTGGCAGGAAAGAAAGGGTAATTGTTGACGGCTGTTTTAGAGACTGGAAGGCTGTTTCCAGTGGCGTTCCACAGGGCTCAGTACTGGGTCCCCTGCTTTTTGTGGTGCAAGTTAACGATTTGGACGTAAATGTAGGGGGTATGATCAAGATGTTTGCAGACGACACGAAGATTGGCCGTGTGGTAGATAGCGAGGAGGATAGCTGTAGACTGCAGAAATATATTGATGGCCTGGTCAGATGGGCAGAAACGTGGCAAATGGAATTCAATTTGGAGAAATATGAGGTGATGCATTTGTGGAGGTCAAACAAGGAATACAGGAATAATGTCAAAATACTGAGATGTGTAGGGAAAGTGAGGGACCTTGGATTGAATGTCCACACATCCCTGAAAGTCGCAGCAGAGATCGATAAAGTGGTTAGGAAGGCATATGGAATCCTTTCCTTTATTAGCCCAGGTACAGAATACAAGAACAGGGAGGTTATGCTGGAACTGTATAACTCATTGATTAGGCCACAACTTGAGTGCTGTGTACAGCTCTGGTCTCCTCAGTACAGAAAGGATGTAATTGTACTAGAGAAGGAACAGAGGAGATTTACGAGGATGTTGCCAGGAATAGAAAAATGCAGCTATGAAGAAAGATTGGATAGACAGGGGTTGTTCTCCTTGGAACAGAGAAAGCTGAGGGGTGATCTGATTGAAATGTACAAAATTATAACGGGCCTGGATAGAGAGGAGGTGAAGACTATATTCACCATAGCATCGAAGAGGGGGACTAGAGTTAAAGTGATTGGTAGAAAGATCAGAGGGGAGATGAGAGTGGTGGCGGTCTGGAATTCACTGCCTGAAAGGATAGTTGAGGCAGAAACCCTCAACTCATTCCAAAATAGTCTGGATATGCACCTTAAGTGCTGTAATCTGCAGCTCTACGCACCAAATGCTGGAAGGTGGGATTAGAATAGGTGGATCATTTTCTGGCTGGCGCAGACAAGATGGGCCAAGTGGCCGATTTCTGTGCCTGAACTTTATATGATTCTACTAGAATACAAGAATGCTTCTAGGGATTGGGGTGTTTTAGTTACAAGGTTAGTTTGGAGAAGATGGAGTTGCTCTCCCTGGAGTAAAGGAGATTGAGAGAGATCTGAAAGAAGTGTACAAGATTATGATAGGCTTAGGTAAGATAGACAAGGAAAAACTGTTCCCATTAACTGATGAAACACGGAATAGGGGACACAGATGAAAGATTTTGGATAAGAGATGCAGGGGGAATATGAGGAAGAACTTTTTTACACAGTGGATGGTAATGAGCTGGAACTCACTGCCCATGAGGGTGATGGAAGCCAAGACAATCAATGATTTCAAAAGGAAATGGGATGGGCACCTGAAGGAAATGAACTTGCAGGGATCCGAGGATTGAGTGGGGGAATGGGACCGACTGGATTGTTACACAGAGAGACACATGGAGAGTCCGACTGGTCTCCTCCTGTGTCGTAAATGACTCTATGACTCTCTGTGACTATGTTGGCTATGCCGCCCACTCCTGCCTGGGGAAAGATCCGGATGCAGTGACGATCAATGAAACTGTGACTTTAACAGCCACTGATAGCTCCGTCCTCACCCTGGTGTGAGGCTCCAGGTCGTGTTACAGGAGGTGACACAGCTCTGTGACAACTTCCTTATTGAATCAGAGTCACCTCACACACTGCTCCTGGATTAGGTGTAGGTAGGAAAAATGCTCTTGGGAAAACCGGGTTGGAAGGACAGAGCCCCCTCCTCATCCCTATCAACAGAGACTCCCCTCTCTGCAGCCTCTGCTCCATTTGTTGGTCATGTTTCAGACCCAGAGACACTGTAACTACAGTCCCCGTACCTCGTCCAGAGTTGGTTCACCAAATCCTCTGCCCTCCCTGAATGTCTGCAGCAGCTCACAACACAACCTCCAGAAAACTATCCACAGCACCTCCACTAACTTTACAATGGCAGAAGTAAGTCAAAAGGCCCTCACCTGTAAGTTGGATGCCTGATCCTTTGAAATAACTTTGGGGAGTGTCAGTGGGGGAGGGTGGGGTGGGGGTTCCTCATGCTGCTGAATCTATGCTCTACTGAGAGTGACTTACACAGGTGGTCAGTTGACATGCACAGACCAAGTTTCAATATCGTACATCAGTGCTGCAAAAATGGCTGATTGACATCAGTACAAGCCCCTCCTCACACTAACAACACTTACATGGCACCCAGGCTAGATCCCTCCCAACATGGTACACTGTGCTGACCACACTAAAAGTGACCAGCTGTCAGTTCACATCATTTTATGGATCTAGGTTTCTGTAATGATGGCACCGGTGGGACCGCAGAGTGAAAACCACAGCTGGCGGAGATAGGGAGGGAAGGCAACTCACTTCAAAAATGGAATTGGTAGCAGACTCAAAGGCATAAGATTTACAAGACTATGGGGAATGGACAGGGGAATGGGATTAATTGGACAGGTGAGGACACAGAGGGATTCATACACAAGGCTGAGAATATTAAAATTAAGGTGCTGCCAGACCGAGAGGCACTGTTGATCAGTGAGCACAGGGGTGATGTGTGATCGGTATTTGGTGTGAGACAGATATAGGCAGCAGAGTTCTGGATGGGCTGTGGTTTATGGAGATTTATAACAGGAGGGCGGCCAGGATATAATTTGAAGAGTCAATTGTGGATTTAACAAAGATACGATGAGGGTTTACGCAGCTGGTTGGCTGAGGCAGAAATTACAGAGGTGTTATTCGTGTCAAGGAAACACAATATGCCAATGATGAATTTTAATTCATCAGTTGGAAACTTACATTAAAGTTTTAATGGAAATAATCCAGCAAAAAACTGGCAGCCAAGATGGCCACTGCAATTTGTATCTGAAGCACCTTCTCACTTTCTAACGTCTCCAACAGGAGAACATGTCTGATGAGCCTGGACCCAAAATAATGGCTTGCTCTTGAGACTGAATTTGCTAAGATTGCATTCATTAGCATGGAATTCAAGGACATCCTGACACACTGACTTTTGAAAGCGTAAACTACTCCAAGTGTAAATAATGGCATCCTGAGCCCTGGGGAGATGGAAATTCCTCACCTTGAATCTCACTAGAAGGCTCCAGAAAATATATTGAGGCAACCATGAGATCGTCTGACCATTTCTGTGAAAGCTGGGAGTTTCCCCTGGACAAAGACAGACAAGCCAGTGATTCAAAATGGAAGAAGCAGAAGGTTGGTTTCCTTCCCCCCTCCCCTAGCACCACCGCACCCGCGCACCCCTTCCAACCAACCCCAAGCCCCATTCTCTTTCTGTCTCTCTTCAGATGACATCACAAGTTTGAAAACTATTTGCGACTGTGGACCCTCCAAACCTACAGATTGCTACAGACTGAGGCACCAGGGGAAAAAGGCCACCTACCAGTCTGCCTTCAAGAAAATCCTGAGCCATGTGGATCAGCCACAATGGGCACCTCGACCAGCCAAAGACTTCAAGAGTACAACTTCAGCCAGAAGATCAGGGAATTATCAAACCTCACAGACTGCATATTATGTTTTGATTTATTCTGGACTCTAATCCAGCCACGAGTTTACTTCTCATTCTGTAATATATTTGTGTACGTGAGATTCTTGTGTCAGTGGCAGCATAACTGTATAACTTACATTTTTATTATTTTATTTTGTTCGGGTTTAGATGTTAAGTGTATTAAACTCACCTCTTTCATGTTTAAACGCAAGAAAACCTTTCCGATTGTTTCCTTCACTATCACACCAAAGGTAAAAAGTAAAACATCACAAAAATAGTAAATACATTCACGGTTAAAAAAGACCAAAAACTCTTGCGGTCAATTAAGAGGAAGGACTGTGAACCCTCCTCACCTGGCTGTAACAATATGAAGGGTTGGAGATGGAGTTAATATGGGGGTGAACTGAGCTCAGCATTAAAGATACCAGAGGCTGTAAACTTCCTGGTTCAGCCTCAGCGAGGGGATTGCAGATCGTGGAGAGGGAATAGAGTTTGTGACAGAAAGTGAAGACAATGGATTCAGTCTTCCCACGATTTAAATGACAAGAACACTAATTCAATGAAATATGGTTTATGAATCTATTAGTTGGATACAGAGACTTACCGGGGACACCAGTAATAGCGAGGCTGGGATAGTAAATTGTTTGAATCATCTTCAGTGCATAACAGATCCGCCGAACTAATGTTAGCCAAGTATAATCTGCAGTAACTAAACCAAACCAAAAGGAGAAACTCCTTTGCTGTAACATTCCAATCTAATGTTCTCAGATTCTGACCCATTGTTGTAACTTTCCAATCAACTGCTCACAGATTCTGATCTATCCTCTCCCTCTCTCTGGAGCCACTGATCCCTGTAAGTGCCGGGTTTGATGCTCCAGCTGACACTATGGGTAAGACATTAAATGAAGACCCTTATTAATAGAAGAGGGGAACCCTCCAGTGACACAATTAGTGTCCAAAGAGACTGACATTAATTACAGTCACTGAACAAACAGGTTAAGTTAACCCCTTTCAATCCTGTACTTTTGTTCCACAATAAAGTGGAACATTTAGCTGGTCTGGATGGGATGTGTGAGGGTTGCTGAAGGAAGGAATGGTGGAAATAGCAAAGGCACTGGCCAGAAGTGTTGTAAATGTTACATCCTCTTTTGAAAAGGAGAGATTAGATAAACGAGTGCTCGTCCTGACATATAGATAAATATATAAATGACATAGACTTAGAGAAAAACAAAAACATAATTTCAACTCTTGCAGATGACATGTAAATCATAAATGCTGTCATTAGTGTGGTAGACAGTAGCAGTATTAAGGAGGACATGGACAGTCTGGTGGTGACATGAGAATACACAAGGTGACTGAAATCTAACACATCGAATTGGGGAAGTGGTTATTTTGGCAGGGATAATAAGGGGAGTGAATAGAAACTGAACTGCACCATTTAAAAGATGGTACAGGAGCACAGAGACTGGGTGTGTATGTACAGACATCTTCGATGGTGGCTGGACAAGTGGTGAATGATTTGAAAAGGCATAGGGGATCGTTAGCTTTAGAACTAGAAGCAAAGAATTAAAAAATAACAACACAAGAACATTCTGCGAAGACCAGATAAATTACTGTTTAAGCCTCAGCTGGAATATTGTGTCCCATTCTGGACACCACACTTTATGAAGGATTCCAAGCCCTTGGAGATGGTGCTAGGTGATATACTAGAATGGTAACAGGGATGAGGGACTTCAGTTATGTGGAGAGAAGCTGGGATTGTTCTCCTTAGAGCAGAGAAGATAAAAGGGAGATTTAATCGAGGGGCTCAGAAATGATGATGTGTGTTTCTCGAATAAATAAGGAGAATCTGGTTTCACTGGATGAAGGTTCAGTGACCAGTTTAATGTTGATGAACAAACAAACAGAGGAGAGATGAGGAGATTTTCTTTTCTTCACACAGCGAGTGTTTATGATTTGGAATTCCGTTCCTGAAAGGGTTGTGGAAGCAGATTTAACAGAAACTTTCAGTCGGGAATTGGATCAATACTAACAGGGTGATTTACTGGACTGGGAGCAAAGAACAGGGGAGAGGAATAATTGGAAATCTCCTTCAAAGAGCTGGAACTGGTACGATTTGTTAAATAGTCTCCTCCTGTGCTGTGTGATTCTCTGACTGTCTGATAACAGAAACCATTGAGTACGTACTCATGTGTACAATTAACATTCAGCAGTTTTTAATCCCGAGATTAATCGTTACTTGTTTTCTGATGAAGACAACAACAGAAAGATAAACACAAGGAGCTGGTGAGGTAAATTGTGTTGACAATTTGTTTATTGGGTTATGACGTCTCACTCTGATCACAGACCTCGCCTGGTTTCAATCAGTCAATGACAAACTCATTGATTTTATTGCTATTTTATTTCCTGTCTATGTGTTCTCAGGATATGGGTGATACTGACAAGGAAGGCCAGCATTACTTCCCCATCACTGGTTACCATGAAAAAACGGTGGGCCTTCATCTTGAACCACTGCAGTCTGTGTTGTGAAGGTTTTCCCTCAAACAAACTAACATCGAGATTTTGAGGAGGCAGTTTCATTTCTGAGTAGTTCGGAATGCGTTGGGTCAGAAAGCTAGGATGAGAATTTTAAAATCGAGGCATTATTGAACCAGGAACCAACCGAAGTCAGTGAGCACAGGAGTGATGGATGAACGGGACTTGGTGCAAAGGCCTGTTACCCGACCCGAACCCGATGGGACCTGATGACATGTGTCGGGCCACTCTTCCGAACTCTACCTTTGGGCTTGGATCTGCTCCCATGTCGTTCTATCGGGTTCGGGCCGGGTTTTTGTTTGTGACTTGAGCAGGCCTTTATCTTGGTGCGTGTTTGCATGGGAATTTTATTTGTGCTGAATTTTATGGCAGGGGCAGCACGGCTTAGATACAGAATAAAGCTGCCTCTAAACTGTTAGGTTAAACACTCCCAGGACATGTACAGCATGGGGTGAGATACAGAGTAAAGCTCCCTCTACACTGTCCCCATCAAACACTCCCAGGACAGGTACAGCACTGGGATTGGCTGCTCTCTGATTTGGGAGCCTGAGTGTTGAGAGCCTCAACGAGGTGCAGCTGAGAGTGCTGGTGGCAGTTGGAGGTTGCAGAGGTGGAGAGAGGAGCTGCACTGAGCAAGGGAGAGCAGCTACCAACAAACAGAGGAAAACTTCAACAACAGTCTCCATTAAAGAGAAGAAAGGGACATTTTTTGGAAACAAGGCTTTGTCTGGAGGTGGGTGCTGAACACCAGTAATTTACTTTGGACTGTTGGGGGAGGAACAAGTGGCTGGAACAACAAGGGGTGGGGCTGCCAATTCAACAGGAATCTGTGCTGCTGCAAAAGCACACAGGGAAGCTCCCTCCCCACCCCAATTGCCAAGCCTGGGTCAGCTGAAGCTGCCCAGCTAAACAGACGGAAGGGGATAGATAGTGCCTGGGCAGCTTCAGCTGACCCAGGTGAAGACGACTCCCCCAACCAGAAGACCGGAAGACCAACTTCAAAGACTGTTTGTTTTAAGTGTACTGTGAGCACCAGCTCCAGAAAGCAAGTCATCCCTTCCAGCCTGCCTTTGCCTTTGCCTCTCCTCTCTTACCTCAGCCTCTCCACTAACCTGTTGTTTGTTTGTTTGTCTTTTCAAATTTTTCTGTGAATCTGTTATTTAGTGTGCAAGTCCACAATTTGGGGTGGGTTTAGCTCTTGGACCCATGGCAAGCCCTTCATCACCGGTGGCGGGGCCCTCTACTACCTACGCAGCTGCAGCTTCTGTGGCTGCCCACGTGGCCCCGTCACCCTTTAAATTATTGACATGCAGCCATGGGGTGAAGAGCTATCCCCACCCCAACATGTCTATTGAGGCCTGCGTTAAGGCAATGGCCGTGGTTGTCGGCCCCTCGGCCATTGTTGCGGCCTCAAAAATGTATGGGAAGGCTGTGTTCTTTTTGAAGACCGAGCGGGCGGTGTCCCTGGCCCTGAGTAAAGGGCTCACTGTGGGGGGGACCTTCCTGCCAGTGGACCCTCTGGGGGCCACTGCGCATCGGATAATGTTGTCCAACGTCCCACCCTTCATTCCCAGTGAGCTCCTCCTCCCCCACCTACACCATCTGGGGGAGGTGTGGTCGGGGATCACCCCAGTCCGGCTTGGTCTTCGGGAGCACAGCCTCCAACATGTCTACTCCTTCCGCCGCCAGTTATTTATGCAGCTGGCGCGGGAGGAGGACACGGAGGGCCAATTTAATGTGGAGTTCCAGGGGACGGCCTACCGCGTCTTTTGGACCTCGGACGGGGCGCGGTGCCACGTCTGCAAGGGGGTGGGGCATGTTCGGAAGAACTGCCCCAGCCTCCCGGCCGCCAGCTCCACCTCGGCGGCCCAGAGTGGTTCCACAGCACCTCCTCCCACTCCCCCTGCACATCCAACAGACACCGCTCAGTCGGTTCCGGAGGCTGTGGTTTTCACAGCCTCTGGCGGGGAGGGGAGCGTCCGTCCGAGCGGAAGGAAGACGCGGGGAAAAAAGAAACATCGTGAGGCGCGTCCCCTGGACACTTTGACTCAACCCGAGCCTGAGCTCAGCCCAAAGCCCATTCCCATGGAATCCACCTGTCCCAGGGCTGGGCTCAGGCCCAGGGTGACTAAAAAAGGAAAAAAGGGTGCGGAGGCGGAGGCCTCTGATGACATGGAGGTCTCTGAGTCTCCGCGCCCAAGTGCGAAAAAGAGGAGAAGGCACCCCTCCACAGAAATAACACAGGGCCCTGAGGTGCAGGGCCCATCTGTTGGAGGGGAGCTGCCTCCTGTTTCTGGTCCTCAGGTGCCCCCTACCGCCACCACCAAGGCTGCAAAGTCCGGGCAGGTGCACTCTATTCCTCAGGATGGAGGGGAGGGGATGGCCCCGGTACGTGAGGCCCCTCCTGAAGGAGTAAGTGGGGCCCTGCTTGTGGTGGGGGAGCCTGGGGAAACCGCCCATTCCGCCACTGCTACTGGGTCGGGTGTTCTGAATGAAGGGGAGGGCGAGGCCCCAGAGGGTCGGGCCTCCCAGCCGGAGTCCACCACCAACCAGGAGACACCCGACCCAGTTATAACTGAGAATGCTGCCCCATCTGCTGGGCCTGTGGGTGCTGGCGGAGCGGGAGATGGCCTCCTCTCGCCGCCTCCAGTCTCGGCTCCGGCTGGTTTCCCGGAGTCCGGAACTTCTGTCTCCCCTGGACCAGTCATTGGCCTGGGGATGGAGGTGGAGGGGGGTCCTGAACCGCTGGTGCCTACAGGCTCCAGTTTCACAATAGAACCCAGAGAGGACTCCTCCGCCATCGATCCTGGGGGTGGGATCGTGACGGAGGCGGGACCAGCTGGCGCGGCCGGGACGTCCGCCCCACAGTGTGTGGTGGATGTGTCGGCCGCTGGCGGTGACGACCCGGAGGAGGATGGGGATTCGGTGCGGGGCACGGAGGATGATCTTGATTCCATCGCCAGTGAGGTGGTGGAGTCCCTCGTGCCTCCCACCGAATCTCCTCTCATCCCCACGGCGGAACTCCGGGATTTCCTCGCGGCTTGCAGAGGTTGCCGCAATAAAGTTCAGCTGGCCCTCGACCGTTGGTCGAATCTGGCGCTGATCATCCAGTCCGTCCGTGCCGCCCTTAAGATAGCGGGCAAGCGCGCAGACGTGAAACTGGTTGAGAGGCGCCGTTTTAATGTGTTCCTCAATGGGTTGCTGGGGGAGTGGAGGGCCAGGTGCACTTCCACTCCCTCCTCACAGTGAGCTGTTGGTGACGGGTTTTACGTACCTTTGACATGAAGATAACCATAGCCAGCCTCAACATCAACGGCAGCAGAGGGGCTCACCGCAGATTTCACAATCTCTCAGTCCTTAGGGAAGGGAGATACGCGGTGAGCTTTCTGCAGGAAACCCACACCGTTCCGGGAGACGAAGCCACCTGGCTCCTGGAGTGGCAGGGTGGGGTCTACATGAGTCACCTCACCCCTATTTCTAGTGGGGTGGCTATCTTGTTGGCCCCGACTTTTCAGCCGGAGATCTTGGGGGTCAAGGAGCTAGTGCCGGGCCGCTTGCTCCACCTCGCCGTTCGCCTGGGTAGCGTGCCGCTCCACTTTGTGAACGTGTACGCGCCCAGGCCCGGCGCTTTGCAAGCGCGCTTCTTTGAAGAAGTGTCCGCTCTCTTGAGCTCCATCGACAGCGGCGAGTGCATCATCCTCGGGGGGGATTTTAACTGCACCCTCGAGGTGGGGGATCGCTCCGGTCCCCAGCGCGGCCAAGCGTCGGTGGAGAAGTTGAGGGGACTGATCAGCTCCCTTAACTTGGTGGACGTCTGGCGGAATCTCCATCCCGACTCCAGCGCCTTCACGTGGAGGTCTGGAGGAGGGGGGTCGCGAATCGACCGCCTCTACATTTCGCAGGCGTACGTCTCCCGCGTTTCGGCGGCCTCCATGCGGCTGGTGCCGTGCTCGGACCACCGCCTGGTGTGGGCGGAGTTCACTCCGCTCCGCACGCGGGCGGGGTCCGCGTACTGGCACTTTAACAACCGGCTGCTGGAGGACGTGCGATTTCGGGACTCGTTCTGTCGATTCTGGGCCGACTGGAGAAGGAAGCAGGGGGGCTTCCCCTCCTTGAGGCTATGGTGGGATGTGGGCAAGACTCACATCCGCGTCTTCTGTCAGGAGTACGCGAAGGGGTCGACCAAGAGGCGGGAAGCCGAGGTCGGGCGCCTTGAGAGGGAGGTGCTCGACTTGGAATCCCGCCTCGGTCATGCCGTCGCGGACCCGGCCCTGTGGCAGGCGTACAAAGAGAAGAAGGGCGCGCTGAGGAACCTGCAGCTCATAGGGTCCCGAGGCGCGTACGTGAGGTCGCGGATCCAGATCCTGGAAGATTTGGACCGCGCCTCACCCTTCTTCTACTCGCTGGAAAAATGGCGGGGGGTCCGTAAGCAGCTTGTCGAGCTGCTGGCCGACGACGGATCCTCCATCACGGATCCGGAGGGAATGGGCCTCCTGGTCCGGACGTATTACAGTGCGTTGTTCTCTCCGGATCCGTCCAGCGAGGATGCGCGCAGAGTTTTGTGGGAGGACCTGCCGCAGGTCAGCCCGGAGGGCGCCGAAGGATTGGAGGCTCCGCTCACGTTGGCGGAGCTGACTGGCGCCCTCCACCAGCTCTCGAGGGGCAAATCCCCAGGGCTGGATGGGTTGACCGTGGAGTTCCTCAGGGCGTTCTGGGACGTCCTGGGGGACGATTACGCGCGGGTCCTGGGGGAAAGCCTGGCGACCGGGGAGATGCCCCTCTCGTGGCGCAGGGCGGTCATCGTCCTGCTGCCGAAGAGGGGCGATCTCCGCCTGCTTAAAAACTGGCGTCCGGTCTCCCTCCTCAGCACGGATTATAAGATCTTTGCCCGGGCTATGTCTACCCGCCTGGGCTCCGTGCTGGCCCACATGATCCACCCCGACCAGTCCTACACGGTCCCGGGCCGGTCCATCCAGGACAACATCCACCTGGTCCGGGACCTGATCCATCTTTCCCAGAGGACTGGTCAGTCGGTCGCCTTTCTCTCCCTCGATCAGGAGAAGGCGTTCGACAGGGTGGATCACGATTACCTTTTCGGGACTCTGCGCGCTTTCGGACTCGGGCCGCATTTCGTGGCCCGGGTCCGACTTTTATACGCCGCCGCAGAGTGTCTAGTCAAAGTTAACGGGTCCTTGACGGCGCCCCTTCGATTTGGGAGAGGAGTGCGTCAGGGGTGCCCCATGTCCGGCCAATTGTATACCATCTGCGTGGAGCCCTTCCTGTGCCTGCTTCGCAGGAGGTTGACGGGATTGGCTCTGCGCGAGCCGGCCATGCGGGTCGTCCTCTCGGCTTACGCCGACGACGTGCTCCTCGCAATCACAGATCCCGTTGACTCGCGGAGGATGCGCGACTGCCAGCAGACCTTTTCTGCCGCGTCCTCCGCGAGGATCAATTGGGAGAAATGTTCCGGACTCCTGGTTGGTCAGTGGCGGGTGGATTCCCTGCCGGAGGAGATGACACCTTTTGCGTGGAGCACCACGCACCTCCTCTATCTGGGAGTCCACTTTAGCCCCGCTGAGGAAGCCTGGCCGGCAAACTGGCAGGAGTTGGAGGCGAAAGTCACCGCTCGGCTGGGGCGCTGGACAGGACTGCTCCGAGTGCTTTCCTACAGGGGCCGAGCGTTGGTCATAAACCAACTGGTGGCCTCCATGCTGTGGTACCGGTTGGTCACTTTGGCCCCGCCCCCTGTATTTGCCACCAAGATCCAGAAGAAACTCGTCGATTTCTTCTGGGGCAAGAGGAAACACTGGGTCTCTGCCGCGGTCCTGAGTCTCCCGATCGAGGAGGGCGGTCAGTCGCTGGTGTGCGTCCGCACCCAGGCTGCGACTCTGCGCCTTCGGACCCTGCAGAGATACCTGTACGTCGAGCGTCCTCCCAGATGGTGTGCGCTGGCGACGTATTTTTTCCGCCAGTGTCACTGCCTTCAAGACGACACGCAGCTCCCGGTGGAGTCCGTTAGCCGCGCCTCTCTGAGGGAGTTGCCTGTCTTTTACCGGGATCTTTTCCGAGTCTGGAACATGGTCGCCTCCAGTCAGGGCGCTCCCCCGCCGGCGGAGGAGAGCGCCTCGGCTGTCCGGGCGGCCGACTCCGGGGACGGTCCGGCGGGCGGAGGAGTAGCTGAAACCCCCGGGACGCCCCTCACTGTGGGTGGCGAGGGGGCTCGGGAGTGCGGAGCGATCCCGGCCGAGCTGACCCCCGCTGGGCCGGAACTGCTCATCGGACCCAGGCCCCGAAACCCTCCTCGGGAGCCGGTCCCGCACAACCCGAGCTGCCACTCGGGAATGCCCTCCGTGCCATTCCAATCGGCGCGGAGGGGTTTCCTGTACGGGCTGCTCCTGCACACTTTCCACTTCCTCGCCCTCGTCAGCCGGCCGGACACGCCCTGGCGGTCCGCGTTGCCATCTGGCGGCGAGGGGAAACCCCGATGGAGGTCTCTCTACGCGGGAGTCTTCCCCCTTTACATCGGGGACCTGGGGTGGAGGGTGCTGCACAGAGCAGTCCCGTGCAATAGGCTTTTAAGTAGGTTCACGGACTCCCAGGCCACCTGTACTTTCTGCGGCCTGGACGAGTCCGTGTTCCACATTTATACGGAGTGTGCGAGGTTGCAGCCCCTATTTGAGTATCTGAAGGGGCTGCTCCTCAAATTCTGGCTGCACTTCAGTCCCACGCTCCTGATCTTTGGGCACCCGGTGCGGAGGGGCTTGGGCCGGGAGGAGGATCTCCTCGTCGGTCTGCTCCTGGGCCTGGCCAAGGTGGCAATTCACAGGTCCAGGTTGCGGGCCGTCGGGGGTTCCGTCCTCCCTGATTGCCTGCCCCTCTTCCGCGGTTACGTTCGCGCCCGGGTGTCCCTGGAAAAGGAGCATGCGGTGTCCGCCGGTACGCTTGAGGCCTTCCGCGACCGGTGGGCACCGCAGGGACTGGAGTGCATCGTCGACGCCGAGAATGGCATTTTAATTTGAGTTTTTTGTTTATTTATCTGTTTTAATAAAGTTATTTTAAAACTGTAAATATGTACATAAAGGGGGCCTGAGGGATAAAGGCCCCCTCGATGTGAAAAATATAAAAGGGGCCTGGGGTATAAAGGTCACCTTGTTTAAAAAAAAAAAAAACGAGGTTAGATACAAAAAAAAAAAAAACGGGGTTTAAAAAAAAAAAAAAAAAAAATGGGGTGAGATACAGAGTAAAGCTCCCTCTACACTGTCCCCATCAAACACTCCCAGGACAGGTACAGCACTGGGATTGGCTGCTCTCTGATTTGGGAGCCTGAGTGTTGAGAGCCTCAACGAGGTGCAGCTGAGAGTGCTGGTGGCAGTTGGAGGTTGCAGAGGTGGAGAGAGGAGCTGCACTGAGCAAGGGAGAGCAGCTACCAACAAACAGAGGAAAACTCCAACAACAGTCTCCATTAAAGAGAAGAAAGGGACATTTTTTGGAAACAAGGCTTTGTCTGGAGGTGGGTGCTGAACACCAGTAATTTACTTTGGACTGTTGGGGGAGGAACAAGTGGCTGGAACAACAAGGGGTGGGGCTGCCAATTCAACAGGAATCTGTGCTGCTGCAAAAGCACACAGGGAAGCTCCCTCCCCACCCCAATTGCCAAGCCTGGGTCAGCTTAAGCTGCCCAGCTAAACAGACGGAAGGGGATAGATAGTGTCTGGGCAGCTTCAGCTGACCCAGGTGAAGACGACTCCCCCAACCAGAAGACCGGAAGACCAACTTCAAAGACTGTTTGTTTTAAGTGTACTGTGAGCACCAGCTCCAGAAAGCAAGTCATCCCTTCCAGCCTGCCTTTGCCTTTGCCTCTCCTCTCTTACCTCAGCCTCTCCACTAACCTGTTGTTTGTTTGTTTGTCTTTTCAAATTTTTCTGTGAGTCGCTGTTATTTAGTGTGCAAGTCCACAATTTGGGGTGGGTTTAGCTCTTAGACCCATGGCAAGCCCTTCATCACCGGTGGCGGGGCCCTCTACTACCTACGCAGCTGCAGCTTCTGTGGCTGCCCACGTGGCCACGTCACCCTTTAAATTATTGACATGCAGCCATGGGGTGAAGAGCTATCCCCACCCCAACATGTCTATTGAGGCCTGCGTTAAGGCAATGGCCGTGGTTGTCGGCCCCTCGGCCATTGTTGCGGCCTCAAAGATGTATGGGAAGGCTGTGTTCTTTTTGAAGACCGAGCGGGCGGTGTCCCTGGCCCTGAGTAAAGGGCTCACTGTGGGGGGGACCTTCCTGCCAGTGGACCCTCTGGGGGCAACTGCGCATCGGATAATGTTGTCCAACGTCCCACCCTTCATTCCCAGTGAGCTCCTCCTCCCCCACCTGCACCATCTGGGGGAGGTGAGGTCGGGGATCACCACAGTCCGGCTTGGTCTTCGGGAGCACAGCCTCCAACATGTCTACTCCTTCCGCCGCCAGTTATTTCTGCAGCTGGCGCGGGAGGAGAACACGGAGGGCCAATTTAATGTGGAGTTCCAGGGGACGGCCTACCGCGTCTTTTGGACCTCGGACGGGGCGCGGTGCCACGTCTGCAAGGGGGTGGGGCATGTTCGTAAGAACTGCCCCAACCTCCTGGCCGCCAGCTCCACCTCGGCGGCCCAGAGTGGTTCCACAGCACCTCCTCCCACTCCCCCCGCACATCCAACAGACACCGCTCAGTCGGTTCCGGAGGCTATGGTTTTCACAGCCTCTGGCGGGGAGGGGAGCGTCCGTCCGAGCGGAAAGAAGACGCGGGGAAAAAAGAAACATCGTGAGGCGCGTCCCCTGGACACTTTGACTCAACCCGAGCCTGAGCTCAGCCCAAATCCCATTCCCATGGAATCCACCTGTCCCAGGGCTGGGCTCAGGCCCAGGGTGACGAAAAAGGGATAAAAGGGTGCGGAGGCGGAGGCCTCTGATGACATGGAGGTCTCTGAGTCTCCACGCCCAAGTGCGAAAAAGAGGAGAAGGCACCCCTCCACAGAAATAACACAGGGGCCTGAGGTGCAGGGCCCATCTGTTGGAGGGGAGCTGCCTCCTGTTTCTGGTCCTCAGGTTCCACCTACCGCCACCACCAAGGCTGCAAAGTCCAGGCAGGTGCTCCCTATTCCTCAGGATGGAGGGGAAGGGATGGCCCCGGTACGTGAGGCCCCTCCTGAAGGAGTAAGTGGGCCCTGCTTGTGGTGGGGGAGCCTGGGGAAACCGCCCATTCGGCCACTGCTACTGGGTCGGGTGCCCTGAATGAAGGGGAGGGCGAGGCCCCAGAGGGTCCGGCCTCCCAGCCGAAGTCCACCACCAACCAGGAGACACCCGACCCAGTTATAACTGAGAATGCTGCCCCATCTGCTGGGCCTGTGGGTGCTGGCGGAGCGGGAGATGGCCTCCTCTCGCCGCCTCCAGTCTCGGCTCCGGCTGCTTTCCCGGAGTCCGGAACCTCTGTCTCCCCTGGACCACTCATTGGCCTGGGGATGGAGGTGGAGGGGGGTCCTGAACCGCTGGTGCCTACAGGCTCCAGTATCACAATAGAACCCAGAGAGGACTCCTCCGCCATCGATCCTGGGGGTGGGATCGTGACAGAGGCGGGACCAGCTGGCGCAGCCGGGACGTCCGCCCCACAGTGTGTGGTGGATGTGTCGGCCTCTGGCGGTGACGACACGGAGGAGGATGGGGATTCGGTGCGGGGCACGGAGGATGATCTTGATTCCATCGCCAGTGAGGTGGTGGAGTCCCTCGTGCCTCCCACCGAATCTCCTCTCATCCCCACGGCGGAACTCCGGGATTTCCTCGCGGCTTGCAGAGGTTGCCGCAATAAAGTTCAGCTGGCCCTCGACCGTTGGTCGAATCTGGCGCTGATCATCCAGTCCGTCCGTGCCGCCCTTAAGATAGCGGGCAAGCGCGCGGACGTGAAACTGGTTGAGAGGCGCCGTTTTAATGTGTTCCTCAATGGGTTGCTGGGGGAGTGGAGGGCCAGGTGCACTTCCACTCCCTCCTCACAGTGAGGTGTTGGTGACGGGTTTTAAGTCCCTTTGACATGAAGATAACCATAGCCAGCCTCAACATCAACGGCAGCAGAGGGGCTCACCGCAGATTTCACAATCTCTCAGTCCTTAGGGAAGGGAGATACGTGGTGAGCTTTCTGCAGGAAACCCACACCGTTCCGGGAGACGAAGCCACCTGGCTCCTGGAGTGGCAGGGTGGAGTCTACATGAGTCACCTCACCCCTATTTCTAGTGGGGTGGCTATCTTGTTGGCCCCGACTTTTCAGCCGGAGATCTTGGGGGTCAAGGAGCTAGTGCCGGGCCGCTTGCTCCACCTCGCCGTTCGCCTGGGTAGCGTGCCGCTCCACTTTGTGAACGTGTACGCGCCCAGGCCCGGCGCTTTCCAAGCGCGCTTCTTTGAAGAAGTGTCCGCTCTCTTGAGCTCCATCGATAGCGGCGAGTGCATCATCCTCGGGGGGGATTTTAACTGCACCCTCGAGGTGGGGGATCGCTCCGGTCCCCAGCGCGGCCAAGCGTCGGTGGAGAAGTTGAGGGGACTGATCAGCTCCCTTAACTTGGTGGACGTCTGGCGGAAACTCCATCCCGAATCCAGCGCCTTCACGTGGAGGTCTGGAGGAGGGGGGTCGCGAATCGACCGCCTGTACATTTCGCAGGCGTACGTCTCCCGCGTTTCGGCGGCCTCCATGCGGCTGGTGCCGTGCTCGGACCACTGCCTGTTGTGGGCCGAGTTCGGTCCGCTCTGCACGCGGGCAGGGTCCGCGTACTGGCACTTTAACAACCGGCTGCTGGAGGACGTGCGATTTCAGGACTCGTTCTGTCGATTCTGGGCCGACTGGAGAAGGAAGCAGGGGGGCTTCGCCTCCTTGAGTCTATGGTGGGATGTGGGCAAGACTCACATCCGCGTCTTCTGTCAGGAGTACGCGAAGGTGTCGACCAAGAGGCGGGAAGCCGAGATCGGGCGCCTTGAGAGGGAGGTGCTCGACTTGGAATCCCGCCTCGGTCATGCCGTCGCGGACCCGGCCCTGTGGCAGGCGTACAAAGAGAAGAAGGGCGCGCTGAGGAACCTGCAGCTCATAGGGTCCCGAGGCGCGTACGTGAGGTCTCGGATCCAGATCCTGGAAGATTTGGACCGCGCCTCACCCTTCTTCTACTCGCTGGAAAAATGGCGGGGGGTCCGTAAGCAGCTCGTCGAGCTGCTGGCCGATGACGGAACCTCCATCACGGATCCGGAGGGAATGGGCCTCCTGGTCCGGACGTATTACAGTGCGTTGTTCTCTCCGGATCCGTCCAGCGAGGAGAAGCACAGAGATTTGTGGGAGGACCTGCCGCAGGTCAGCCCGGAGGGCGCCGAAGGATTGGAGGCTCCGCTCACGTTGGCGGAGCTGAATGGCGCCCTCCACCAGCTCTCGAGGGGCAAATCCCCAGGGCTGGATGGGTTGACCGTGGAGTTCCTCAGGGCGTTCTGGGACGTCCTGGGGTACGATTACGCGCGGGTCCTGGGGGAACGCCTGGCGACCGGGGAGATGCCCCTCTCGTGGCGCAGGGCGGTCATCGTCCTGCTGCCGAAGAGGGGCGATCTCCGCCTGCTTAAAAACTGGCGTCCGGTCTCCCTCCTCAGTACGGATTATAAGATCTTTGCCCGGGCTATGTCTACCCGCCTGGGCTCCGTGCTGGCCCACATGATCCACCCCGACCAGTCCTACACGGTCCCGGGCCGGTCCATCCAGGACAACATCCACCTGGTCCGGGACCTGATCCATCTTTCCCAGAGGACTGGTCAGTCGGTCGCCTTTCTCTCCCTCGATCAGGAGAAGTCGTTCGGCAGGGTGGATCACGATTACCTTTTCGGGACTCTGCGCGCTTTCAGACTCGGGCCGCATTTCGTGGCCCGGGTCCGACTTTTATACGCCGCCGCAGAGTGTCTAGTCAAAGTTAACGGGTCCTTGACGGCGCCCTTCGATTTGGGAGAGGAGTGCGTCAGGGGTGCCCCATGTCCGGCCAATTTTATACCATCTGCGTGGAGCCCTTCCTGTGCCTGCTTCGCAGGAGGTTGACGGGATTGGCTCTGCGCGAGCCGGCCATGCGGGTCGTCCTCTCGGCTTACGCCGACGACGTGCTCCTCGCAATCACAGATCCCGTTGACTTGCGGAGGATGCGCGACTGCCAGCAGACCTTTTCTGCCGCGTCCTCCGCGAGGATCAATTGAGAGAAATGTTCCGGACTCCTGGTTGGTCAGTGGCGGGTGGACTCCCTGCCGGAGGAGATGACACCTTTTGCGTGGAGCACCACGCACCTCCTCTATCTGGGAGTCCACCTTAGCCCCGCTGAGGAAGCCTGGCCGGCAAACTGGCAGGAGTTGGAGGCGAAAGTCATCGCTCGGCTGGGGCGCTGGACAGGACTGCTCCGAGTGCTTTCCTACAGGGGCCGAGCGTTGGTCATAAACCAACTTGTGGCCTCCATGCTGTGGTACCGGTTGGTCACTTTGGCCTCGCCCCCTGTATTTGCCACCAAGATCCAGAAGAAACTCGTCGATTTCTTCTGGGGCAAGAGGAAACACTGGGTCTCTGCCGCGGTCCTGAGTCTCCCGATCGAGGAGGGCGGTCAGTCGCTGGTGTGCGTCCGCACCCAGGCTGCGACTCTGCGCCTTCGGACCCTGCAGAGATACCTGTACGTCGAGCGTCCTCCCAGATGGTGTGCGCTGGCGACGTATTTTTTCCGCCAGTGTCACTGCGTTCAAGACGACACGCAGCTCCCGGTGGAGTCCGTTAGCCGCGCCTCTCTGAGGGAGTTGCCTGTCTTTTACCGGGATCTTTTCCGAGTCTGGAACATGGTCGCCTCCAGTCAGGGCGCTCCCCCGCCGGCGGAGGAGAGCGCCTCGGCTGTCTGGGCGGCCGACTCCGGGGACGGTCCGGCGGGCGGAGGAGTAGCCGAAACCCCCTGGACGCCCCTCACTGCGGGTGGCGAGGGGGCTCGGGAGTGCGGAGCGATCCCGGCCGAGCTGACCCCCACTTGGCCGGAACTGCTCATCGGACCCAGGCCCCGAAACCCTCCTCGGGAGCCGGTCCCGCACAACCCGAGCCGCCTCTCGGAAATGCCCTCCGTGCCATTCCAATCGGCGCGGAGGGGTTTCCTGTACGGGCTGCTCCTGCACACTCTCCACTTCCTCGCCCTCGTCAGCCGGCCGGACACGCCCTGGCGGTCCGCGTTGCCATCTGGCGGCGAGGGGAAACCCCGATGGAGGTCTCTCTACGCGGGAGTCTTCCCCCTTTACATCGGGGACCTGGGGTGGAGGGTGCTGCACAGAGCAGTCCCGTGCAATAGGCTTTTAAGTAGGTTCACGGACTCCCAGGCCAGCTGTACTTTCTGCGGCCTGGACGAGTCCGTGTTCCACATTTATATGGAGTGTGCGAGGTTGCAGCCCCTATTTCAGTATCTGAAGCGGCTGCTCCTCAAATTCTGGCTGCACTTCAGTCCCACGCTCCTGATCTTTGGGCACCCGGTGCGGAGGGGCTTGGGCCGGGCGGAGGATCTCCTCGTCGGTCTGCTCCTGGGCCTGGCCAAGGTGGCCATTCACAGGTCCAGGTTGTGGGCCGTCGGGGGGTCTGTCCTCCCCGATTGCCTGCCCCTCTTCCGCGGTTACGTTCGCGCCCGGGTGTCCCTGGAAAAGGAGCATGCGGTGTCCGCCGGTACGCTTGAGACCTTCCACGACCGGTGGGCACCGCAGGGACTGGAGTGCATCGTCGACGCCCAGAATGGCATTTTAATTTGAGTTTTTTTGTTTATTTATCTGGTTTTAATAAAGTTATTTTAAAAATATAAGTGTGTATATAAAGGGGGCCTGAGGAATAAAGGCCCCCTCGACATAAAAAATGTATAAAGGGGGCCTGAGGAATAAAGGCCCCCTCGACATAATGTATATGGGGCGGGGGCGGGGGGGCTGGGGTATAAAGGCCACCTTAAAGGGAAAAAACGGGTGTTAGATACAGAGTAAAGCAAAAAAAAAAAAAACTGGGATTGGCTGGCCAATTTGGGAAGCACTTCCTGCCTACAATCAGGGGAAGCAGCTGCACCTGTGTTGCTGCATTTGGAACTGGAGTGGAGTAACTGGAGAGGAGACAGCAGAGTGGAGTACCTGCAAAGTAATGACTGTCGAGTGGAGACAGCTGCATTTACTGTGGAACGGTTGCACTTTTTCAAGACTAAGAAGACCTGCAGGTCATTTTGGAGAGGTGGGTGTTTGAGCATCAGAGAACTGTTTGTTGTTTGGACTGTTGGGGGAGGGAAGAGGCACCAGAAGATCCAGGGGTGGGGATGCCAAATTCTATAGGGAGCCCCTCAATTTGCTCTTGTGTTTATTTGGCATTCTGCACAAAAGGGGCTCCCTCCCCACCCCCAACTATGTGGCTCAGCACGGCTGGAGCTGCATGGCTGAAGAAAGTCTTCATAGTCTTTACAGAACAGTTGAGAGAACCGGGTGGTTCTAACCGACCCGGGTGAAGAACCCTCCCCTAACTGGAAGACAGGACTGTGAACTCTGAAGTAAGGTGCCCCAACTACCGAACGCAGCAACACCCTTGCAGCTCATTTCTCCCTTCCAACACTCGGCTGTCTATCCTCTCCTCTGCTTGTCCTTTTTCTTTGCAGCCCTCTTCTCCTCTACCCCCACCCCTCCCATTATATTTCTTTACTTTAAAAACTGTTAGTTTATTTCTTAAGTGTGGGCGTGGCTCTGCGACCCCATGGCAAATACCTCTTCACCGGTGGCGGAGCCTTCTCGCACGGTTCCTGCTGTGGCTACTGCAGCTGTTGCCCCGTCACCGTTTGCACTAATAACATCAAAGCATGGGGTCAAGATCTACGACAATCCAAGCATGACGATAGAGGCATGCGCAAAGGCAATGGCAGTGGTTGTCGGCCCTTCGGTCATTATTGCAGCCTCTAAAATGTACGGGAAGGTGCTGTTTTTCCTGAAGACCGAGCGGGAAGTGTCCCTGGCTCTGAGCAAGGGGCTCACCGTGGGCGGGACCTTTCTGCCTGTGGACTCCCTGGAGGCCACTGTACAATGAATCACTTTGTGAAATGTCCCACCCTTCATTCCTAGTAAGCTCCTCCTTCCCCACCTGCACCATCTGGGGGAGGTAAAGACGGGGCTCACCCCAGTCCTGTTCGGTCTTTGGGAGAACAGCCTGCAGCATGTTGACGCCTGCCACCGCCAGCTATTCATGCAGCTGGCGCGGGAGGAGGTCACAGAGGGCCATTTCAATATAGAGTTCCAGGGGATGGCCTACGGTGTTCTGGACCTTGGACGTGTCACGGTGCCATGTCTGCAAGGGAGTGGGGCATGTGCACAAGAACTGCCCCAAACTCCCGGCTGCCAACTCTACCTCGGCAGCCCAGGATGGCGCCACTGCACCTCCTCCCACCACCACTACACCTCCTCCAAATACTATTCAGTCAGTGCCGGAGGCTGTGGTTTTCATGGCATCCACATGGGAGAGGAGTGCCCGTCCAAGTGGAAGGAAGGCGTGGAGGAAAAATAAATATCGAGAGACACGTCTCCTGGACACCGTGACACAACCCGAACCTGAGCTCAGCCCAAGGCCTGCTCCCAAGGAATCCAACTGCCCCAGGGCTGGTCTCAGGCCCAGCGTGACGAGTGAAAAGGTGGATGCACAGGCTGAGGCCCCTGATGACATGGTGGTCACTGAGCATCCACGCCCCTCCGAAAATAAGGAGGTGACGTCCCTCCTCTGAAGAAGGCCTTAACCAAGGGGTCCATTTGCTGGCATGTTTCCTCAGGCTCCGCCTGCTACCAGCATGATCAGGGCCTCGAGCCCTGAGCAGGAACCCTCCACTCCTCGGAACGGAGGTGGGGGAGATCCTCCTGTGATCTTGTCAACTCATGAGGTTGGGGCCCGCCCTTGGTCGGGGAATCTGTGGAAAGGATGGGAGAAATCATTCCTTTGGCCTCAGGGTTGGATGCCCTGGGTGTGAGCGAGACCTGTGAGGGGCAGCCCTCCCAACAGCCTGACACTGCCGCACGGGATATACCCGACCCTGAGGCCAATCTGTGTAATTCCCAGTCAGCTGGTCCTGTGGGCGCTGACGGGACAGGAGATGGCATCCTCTCTCTACCTCTGATCCTGTATCCGGCCGGATATGCGGAGTCGGGCACTTCCATCTCCCCTTGTCCACTCATTGGCCTGGACACGGAGGTGGAGGGGTGTAGGGGGTGTCCTGAACCGCGGGCGCCCACAGCCTCCAGTTCCATTCTGGAACGCAGAGAGGGCTCCTCAGCCATCGATCCCGGGGGTGCCATCTTGACGGAGGCGGGACCAGCTGGCGTGTTCGGGACATTCAACCCACAATGTGTGGGATGTGCGTCGGCAGCTGGTGGCGATGACCCGGAGGAGGATGGGAACTCTGTGTGGATCATGGAGGACAACCTTGATGCCATCACCAGTGAGGTGGTGAAGTCCCTGGTGCCGCGCACGCCATTTCCTCTCATCCCCGTGGCAGAACTCCAGGATTTCCTCGCGGCATTCAGGGATTGCTGCAATAAAGCTCATCTGTCCCTCGGCCATTGGTCGAATCTGGCGTTGATCATCCAGTCCGTCCCTGCCGTCCTCAAGAAAGCGTGAAAGGGTGATGGCGTCAAACTGGATGAGAGCAACCGATTTAATGCATTTCTAAATGGGTTGCTGTGGGAGTTGAAGGCGAGGTGCACTTCTGCTTCCACCTCACAGTGAAGTGTTGGTGACGGTTCTAAATACCTTTGACATGAAGATAACCATAGCCAGCCTCAGCATCAACGGCAGCAGGGGGTCTCACCACAGATTTCACAACCTCTCAGCCCTCAGGGAAGGGAGATACGTGGTGAGCTTTCTGCAGTAAATCCACACGGTTCTGGGAGACGAAGCAAGCTGGTTTCTGGAGTGGTACGGTGGGGTCTACATGAGTCGCCTCACCCTTATTTCTAGTGGGGTGGCTATCTTGTTGGCCCGACTTTTCAGCCAGGTATCGTGGGGGTGAAGGAGCTAGTGCCAGGCTGCTCGCTCCACCTCGCTGTTCACCTGGGCAGCGTGCCGCTCCACTTTATGAACGTGTACACGCCCAGGCCCGGCGCGTTACAGGCACGCATCTTTGAAGAAGTGTCCATTCTCTTGAGCTCCGTCGATAACACCAAGTGCATCATCCTCGGTGTGGGGAGGGTGGATTTTAACTGTATCCTCGAGGTGGGGGATCGCTCCGGTCCCGAGCGTGGCCAATCATTGATGGAGAATTTTAGAGTACTGATCAGCTTCCTCAACTTGGTGGACGTCTGGCGGAATCTCCAAACCGACTCCAGCGCCTTCACATGGAGGTCTGGAGGAGGGTCCCGAACCGACCACCTCTACTTTTCACAGGTGTACGAATCCCGCGTCTCGGCGGCCTCCATGCGGCTGGAGCACGGACCACCAGTTGGTGTGGGCGGAGTTCACTCCACTCCATACACAGGCGGCGTCCATGCGGCTGGACCTCAGACCACCAGTTGATATGGGTGGAGTCACTCCGCTCCACACACAGGCGGCCTCCATGCGGCTGGAGCACGGACCGCCAGTTGATATGGGCAGAGTTCACTCCGCTCCACACATAGGCGGCCTCCATGTACTTCGACTTTAACAACCGGCAGCTGGAGGACAAGTGATTCCTAGATACATTCCGTCGATTCTGGGACGAGTGGAGAAGGAAGCAGGGGGACTTCCCCTCCTTGACGGCAAGGTGGTATGTGGGCAAGACTCACATCCGTGTCTTCTGTCAGGAGTACGTGAAGGGGTCGACCAAACGGCGGGAAGCTGCGCTCGTGTGCTTGGAGAGGGAGGTGTTCGACTTGGAGTCCCGCATCGGTCATGCCGTCGCGGACCCGGCCCTGTGGCAGGCATACAAAGAGAAGAAAGGCGCGCTGAGGGACCAGCAGCTCATCGCGTTCTGAGGCGTGTACGTGAGGTCACGGATCCAGATCCTGGAAGATTCGGACCGCACCTCACCCTTCTTCCACACTCTGGAAAAATGGCGGGAGGTCTGTAAGCAGCTCGTTGAGCTTCTGGGCGAAGATGGATTCTCCATCACGGATCGGGAGGGAATGGGCCACCTGCTCCATACATATTACAGTGCATTGTTCTCTCCGCGTCCTTCCAGCGAGGACGCGCGCACAAGTTTGTGGAGGACCGTCTGAAGGTCAACCCGAAAGGTGCAGAATGATCGGAGGCATCGCTCACATTGGCAGAGCTGACCAGTGCCCTCAACCAGCTCTCGAGTGAAAAATCGCCGGAGCTGGGAGGACTGACCCTGGAGTTCCTCAGGGCATTCTAGGACATCTTGTGGGACGATTATGCGTGGGTCGTGGGGGGACGACTGGCGGCCGGGGAGATGACCGTCTCGTGGCACAGGGAAGTGATCATCTTGATGCTAAAGAGGGGCAATCTCCGCATGCTTAAAAACTGGCGTCCGGTCTCCCTCCTCGGCACGGATTGTAAAATGCATGACCGGGCTTTGACTACCCGCCTAGGCTCCGTGCTGGCCCACAAGATCCACCCCGACCAGTCCTACATGGTCCCGCGCCGGTCCATCCAGGACAACATCCACCTGGTCTGGGACCTGATCCATCATTCCCAGAGGACTGGTCTGTCGGTCGCCTTTCTCTCCCTCCATCAGGAGAAGGCGTTCGACGGAATGGGTCACAAATATCTTTTCCGGACTCTGCACATATTCAGTCTCGGGCCACATTTTGTGGCCGTGCCCGACTTTTATACCTGCAGCAGGGTGTCTGGTCAAAGTTAACAGGTCCTTGACGGCGACCCTTAACTTTGGACAGGAATGCCTCAGGGATGCCCTTTGTCTGGCCAATTGTATACCAGCTGCTTGGAGCCTTTCCTGTGCCTGCTTCGCAGGAGGTTGACAGGGTTGGCTCTGCGCGGTCCAGGCATGTTGGTCGTCCTCTCGGTTTATGCCGATGATGTGCTCCTCATGGTCACAGATCCCGTTGACTTGCGGAGGATGCATGAGTGCCAGCAGACCTTTTCTGCTGCATCCTCCGTGAGGATCAATTGGGAGAAGTGTTCCAGACTCCTGCTGGGTCAGTGGTGGGTGGACTCCCTACGGGAGCAGTTAACACCTTTTACATGTAGTACCACGCATACCTTTGCCTGGGAGTCCACCTGAGGCCTGCTGAGGAAGCCTGGTTGGCAAACAGGCAGGGATTGGAGGCGAAAGTTATGACTCGCCTTGACAGCACTGTTCCAAGTGTTTTCCTACATGGTCACAAACCAAGTGGTGCCCTCGATGCTGCCGTTTCGGTTGATCACTTTGGCTGCACCCCCTGCTTTTGTCAACAAGATCAAGAAGAAACTCGTTGATTTCTTCTGGGCGGCAGTCACTGGTGGGGCACCGTACCCAGGCTGTGACTCTCTATCTTCGGAGATACCTTGCAGAGATACCTGTACATCGAGCATCCTCCCAGATGAAGTACACTGCAGATGTATTTTTTTACTGCCTCGAAGATAACATGCAGCTCCCGGCACAGGGCATTAGCCAAACCTCTTTGAGCGAGTTGCCTCTGTTTTACTGGGATCTATTCAGTGTCCAGAACATGGTCGCCTCCAGTCAGGGCGCTTCCCCGCCTGCGGAGGAGAGCACATAGGCTATCCGGCGGCAGGCTCCGGTGATGGACTGACGGGCAGAAGTCTAGCTGAAGCCCCTGAGACGCCCCTCACTGCTGGTGAGAATGTGGGCTCAGGATTACGAAGCGCTCCCGGCCGAGCTGACCCCCATTTGGCTGGAACTGCTCATCAGAACCAAGCCTCAAAACTCTCCTCAGGAGCCTGTGCTGCAGAACCTGAGCCACCTCTGGAAAATGCCCCCCCCCCCCCCCCCCACTGCCATTCTACACAGCGTGGAGGGGTTTCCTGTATGGGCTGCTCCTACACACTCTCCACTTCCTCGCCATTGTCACCCACACAGACACGCCGTGGTAGTCTGTGTTGCCTTCTGGTGGCAAGAAAAATACCGGTGGATGTCTCTCTCCGTGGAATTCTTCCCGCTTTACTTCGAGGAGCTGGGGTGGAGGGTGCTGCACAGGGCAGTCCCGTGCAAGAGAGTCTTAAGCACATTCACGGTCTGCCAGGCTGCCTGTAATGTCTGCAGCCTGGACGGGTCCGTGTTCCATGATTATATGGAATGTGTGAGGTTGCAGCCCCTGTTTGCATATTTAAAGGCACTGCTTCTCAAGTTCTGGCCGCACTTCAGCCCCACGCTGCTGATCTTTGGGCCAGAGATGCGTGGGCCATGAGGAGAATCTCCTCGTCACTCTGCTCTTAGGCCCGGCCAAGGTGGCAATTCACAGATCCAGGTTGCGGGCCGTCTGGGGGTCCGTCCGCCCTGATAGCCTGCCCCTCTTCCGTGGTTACTGGCGAAGGAGCATGCGGTGTCCACCAGTACGCTTGAGGCCTTCCCTGACTGGTGGGCACTGCAGGGGCTGGAGTGCATCATCAATGCAGACAATGCTGTTTTAATATGTGTTTTTGTTTTATTTATCTGTTTTCCATAACGTTATTTCAAAAATTGTATAAAAATTGGGCCTCAGCAATAAAGGCCACAAACAAAAACAAAAAAAAAAACTTAGTTAGGTAAAAAACAAACTGTGTAGATACAGAATAAAGCCCCTCTACATTGTTCAATTAAACACTCCCATGGCAGGCACAACACTAAGGAAAACAAAAACAGGGTCAGATGCAGAGTAACATTTGGTTGGCTGGTTCCAGGATTTATAAACTTGAGTTGTGTTTAGAGGAGGCACATTCTGGTTCTCAGTGGAGTCCTGAAGATGTTGGGACTGGCTGACTGTTTCAGACTGAAATTATCGTGGCTGCTGCCAATATGATGTACTGAGCATGCTCATACACCAACTGTACATCTTTCAGTTTCTGTACCTCTCCCCATTGACATGGAGGCCCCGCAGAGCTAACTACACCATCAGGAATCCCGCTATCCTGACAAAGCCACGGGAACTCTGATATGTCTTCTCCCTGCTGAGGGAGAAAATCATGTATTCACCTCTCTCTCTAACGATGGGGGAGGTGAGTGGTGGTTCCTCATGCTGCTGAATACATGTTCAGCTGAGAGTGACTAACACAGGTGGTCAGTGCACATGCCCAGACCAAGTTTCTAAAATGTGTGTCAAAGCTGCCAGGTGCCCTGCCCAAAATGCAGCTCCATGTGAGACACGCTTGAAGTGACCAGCAGCATTCCCCACACCATTGTACAGTTTCTGGCTTTGTAGCACTGACACCAGTGGCTCAACTGAGCCCAAAATCACGGCCAGGAAGAGAGACAGAGGGACAGAAATTTACTTTATGGGGAATGTGTAGGGATGTGGGAAACTCAGAGAGAAATTGGGGATGTGATCATATAAAAGGCAAAATACTCCCAGATGAGGAGCCAATGTAGATGAGATGGGTGCGAGGGAGATGGGGTGAATAGGATTCACTGAGAGTTAGGCAGAAGAGCTTTGGATGGGCTGTGGTCTCTGAAAGTTTATAACTGGGAGGCTGACAAGGGTAACATTAGGGCAGTGAATTTTACAAAGGTGGGATAAGTCTTTCTGCAGCTGATGGATTGTGGAAGGGGACAATATTATAGAGCTGGTAGTAGACAGGATTGATTCTGGAGAGGATATAGATCAAAACTCACTCAGGGTGAAAAGTATCACCAAGATTGTGAACAGTCTCATTCAGCCTCAGATATTAAGTGGAGAGGGAGATGGAGTCCATAGATGGGGAGCATAGTTTGTGATGAGGACCAAATAGTAAAATTACAAGAACAGTAATGCAGTGAAAAAGTTGTTTACGATCTCATAGCTCTACACAGGGACATTCCAGGAACACCAACAGCAGCAACATTAAGAGAGTAAATTACAGGTATAGTAATACAGTTGGCAACAGTTTTTCAGAGTCCATACCCAGTAGCAGAGACTCACCAGGAGTAACAACAGCAGCAAGGAGGGGAGAATAAATAACAAGAGCAGTAATGCAGTTAAACATGGTTTATAGAATTAGTAGCTGGACAGAGAGACTTACCAGGAACACCAACAATAGCAAGGATGCGATAGTAAATTTGTTGAATGATCAAAAGTGTGTATCTGATCCGAGATGTTAATGATAGCCAATCATAATTTACAGAAAGATAGTCAAACTCCCAGATGAAACTCCTGTCCATTGTTGTAATATTCCAATCTATTGTTCTTTGATTCTGATATAATGCTGTAACATTCCAATCTATTGTTCTCAGATTCTGACCCATTGCTGTAACATTCCAATGTATTGGTCTCAGATTCTGATCTCTCCGCTTCCCCTCTTTGGAGCAGCTGATCCCTGTTCGTGCCGAGCGTGATGCTCCCACTGACACTATGGGATAACACATTGAAAGAAGTCCCTTATTAATAGAAGAGGGAAACCCTCCAGTGACACAATTAGGCTCCATGGAGACTGACATTAATTACAGTCACTGAACAAACAGGTTCAGTTAACACTTTTCAATTCAACACTTATTGTACCACAATAAAGTAGAACAGTTACCTGGTCTGGATGGGATGTATGAGGATTACTGAGGGAAGGAACCGTGGAAATAGCAGAGGTACTGACCAGAATCTGCCACTCTTCCTTGGATATGGGGGTGATTACAGAGGACTGGAGGGCTGTAAATGTTTCACCCTGTTTAAAAAGGTGAAATGGTGTAAATCCTGTAACTAAAGGCCAGTCAGTCTGAAGTCACTACTGAGGAAATTTCTTTGGGTTGCAACCCAGACAAGAATATTCATTTCTTGGAAAAACATGGGATAATAAACAGCATACTGCAGGGGTCTGCTAATGACAAATCATGTTTGGCAAACGTCAGCAACAACTTATATTTATATAGCCCCTTTAACCGAATGAAATGTCCCAAGGTGCTTCAGAGGAGCATTATAAAACAAAGTGTGACAGTTAGACACAACAGGAGATATTAGGTCAGATGACCAAAAGGTTGGCCAAAGAGATAGATTTTAAGGTGTGTCTAAAATGAGGAAAGCGAGGTGGAGAGGTTTAGTGAGGGTGTACCAGAGCTTGGGGCATCGGTAACTGAAGGTGCAGACGCTACTGGTGGAGTGATGAGGATCAGGAATGTACAAGGCGCCGGAATTAGAGGAGTGCAGATATCACAGAGGATTGTGGGGCTGGAGGAGATTACAGAGATAGGGTGGTCGAGCCCATGGAGGGATTCAAAACAAGGATGAGAATTTTAAAATCAAGACATTGCTTGACTGGGAGACAATGTCGGTCAGAGATAGATGAACGGGACCTGGTGCGAGTTAAGACATGGGCAGCAGAGATTTGGATGACCTCAAGTTTACAGAGAGTAGAATGTGGGAGATCAGCCAGGAGTGAGTTGGAATAGTCACATCTAGAGGTGACAAAGGCATGAATCACAGAATTACAGAATAGTTACAGCACAGGAGGACATTCAGCCCGTCATGTCTGCACCGACTCTCCGAAAGAGCAATTCACCTAGTGCCATTCCCCCCTCCCCATAACCCTGCACATTCTTCCTTCTCATTTAACTGTCAATTCCTTCTTGAATGCTTCAATTGAACCTGCCTTAACCACATTCTCAGACAGTGCATTCCAGACCTTAACCACTATCTGCGTGAAAATGTTTTTCCTTATGTCGCCTTTACTACTCTTACCAAATAATTTAAATCTGTGCCCTCTCGTTCTCGATCCTTTCACGAGTGGGAACAGTTCCTCTCTATCTACTCTGTCCAGACACATCATGATTTTTGATCCCCCTATCAAACCATCTCTCAGCCTTCTCTCCTCCAAGGAAAACAGCCTTAACTTCTCCAATCTATCATCATAACTGAAGCTCCTCATCCTTGGAACCATTCTCGTGAATCTTTTCTGCGCCCTCTCCATTGCTCCTCAAGTCTTTCCTAAAGTGTGACATTGTTACGACCAGGTGAGAAAGGGGTCTAGGGTTCTCTTTCAGCCTTCCCCTGGTCTTACTGCAATGGTTTGATGTTAAACACTCCATGTTTTAAGCTCCTTCTTGGTGAATCCTGGTTCACTGCTTTCCAATTATAAGGCAAAGAAACCAGCACAAACAGGCTTTCTTAGATTTAAAGAAGAATGGTTGAAATGTATTAAACTTGTTCTTAAACTCCAATTCGGTTATTGCCTACGGATAAAGGATACACCCACACTAGCATGCATATGTGATACATACAAATAGAGACAGAAAAAGAGTCGAAGAAATAAAGTGTACACGTTTGAGGCAATAACTGACAGTGTTTTTGTTACGGTTCTTTGAGCTCACTGTAGGTTCTTTGATTGTAGGTTGATCTTTCTTTTCCTTGGGGCCCAGTATCTTTCTTAAACTTTGTTCGCTGTAGGAGACTTTTCTCGCATGGGGTTTCAGTGGAATTGGACTTCCGTGATAAAGATATGGGAGTAGAAAGGAGAAATCTGCTCAGTCCAGGAGAAAACACTCCTCCTGAGTTTAAACTCTCTGGTTAGTTCAGAATAAAAACTCTGGAATAGCCAGTTAGTCATATGACCAGCTGGTCTAACCAGTCCTGGATTGTATTACCTCAGCAATCGCTGGAATGCTCCTCTTACACATAATACCTGGTGATCATAATCCATTGGGAGTTGAATGTGTCAGGGAATGGTCCTTTGTCCTTCCAAGCACTGTCTGTTGGTATGCAAATGTCTTTTCCAGCCATGGCTCATCTGTTTAACAAGTCATTTCCTCACTCCAGAAAACTGTTTCAAATCAATGTTCATGACAAAATTCATGTGCCTCTTTCTTTGCAGGTGGGGATTCTGCATGACAGACACCCAGAACTGGACGCAATACTCCAGCTGAGGCTGAACTAGTTTCTTATACTAGTTCAACATAACCTCATTGCTCTTGCATTCTATGTACCTATTAATAAAACCCAGGATATATATGCTTTATTAACCGCTCTCTCAACCTGTCCTGCCACATTCAATTACTTATGGACATATACACCCAGGTCCCTCTGCTCCTGCACCCCCTTTAGAATTTTACCCTTTATTTTATATTGTCTCTCCATGTTCTTCCTACCAGAATTAATCATTTCATATTTCTCTGCATTGAACTTGGTCTGCCACCTGTCTGCCCATTCCAACAACTTGTTTTATGCCCATTTGAAGCTCTGCACTATCCAACTCAAAGTTCACTGTGCTTCTAAGTTTCATATCATCTGCAAACTTTGAAATTGTACCCTGCACAACAAGGTCTAGGTCATTAATATATATCAGGAAAAGCATGGGTCCCAACACTGATCCCTGGGGAACTTCACTACAATCCTTCCTCCAGTCCAAAAAGCATCCATTATCCACTACTCTTTCTTTCCTGTCATTCAGCCAATTTCATATCCATGTTGCTACCATCCCTTTTATTCCATGAGCTACAGGTTTGCTCACAAGTCTGTTGTGTGACATTGTATCAAACACCTTTTGAAAGCCCATATACACCAGACCAACAGCATTGGCCTCATTAGCCCTTTCTGTTACCTCCTCAAAAAAGTCCAGAAAGTAGGTTAAACATGATTTTCCCTTAAGAAATACATGCTGGCTTTCCTGAACTAACTCACATTTATCCAATTGACTATTAATTTTGTCCCGAATTATTTTTGTCGAAGATTCCCCACCACCAAACTGACTGGCCTGCAGTTGTTGGGTTTATCATTACACCCTTTTTTGAACAAAGATGTAACGTTTGTAATTCTCCAGTCCCCTAGCACCACCTCAGAGTCCTAGGAAGATTAAAAAATTATGGCCAGTGCCTCTGCGATTTCCACACTCACTTCCCTCAGTATTCTTGGATGTATCTTAGCCAGCACTGGTGCCTTATCCATTTTAAGTACAGACAGCCTATCTAATGCATCCTCTTTATCAAATTGAGCAACTTCTAGCATCCGACCTAACTCCTCGTGGGTCTATCGTATCCTTTGGTACAGACAGATGCAAAGAATTCATTTAGTACCTCAGCTATGCCCTATTCCTCCATGTATAAATCCCCTTTCTGGTCTCTAATCAGCCCTAGTCCTCCATTTACCACCCTTTTGATACTTATATGTCTATAGAAAACTTTGGAATACCATTATGTTAGCTACCAGTCTCTTTTCATGCTCTCTATTTGCTTCTCTTATTTGCTTTTTCACTTCTACTCTGGACTTTCTATATTCAGCCTGGTTCTCAATAGTATTTTCTACTTGGCATCTGTCATAAGCACACTTTTCCTTCTTTATCTTAATCTCTACCTCTTTTGTCATCCAGGTAGCTCTGTATTTGTTTGCTCCACTTTTCCCCATCGAAGGAACATAACTTGAATGTGCCCGAATTATCTCTTCTTTGAAGGTTGCCCATCGTTCATCGACTGGTTTTCCTGCCAGCTTTTGACTCCAACTTAATCGCCCCAGCCCCATTCTTATCCCATTCAAGTTGGTCTTCCCCCAGTTAATTATTCGTACCCTGGATTTCTGTTTGTCCTTTTCCATAGTCAGCCTAAAACTTATGACACAATGATCACTATCCCCAAAATGTTCTCCTACTGATACTTGATCCACTTGGCCCACCACATTCCCAAGTACAAGGTCTAGCAGCGACTGTTTTCTTGAATGCGGGTTTCAGCAGCAGCTGAGCTGAGGCAGGGCCATAGTCAGGTGATGTTACAGAGATGGAAATAGGCGGTCAAAGTGATGGCACCAACTTGAGGTTGGAAGCTCATCTTGCGGTCAAATTGACACCAATGTTGTGAACAGACTATATTAATCATAGACTGTTACTAGGGTGAGATACAGAATTGCTAGCTAGGGAACAGAGCTAGGACCAGGAAGTACAAAAAATGGACTAAATCTTATTCTCCCCAGTGGCATGCCAAGAATTGTCGGCCCATGTGTGCGGTCCACGTGTCGCCGTGCTGCTGCGATGTCATGTGCGGTGGCTCATTTTAATATGGTGGGCGGGTCACAAGCCCCACTGCAATCACGTGGCAGGGATGGCCTCAGCGACACCAGCTGTTCTGTCAGCTGCCTCTGCACAGACACTGGAGCCATTTTTAAAGGGCTGCCCTACCTGCCACAAAAAGTGCAACGTATGACCCCCGTACCGCTCTCCCCGAATGCACTGCAAATAAAATGATAACCCTTTCCCTCAAAACACTTATAGTGTAGAGTTGCCTTCTCCCCGCCCCCCAAAACTCTTAACCTGCCGAGTTTCCCCCACCCCAACAACTGTACAAACTGTAGAGTTCTCCCCTTCTCCCCCAACACTATTAATGCAGAGTTGACACCGTCAGCCACCACACTGCACTAAAAATCCGACTTTCCCCCTTCCCCAACTCGGTGACACCAGCTTTCCCTGGACAGGTAAGTGAAGGTGTGAGAGTGCCAGCTGCTGCATGGAAGATTCCGGTCAGTTGGTAAGATCCCAGGGAATTGGACTGAAATATATGCATAGAGTTTATTGAAATATTTAAAGCAGGGTCCCGTCACCGAGCGATGGAGGTCGGCACACCACGGAACCTCCACATCGCCGGGAAGATCAGGCCCAGCATTCCTGATGCCCGACTCCATGACAGGAAGATCATGTCCAGCATTCCCAACATCTGCTTCCATGACGGAAAGATCAGGCCCAGCAATCCCGATGTCCGGCTCCGTGGCAGCCGCTGCCACTCCGATCTTCTGCATCCCCATCACGGAACCTGACGTCAGAACTCAACAAAATCCAGCCCAATGTCTCCAGTCTTCCCAATATTTAATTGGAGGATATATTTGCTCATCCAGTACTGGATGTCGGATAAGCAGTCTGATAATTAAACAACAGTGGAGGAGTGGAGAGAGGTGGTGGTGAGGTAAACTTGATGGAGTTCTTTGATAAAACAATGGAGAGAGTTGATGAGGGTGGTGTGATTGAAGTTATATATATGGACTTTCAAAAGGTGTTTGAACAAGTGTCATTCAATAGACAGGTGAGGAAAACTGAACACTCTGCATTCAAGGGACAGTGACAGTGTGGATGTAACATTGGCTAATGAACAGTAAACAGAGAGAAGTGGTGAAAGGTTGTTGTTCAGACTCGATGGGAGTATACAGTGGTGTTCCCTAGGGCTCGGCATTAGGACCAATGCTCTTTGTGCTCTTGGAAAACCCGGGGTGGGTAGGGCAGAGCCCCCACCTCCTCCTCGCTCTTTACAGAGCTTCCCCTCTCTGCAGCCTCTGCTCCATTTGTTGATCATGTTACAGACCCAGAGACACTTTAACTACAGTCCCCATACCTCGTCCAGAGTTCGGTCACCAAATCCTCTGTCCTCCCTGAATGTCTGCAGCAGCTCACAACAGAACTTCCAGAAAACCATCCACAGCACCTCCACTAACTTTACAATAGCAGAAGTAAGTCAAAAGCCCCTCACCTGTAAGTTGGACGCCTGGTCCTTTTGAATAACACTAGAGGGGGTTCCTCGTGCTGCTGAATGTATGATCAGCTGAGAGTGACTAAAACAGGTAGTCAGTGGACATGCAAAGACCAAGTTTCAAAGAAGTACATTAAAGCTGCTGGAATGGCTGATTGACGCCATATTCAGACCCCTCCTCACACTACAGACACACACATGTTACACCCACGCTAGCACCACGGTCAGCCTGGGTGTCCTGCTCAATGTGCTGGATGTGACCGGCTGTGCAGCTCACACCATTTTATGGATCCAAACTTCCACAGCACCAGTGGAGCTGGAGAGATGAAATGTGTGGTCAGGGAGAGGGAGAGAGGGAAAGAAACTCACTTCAAAAAGGGAATTAGAAGATGAATATTGGAAATGGACAGTGGATTTGGATAACCAGAGGGTGACGCCATGGAGGGATTTGATCGCACGTGTGAAAATATTAAAATTTGAGGTGTCACTGGACACAGGAACACAGTACTCAAGAGCATGAGTAGGCCATTAGGCCTTTGAGCCTGCTCCACCATTCGATAGGAACATGGCTGATCTGTTATTTTTAAACTTGATCCCCTTCTTCTAGTCTCCCTCACAAGAGGAAGCATCCTCCCAGTATCGGCACTATCAAGCCCACTCAGAATCTGATAGGTTTCAATAAGACACCTCTCATTCTTCTAAACCCCAACCGCTTCAGATTTTCTTCATACAATAAGCCCTTAATTCAGGGATTGGGTCAAGTGAACTTTGGTTGACCTGTCTCTTATGCAACTATAGCATTTTTATCAAGTAAGGAGACTGTACACAATACTCCAGATGTGGTCTCACCAAGGCCCTGCACAGCTGCAGTAAAATTTCTCCACTTTTATACACGATTCCCTTTGCAATAAGCATTAATATTCCATTTGCCTTCCTAATCACTTGCTGTCCCTGAATACAAATTATTTCTGATTCATGTACCAGGACACCCAGATCCCTCTGTTCCACCGAGTTCTTCAATCTTTCTACATTTAAATAGTATACTGTTTTTCTGTTCTTCCTGCCAAAGTGGAAAAGTTGACATATTACCACATTGTACTCCATCTGCCAAAGTTTTGCAAGCTCACTTAACCTATTTCTATCTCTTTGTAAACTCTTTACCTCCTCTTGACAAGGTACCTTCGTTCCCATCTTCCTGTCATCGACAAATTTAGCTACCATGCATTCTGTCCCTTCAGCCATGTCTTTGATATATATTGTAAATAGTTGAGGCCCTAGCGCTGATCCCTGTGGCACTCCAGTAATTACAGGTTGCAAACACAGAAAGATCAATTTATCCCATTCTTTTCCTGTTAGCTAGCTAATCCTTTATCCATGTGAATATGTTACCCCTTACAACATGCCTTTTGGAAATCCAAGTGCACCACATCTACAGGTACCCCTTTATCCACCTTGCTTTTCACTTCCTCAAAGAGCTCTGATAAAGTAGTTGCATATGATTTCCCTTTCACAAAACCATGTTTGATTCTGTCTGATCCCATGATGTTTTTCCACATCCTTATTAATGGATTCTCTCAATTTCCCTAGGACAGATTTTAGGCTAACTGGCCTATCGTTCCCTGTTTTCGGTCTCCCTCCCTTCTTGAATGAATGCGTTACATTTTCTATTAACCAATGCATTGGGACACTTCCAGAGTCTAAGGGATTTTGGAAGATTATAACCAATGCCTCTACTGTCACTGCAGCCACTGAAATTAAAGCCCTAGGATGCAGGCCATCTGGTCCTGGGGACTTGTTATACGAACATAAGAAGTAGAAGCTGGAGTAAGCCACTCAGTCCCTCGAGCCTGCTCCATCATTCAATGAGATAATGGCTGATATGATTGTAACCTCGACTCCACATTCCTGCCTACCCCCAATAACCTCGCACCCCTTGCTTATCAAGAATCTATCTACCTCTGCTTTAAAAAATATTCAAAGACTCGGCTTCCATCGCCTTTTGAGGAAGACAATTCCAAAGACTCATGACCCTCAGAGAGATAATAAAATCTCATTTCTGTCTTAAATGGGCGACCCCGTATTTTTAAACAGTGAACTCGAGTTCTAGATTCTCACACAAGGGAAAACATCCTTTCCACATCCATCCTATCAAAATCCGTAAGGATCTTGCTGGTGTCAATCAAGTCGCCTCTTACTCTTCTAAACTCCATCAGATACAAGCCTAGTCTGTCCAATCTTTCCTCATATGAACTCTCCCATTCCCGGTATTAGTCTGGTAAACCTTCTCTCAATTGCTTCCAACGCATTTACATCCTTCCTTAAATAAGAAGACCAATACTATACACAGTCCTCCAGATGTAGTCTCACCAATTTCCTGTATAACTGTAGCAAAATCTCCCTACTTTTGTATTCAATTCCCCTTGCAATAAATAATAGCATTCTATTAGCTTTCCTGATTTCTCACTGTACCTGCACACTAATCTTTTGGTATTCATGCACTAGGACACTCAGATCCCTCGGCAACTCACAGCTCTGCAATCTCTCATCAGTTAGATAATATGCTTCTTTTTTATTCTTCCTGCCAAAATGGACAATTTCACATTTTCCCACATTGTACTCCATTTGCCAGATCTTTGCCCACTAACTTAACCTATCTCTATCCCTCCTTATGCCCTCTTTACAACATACTTCCCTACCTATCTTTGTCTCATCAGAAAATTTAACAACCGTACCTTCAGTCCCTTCAAACAAGTTATTTCTATAAATTGTAAAAACGTTGAGACCCCAGCACTGATCCCTGTGGCACACCACTCGTTACATCTTGTTAACCAGAAAATGACCCATTTCTGCCTACTCTCTGTTTCCTGTTAGCAAGCCAATCTTCTATCCATGCCAAAATGATACTCGCTATACCATGATCTTTTATTTTCCACAATAACCTTTGATGTGGCATCTTATCAAATGCCTTCTGGAAATCTAAGTACAGTACATCCACCGACTCCCCTTTCTCCACAGCACATGTTACTTCTTCGAAGAACTCCAATAAATTGGAGAAACATGATTTTCCTTTCACAAAACGATGTTGATTCTGCCTGATTACCTTGGCGTTTTCAAACGCCCTGCTATTACATCTTCAGTAATAGCTGCTAACGTTTTCCTAGGACAGATGTTAAGCTAACTGGCCTGTAGTTTCCTGCTTTCTGTCTCCCTTCCTTTTTGAATAAAGGAGTTACATTCACTATTTTCCAATCTAATGGAACCTTCCCCGAATCAAGGGAATTTTAGAAAATCAAAACCAATGTATCAACTATCTCACTCACCACTTCTTTTAAGAAGTCCATCGGGACTTGTCAGCCCGCAGCTCCAACAATTTGCTCATACCACTTCCATGGTGATTGTAATTGTCTAGGGTTCCTCCCTCCCTTCCATTTCCTGATTTACAGCTAACACAAGGATGTTAGTTGTATCTTCAATAGTGAAGACCAATACAAAATAGCTGCTCAATTCATCTGCCATCTCCTTATTTTCCGTTATTAATTCCACAGACTCACTTTCTGTAGGACCAATACTCACTTTGTTAACTCTTCCCTTGTTCGAATATCTGTAGACACTCTTCCTATCAGTCTTTATATTTCTAGCTAGCTTTCCCTCGTACTCTTGTTTTTTCCCACCGTATTAATCTTTTAGTTGTTCTTTGCTGCTTTTATATTCTGTCCAATCTTCTGCCCTGTCACCCAGCTTTGCACCGTTATATGCTTTATCTTTAAGTTTGATACTATCTTTAGCTGCTTTAGTTAATCACGGATGGTGGGTCCTGTCAGCCTTTAGGTGTAATAGTTTTCCCTGTATCATCTTTTCTCTGGTCATGGTGATTGTTTTTAGTTCCTCACTTCCTTTTGCCTCCTGATTTAAGTATCCTTGGAAGGTTTTCAAACTCTACCACAGTGAAAACAGACTCAAAATACCTGTTCAACATCTCCACCATGTCCTTGTTTCTCATTATTAATTCCCCAAACTCACTCTACTGGACTAACACTAATTTTCGTTACTCTTTTCCAATGTAAATACTTGTAGAAACTCTTATTCTGTTTTTATATTACTAGCTAGCTTTCTCCCACACTCTACCTTTTCCCTTTTTTATCATTGATTGCTGGTTCTTAAAATCTGTCCAATCCTTTCACGCACCAACAATCTTTGCAGATTTGTACAGTGTTTCCTTCAATTTAATATTATCCTTAACTTCCTTATTTAACTACATATGATGCAACCGTCCACAAGAGTCTTTATTTCTCACTGAAGTAATTCTTTGCTGAGAGTTAAGTAACTCCTTCAAAGTCTGCCACTGCATCTCGACTGTCCTAACTTTTAACCTAGTTTCCCAGTTCACTTTCGCTAGCTATGCCTTCATATCCTTAAAATTACCTTTATTAAGGTTTAAAAAAACTAGTCTTAGACCCACAGTTTTCCCTTCAATCTGAATATTGAAATGCTATCGTGTTATGATCACTGTCGCCCAGTGTCTGCTTTACCAGGAGGTTCTAGATTAATCCTGTCCAATTGTGCATTACCAGTTCTAGAATTGCCTGCACTCTGGTTGACTCGAGAACGTGCTGCTCTAAGAACTGTCCTGAATACACTCTATGTACTAATTTTCCAGGCTCCCTTGGCCAATCTGATTTGTCCAATCTGCACGCAGATTAAAGACACCCATGATTATTGTGGTACCGTTCTTACATACCCCATTTATTTCTTCCTGTACACTCTGTCCGACAGAAACTATTGTAAGTCACTGAGCACAGGGATGTTGCGTGAATGAGATTTAGTGTGATTTAGGATATGGGCAGCAGAATTTTGGATTGCCTGTTGTTTATGGTGGTTTGTAACAGGGAGGGTAACCAGGACAGCATTGGAATAGTAAATTTGATAAAGGCAATGATCAGAGTTTTTGTAGCAAATGGGCTCACATAGAGGATGATATTTTGGAGGTGGTCGTTGTTAAGAACAGTAAAACAGTTAATCATGGTTTATAGAATTAATAGCTGGATAGAGAAACTTACCAGGGACACCAACAATAGCGAGGATCGGATAATAAATGTGTTGAATCATCCTCAGTGCACAATAGATCCGATCCGCTAATGTGTACCAATAATAATCCGCAGTAAGATAATCAAACCAATCGGATAAACTCCTGTCCATTGTTGTAACATTCCAATCTACTGTTCTTAGATTCTGACCCATTGTTGTAACATTCCAGTCTATTCTCAGATTCTGATCTCTCCTCTCCCTCTCTCTGGAGCTGCTGATCTCTGTTAGTGCTGGGGCTGATGCTCCTACTGACACAATGTGATAACACATTGAAAGTAGCCCATGATTAATAGAAGAGAAAAGCTCTCCAGTGACACAATTAGGGTCCATGGAGACAGACATTCATTACAGTCATTGAACAAACAGGTTCAGTTAATACCTTGCAATCCAACACTTTTTGTAGCACAAAGTAGAACATTTACCCAGTCTGGATGGGATGTCTGAGGGTTGCTGAGGGAAGGAATGGTGGAAATAGCAGAGGCACTGGCCAGAATCTTCCAATCCTTCTTGGATATGGGAGTGATGACAGTGCACTGGAGGATTGTAAATGTTACACCCTGCTTAAAAAAGGAGAAATGGAGTAAACCCTGTATTTACTGACCAGTCAGTGTGACATCACTAGTGGGGAAATTTCAACCCTAAACCTGGACAAAGATATCTGCTGTATTGAAAAGCAAGGGTTTATAAATGTCAACTACCATGAACATGTTAAAGGCAAATTGTATCTAACAAACTTGAAGGATTTATTTGATGAAGTATTGGAGGGAATTGATGAGGGTGACACAGATGGTGTTATGTATATAAACTTTCAAAAGGCGTTTGATCAAGTGTCATTTAATAGACTTCTTAGGAAAACTGAACTCAATGGATCAAAGGGGCAGTGGTTGTGTGAACATCCAATTGGCTAAGGCACAGAAAATATATTGTTTGTCAGGCTGTGGAGAAGTATACAGTGCTGTTCCGAAGACATCAATAACAAAAACATATATTTATATACGAACATACTAATTAGGAGCAGGAGTAGACCACTCGACGCTTCGAGCCTGCTCCACCATTCAATAAGTTCCTGGCTGAACTGATTACTTCACATTTCCAGCTACCCCCGGTAACCTTTCACCCCTTTGCATATCAAGAATCTATCCAGCTCTGCATTAAAAATTCTCTGCTTCCACTGTCTTTTGAAGAAGACTTTCGACCCTCTGAGAGGGAACACCTCTCCTCATCTCTGTTTTAATGGGTGACCCCTTATTTTTAAACAATGGCGTCTTCCCCTCTCTGTCACTGAATGATCTGTACTTAACAAATGACTCAGTTTTATGCCTTATGCCCCCACCTCTAATAATTCCAGGCATGGCATGACATTGAGTTCTTTTCCATCGTCAAGGCCTCCTGCTCACATCTTTGACGGGCAGTCCTCCCCCGACCAGTGGGCCCACTCACCCACCTCAAGTATTCTCCCTCCACCTGGACCTCCCCCTCTGGCCTCTTACCTACTCTTGATCTTTTCATTGAGAACTGTCGGTGAGACATCGGCCATCTCAATTTCTCTGCCCCCTCACTCATTTTAACCTGCCCCCCTCTGAAATTGCCACACTCCGTTCTCTCAGGTCTAATCCCGACATTGTGATCAAATCTGCAGACAAGGGTGGTGCTGTTGTTGTCTGGCGTACTTCCCACTACCTTGCAGATGCTGAACGCCAACTCTCATACACTTCTTTCTATCTCCCTCTGGACCATGATCCCGCCACAGAACATCAAGCTACGGTTCACAGAATGGTCATTGACCTCATCTCCTCTGGGGATCCTCCCTCTGCAGCTTCCAACCTCATAGTCCCACAGCCCCGGCTAGCTCGCTTCTACCTCTTCCCCAAAATCCACAAACAGGGCTTTCCTGGTCGACACATTGTTTCAGTCTGCTCCTGCCTCACTGAACTTATTTCTTCCTATCTTGACTCGATTTTTCCCCCTGGTCCAGTCTCTTTCCACTTACATCTGTGACTCTTCAGACGCTCTACGTCATTTTGAAAATTTTCAGTTTCTTGGCCCTAAAAGCCTCCTCTTGACTATGGACGTCCAATCTCTCTGCACCTCCTATCCCCCACCAGGACGGTCTTAGTGTTCTCGGCTTCTTCCTTGAACAGAGGCCCAAGCGGTCCCCATGCACTACCACCCTCCTCCACCTGGCTGAACCTGTTCTCACATCGAACAACTTCTCCTTCAACTCCACTCACTTCATAGAGTCCAAGTTAGACAGCATAAAAACAGATCCTGCGACCCATCGCATCGGTGATGGCCATTAAGCACCTATCTATTTTATTCCTATTTTCCAACACTTGGCCCGAAGTCTTGTGTGCTCTGGCGTTTCAAGTGCTCATCTAAATACTTCTTAAATATTGTGAGGGTTCCTGCTTCCACTTCCACTTCAGGCAGTGTGGTCCAGAGTCCAACCACTCTCTGGGTAAATTTGTTTTCCTCAAATCCCCACTAAAACGCCTGCCCCTTACCTTAAATCTATGCCCCCTGGTTATTGACCCCTCCGCTAAGGGAAAAGGTCTATTCCTATCTACACTATCTATGCCCCTCATAATTTTGTATACCTCAATCAGGTCCCCAATCAGCCTTCTCTGCTCTAAGGAAAACAACACTAGCCTTTTCACTCTCACTTCATAGCTGAAATGCTCCAGCCCAGGCAACATCCTGAAGAATCTCCTCGACACCTTCTCCAGTGCAATCACATCCTTCCTATAGTGTGGTGCCACGAACTGTACACAGTACTCCAGCTGTGGCCGAACTAGTGTTTTATACAGCTCCATCATAACCTCCCTGCTCTTATATTCTATGCCTCGACTAATAAAGACAATTATCCCGTATGCCTCCCTAACCACCTTATCTACCTGTGCTTCTCCCTTCATTGACCTATGGACAAGTACACCAAGATCCTTCTGACCCTCTGTACATCCTAGGGTCCTACCATCCATTGTATATTCCCTTGCCTTGTTAGTCCTACCAAAAAGCATCACCTCACACTTCTCAGGATTAAATTCCATTTGCCACCGCTCCGTCCATCTTACCAGCCCATCTATATCTGCCACCTCCAGCGTGATGCCACTACTAAATGCACCTATCCCTCCCCTCCCCGGTCAGCATTCCAAAGGGATTCTTACCTCCGTGAAAGCCTGGTCCACTCCTCCATCACACCAGACACCTTGCCTCCTTCCCAGGACACCTTCTCCTGCAATCACTTGAGGTGTAATACCTGCACTTTTACCTCCTCTCTCCTCACTATCCAAGGCCCCAGACACACCTTTCATGTGAAGCAGCGATTTATTAGTACTTCTTTCAATTTAGTTTACTGTATTTGCTGTTCACAATGCAGTCTCCACTACATTAAGGATGGGCAATAAATGCCGTCCAAGCCAGTAACGCCCACATCCCATGAACGATTAAAAAAAAACATTGGGAAGACCAAATACAGATTGGGTGACCGCTTTGTGGAACCTGTCCATTCAGTCCACAAGCACGACCCCGATCTTCTGATCATTAACTCTGCTTCTCTCTCCACAGATGCTGCCAGACAAGCTGAGTATTTACAGCATTTTCGGTTATTTTAGATATGAATGGAACCTCACCAAATAGAAGTCAATGGGAATCAGGAGGAAATCTCTCCGCTGGTTGGAGTCATATCTAGCACAATGGAAGATGGTTGTGGTTGTTGGAGGTCAATCATCTGAGCTCCAGGACATGACTGCAGGAGTTCCTCAGGGTAGTGTCCTCTGCCCAACCATCTTCAGCTGCTTCATCAATGACCCTCTTCAATCATAAGGTCAGAAGTGGGAAAGTTCACTGATGACTGTACAATGATGATCACTATTCACAACTGCTCTGATACTGAAGACAGACATATGCAGCAAGACCTGGACAACATTCAGGCTTGAGATGATAAGTGGCAAGTAATATTCATGCCACAAAAGTGGCAGGAAATGATAATTTCTAATAAAAGAGATTCTAACCATCTCCCCTTGACAATCAATGGCATTACCATGGCTGAATCCCCCACCATCAACATCTTGGGGCCTACCATTGACCAGAAACTGAATTGAAACTACAAGAGCAGGTCAGAGGCTAGGAATCCTGCGGCAAGTGACTCACCCCCTGACTCCCCAAAGCCTGTCCACCATCTATAAGGCACAGGTCAGGAGTGTGATGGAATTCTCTTCACTTGGCTGGATGAACGCAGCTCCAACAACACTCCAGGAGTTCAACACCATCCAGGACAAAGCAGCCTGCTTGATTGTTGTGATTGGGGTGTCATTCACTCCCTCCACCACCAGCACACAGGGGCAGCAGTGTGTACCATCTACAAGATGCACTGCAGCAACGCACCAAGGCTCCTTAGACAGCACCTTCCAAACCTACGACCTCTACCAACTAGAAGGACAAGGGCAACAATGCATGGGAACACCACCACCTGCAAGTTCCCCTCCAAGTGACACACCATCCTGACTTGGAACTATATCGCCGTTCCTTCACTATCGCTGGGTCAAAATCCTGAACTCAGTTCCTAACAGCACTGTGGGTGTACCCGCATCAGATGGACTGCAGCAGATCAAGAAGGAAGCTCACCACCACCTTCTCAAGGGCAATTAGGGATGGACAATAAATGCTGGCCTAGACAGCGATGCCCACATTCCATGAATTAATAAAAAGGTAACAGCAGTTCCTTCCAGCTGGACGAAAGTGGAGAGCTGTGGGAGGACGATGGTGTAACCAACATTGTAACAGGCTGCAGTAAGTTTCTGAAGGACAAGGAGGGATAGTTTGTCTTTGTAACAGTCACACAGCATGTAATTTTTAACAATCTTATCTACTTGTCCTGCCATTGAACTATTCACATGCATCCACTCTGTTGCTGCACCCCCAATAAAATTACACCCTTTATTTTCCATTGCCTCTCCTCTCCGTCCAATGAAAATGTATCAATTTGCGCTTCTGTTAAAGTTTATCTGCCACGTGTCCGTCCATTCCACCAACCTCTCTATTTCCACTTGAAGTCTGTCACTATCATCATCATTGTGCAATGCATTTCTAAGTTTTGTGCCAAGTGTAAAGTTTGAAATTGTGCCATTTACACTCAAGTCCAAGTGTTTAATAGATATCATGAAAAGTAGCAGACCTAGTAACGACCCCTGGGGAAACTTCCTCCAGTCTAAAAACAACCTTTCACCCACTCTCTCCGCTTCCTGTCATGCAGACAACTTTGTCCCTTTTATTCCATGGGCTTTATCTTTACTGACAAGCCTGTTAAGTGACACTTCATCAAATGCTGTTTGGAAGTAATGGGGAACAAAGAAATGGAAGACCAATTAAATACATACTTTGGTTCTGTCTTCACAAAGGAGAACACAAATTACCTCCCAGTAATGTTGGGGAACATAGGGTCTAGTACGAAGGAGGGACTGTCTGAAATCAGAATTGGTAGAGAAATGGTGTTCGGGAAATTGATGGGATTGAAGGCCGATAAACCCCCAGGGCCTGATAACCTACATCCCAGAGTACTTACGCAAGTGACTCTAGTAATAGTAGATGCATTGCTGGTCATTCTTCAAAATTCTATAGACTCTGGAAGAGTTCCAATGGATTGCAGGTTAGCTAATGTAACCCCACTGTTTAAAAAAGGAGGTAGAGACACAACAGGGAATTATTGACCGGTTAGCCTGACATAAGTAGTGGGGAAAATGCTAGAGTACATTATAAAAGATGTAATAACAGAGCACATGCAAAACAATGACAGGATCGGACACAGTCGACATGGATTTATGAAAGGGAAATCATGCTTGGCAAATCTACTGGACTTTTTTGAGGATGTAACTCATAGAATAGATAAGAGAGAACGAGTGGATGTGATGTATTTGGACTTTCAGAAGGATTTTGATACGATCCCACGTAAGAAATTAGCGTGCAAAATTAAAGCACATGGGATTCAATGAAGAGTGTAAGAGGGCATGCCAGGAGCAGTACCAGGCATACCTCAAAACGAGGTGTCAACCTGGTGAAGCTACAACCCAGGACTACTTGAATGCCAAACTGAATAAGCAGCATGCGATAGGCAGAGCTAAGCGATCCCATAACCAACGGATCAGATCGAAGCTCTGCAGTCCTACCACATCTAGCCGCGAATGGTGGTGGACAATTAAACAACTAACTGGAGGAGGTGGCTCCACAAATATCACCACCATCAATGATGGGGGAGCCCAGCACATCAGTGCAAAAGATAAGGCTGAAGCATTTGCAATAATCTTCAGCCAGAAGTGCCGAGTTGATGATCCATCTCGGCCTCCTCCTGAACTCCCCAGCATCACAGATGCCAGACGTCAGCCAATTCGATTCACTCTGCGTGATATAAAGAAACGACTGAAGGAACTGGATACTGCAAAGGATATGGGCCCGGGCAATATTCCAGCAATAGTACTGAAGACCTGTGCTCCAGAATTTGTAGCGCCCCTAGCCAAGCTGTTCCAGTACAGCTACAACACTGGCATCTACCCGGCAATGTGGAAAATTACCCAGGTAAGTCTTGCACACAAAAAGCAGGACAAGTCCAACTCGGCCAATTAGCGCCCCATCAGCCTACTGTCAATCATCAGTGAAGTGATGGAAGGTGTCATCGACAATGCCATCAAGTGGCACATGCTTCGCAATAACCTGCTCAGTGATGCTCAGTTTGAGTTCCACCAGGGCCACTCAGTTCCTGACCTCATTACAGCCTTGGTTCAAACATGGACAAAAGAGCTAAACTCAAGAGGTGAGGTGAGAGTGTCTGCCCTTGACATCAAGGCAGCATTTGACCGAATATGGTGTCAAGCAGCCCTAGCAAAACTGAAGTCAATGGGAACTAGGGGGGAAACACTCCGCTGGCTGGAGTCATACCTAGCGCAAAGGAAGATGGTTGTGGTTGTTGGAGGTCAATCATCCGAGCTCCAGGACATCACTGCAGGAGGACCTCAGGGTAGCGTCCTCGGCCCAACCATCTTCAGCTGCTTCATCAATGACCTTCCTTCAATCATGAGGTCAGAAGTGGGGATGTTCGCTGATGATTCCACAATGCTGAGCACTATTCGTGACATATCAGATACTGAAGCAGTCTGTGTAGAAATGCAGCAAGACCTGGACAGTATCCAGGTTTGGGCTGGTAGGTGACAAGTAACATTCACCCCACACAAGTGCCAGGCAATGACCATCTCCAACAAGAGAGAATCTAACCATCTCCCCTTGTCATTCAATGCCATTACCATCGCTGAATTCCCCATTATCAACATCCTAGGGACTACCATTGACCAGAAACAAAACTGGAGTAGCCATATAAATACCGTGGCTACAAGAGCAGGTCAGAGGACAGGGATCTTGCGGCGAGTAACTCACCTCCTGACTCCCCAAAGCCTGTCCACCATCTACAAGGCACAAGTCAGGTGTGTGATGGAATATTCTCCACTTGTCTGGATGGGTGAAGCTCCAACAACACTCAAGAAGCTCGACACCATCCAGTTGCACATGATTGGCACCCCATCAACAAACATTCACTCCTTCCACCACCGACGCACAGGGGCAGCAGTGTGTACCATCTGCAAGATGCACTGCAGCAACTCACCAAGGCTCCTTAAACAGCACCTTTCAACCCGCGACCTCCACCATCTAGAAGGAAAGGGCAGCAAATGCATGGTAACACCACCACCTGCAAGTTCGCCTCCAAGTCACACACCATCCTGACTTGGAACTATATTGCCATTCCTTCACTGTCTCTGGGTCAAAATCCTGGAAATCCCTTCCTAACAGCACTGTGGGTGTACCTACCTCACACGGACTGCAGCAGTTCAATAAGGCAGCTCATAATAATTTTCTCAAGGGCAATTAGGGATGGGTAATAAATGCAGGACGAGCCAGCGACGTCCACATCCCATGAATGAATAAAATAAAATAGCCCTGAGCAAGAAGGGAGAGTTGTAAACACAGGTGCTCCTCCTTCAGCCAGAGCAGACGGTGCTGAGAACAGGAGTGTCGCCAAAAGCCTGTGTGTTTCCACTGGAACAAGGCCCATCACCTCCGAGCTGACTGCTGGACGTTACAGTGAAAAGCTGGAGGATTAATCAGGATACACCAGACCAGTGCAGGAAAAGGGGCCCTGATGGGAAACACAGAATACCAGGCTGTGACTTCAACTGTGGCAGTAAGATCCAGTATGTCCACCACTCAGAGTGCTGGAAAATTTAAAAAAATCCATGAGAGATACCAGGATTTTGTACCCCAAGGAAAAGTGACCCCATACCCCTCGAATGAGGCAAGTAAGCCCAAAGCCATACTTGGGATACAGGGGCCACCCATTCCCTCCTGCTGGGAAAATGCATGAACATTCCCCTAGAGAGGGCATCGAACGCTCAGGTATTAGTAAACAGTTTCAGGGGGAAGGTAAATGCCCAGGACTCTATATTGGGTACACATGGAGTGCAGCTTTGTTTCAGGACTGGTAACCCTGGGGATTGTCCCTAGCTTACCTATGGACAGGGTCGACCTGTGCCTGGGTAATGATCTGGTCAGGGTGAAGGTGGCAGCTTTCCCTGTGCTTTTAGAGAGACTGAAATAGATCAGGCAGACAGAGCAGTTACAGGAGAAGGCCACTGACATTTTTCCTGCCTTTGTGTTGTGATGGTCCATGGTCAAACAAGCTCCGTCAGAGGAGGATGAACTGACACTGCAGACTGATGACCCTCCTCTCTAGTTATCTGAAACCTTCTTTGGGAAATTAGAGGACAAAAAGAATGTGTTAAATATATCTTCCTTGGTCGAGGCTGAGCAAGCTGACCCAATGTTAAAAAAGTTAGCAAAGACTGTCTAAAGTTAAACAGAAGCAGAGGGAGTTCCAGAGTGTGACTATTTAAAGAATGAGGTGACGATGAGGAAGTGGAGACCTCCTTAGAGACCTGCGGATGAAGAGTGGACAGTGGTTCACCAGATAGTTGTTCTGCCCAGGTACCATAAGGAAATACAGAGAATAACCCAGGAATTCCAATGGATGGACATGTCGGCATCAGAAAAACCCAAGCCTGCATAAGACAGCAGTTTGACTGGCCACAACTCTACAAAGATGTGGTGGAGTTCTGTAAAACTGTTCACATGTGCCAGGTTGTGGGGAAGCCCCAACTTGCAACAAAAAGTGCACCCTAATTCCCAAACCAGCTTTTGGGGAACCCTTCAACAGAATGCTGGTGGATTGTGTGGGACACCTGCCGAAAGCAAAAGGAGTCAAACAGTATCTTCTCACCATTATGGATGTGGAGAGGACATTCCACGGAAGAACTATCTCTGGCAAGGTAGTGGTGGAGGGGCTAAACCAATTCTTTACCGACATGGGCTGCCTGCTGAGATCCAGTTGGATCAGGGCACAAATTTCATTGTATTAGGGATGATGTCAATCTAACAATTAAACACAATATTCTACCCTAGGCATTAAAGATGAAGTCTAACTTCACTATTATCCAGAATGTGTAAACTTAGTTTTAAGGATGATAGCTCGTAACAATGGACCAAAATATTTCCCCTGTGGATTTGGAATGACACGTTACTTAAAATTAAGTGGGATATCTTAGACACTGTTTTAGTTATCATGTCCAATTTAACAATTAACCAGAATATTATACATTGTGTATTAGTGATGATATCTAATTTAACAATTAACTGGAATATTATCACCTGTGTATTAGTGATGATATGTAATTTAACAATTAACTGGAATATTATCACCTGTGTATTAGTGATGACATCTAATTTAACAATTAACTGGAATATTATCACCTGTGTATTAGTGATGACATCTAATTTAACAATTAACTGGAATATTATCACCTGTGTATTAGTGATGACATCTAATTCAACAATTAACTGGAATATTATCACCTGTGTATTAGTGATGACATCTAATTTAACAATTAACTGGAATATTATCACCTGTGTATTAGTGATGACATCTAATTTAACAATTAACCGGAATATTATCACCTGTGTATTAGTGATGATATCTAATTTAACAATTAACTGGAATATTATCACCTGTGTATTAGTGATGACATCTAATTTAACAATTAACTGGAATATTATCACCTGTGTATTAGTGATGATATCTAATTTAACAATTAACTGGAATATTATCCCCTGTGTATCAGTGATGATATCTAATTTAACAATTAACTGGAATATTATCACCTGTGTATTAGTGATGATATCTAATTTAACAATTAACCTGAATATTATCACCTGTGTATTAGTGATGACATCTAATTTAACAATTAACTGGAATATTATCACCTGTGTATTAGTGATGACATCTAATTTAACAATTAGCTGGAATATTAAACCCTGTGTATTAGTGATGATATCTAATTTAACAATTAACTGGAATATTATCACCTGTGTATTAGTGATGACATCTAATTTAACAATTAACTGGAATATTATCCCCTGTGTATTTGTGATGACATCTAATTTAACAATTAACTGGAATATTATACATTGTGTATTAGTGATGATATCTAATTTAACAATTAACTGGAATATTATCACCTGTGTATTAGTGATGATATCTAATTTAACAATTAACTGGAATATTATCACCTGTGTATCAGTGATGACATCTAATTTAACAATTAACTGGAATATTATCACCTGTGTATTAGTGATGATATCTAATTTAACAATTAACTGGAATATTATCACCTGTGTATCAGTGATGATATCTAATTTAACAATTAACTGGAATATTATCACCTGTGTATCAGTGATGACATCTAATTTAACAATTAACTGGAATATTATCACCTGTGTATTAGTGATGATATCTAATTTAACAATTAACTGGAATATTATCACCTGTGTATCAGTGATGATATCTAATTTAACAATTAACTGGAATATTATCACCTGTGTATTAGTGATGATATCTAATTTAACAATTAACTGGAATATTATCACCTGTGTATTAGTGATGACATCTAATTTAACAATTAACTGGAATATTATCACCTGTGTATTAGTGATGATATCTAATTTAACAATTAACTGGAATATTATCCCCTGTGTATCAGTGATGATATCTAATTTAACAATTAACTGGAATATTATCACCTGTGTATTAGTGATGATATCTAATTTAACAATTAACCTGAATATTATCACCTGTGTATTAGTGATGACATCTAATTTAACAATTAACTGGAATATTATCACCTGTGTATTAGTGATGACATCTAATTTAACAATTAGCTGGAATATTAAACCCTGTGTATTAGTGATGATATCTAATTTAACAATTAACTGGAATATTATCACCTGTGTATTAGTGATGACATCTAATTTAACAATTAACTGGAATATTATCCCCTGTGTATTTGTGATGACATCTAATTTAACAATTAACTGGAATATTATACATTGTGTATTAGTGATGATATCTAATTTAACAATTAACTGGAATATTATCACCTGTGTATTAGTGATGATATCTAATTTAACAATTAACTGGAATATTATCACCTGTGTATCAGTGATGACATCTAATTTAACAATTAACTGGAATATTATCACCTGTGTATTAGTGATGATATCTAATTTAACAATTAACTGGAATATTATCACCTGTGTATCAGTGATGATATCTAATTTAACAATTAACTGGAATATTATCACCTGTGTATCAGTGATGACATCTAATTTAACAATTAACTGGAATATTATCACCTGTGTATTAGTGATGATATCTAATTTAACAATTAACTGGAATATTATCACCTGTGTATCAGTGATGATATCTAATTTAACAATTAACTGGAATATTATCACCTGTGTATTAGTGATGATATCTAATTTAACAATTAACTGGAATATTATCACCTGTGTATTAGTGATGACATCTAATTTAACATTTAACTGGAATATTATCACCTGTGTATTAGTGATGACATCTAATTTAACAATTAACTGGAATATTATCACCTGTGTTTTAGTGATGATATCTAATTTAACAATTAACTGGAATATTATCACCTGTGTATTAGTGATGATATCTAATTTAACAATTAACTGGAATATTATCACCTGTGTATTAGTGATGACATCTAATTTAACAATTAACTGGAATATTATCATCAGTGTATTAGTGATGACATCTAATTTTACAATTAACTGGAATATTATCACCTGTGTATTAGTGATGACATCTAATTTAACAATTAACTGGAATATTATAACCTGTGTATTAGTGATGACATCTAATTTAACAATTAACTGGAATATTATCACCTGTGTATTAGTGATGACATCTAATTTAACAATTAACTGGAATATTATCACCTGTGTATTAGTGATGATATCTAATTTAACAATTAACTGGAATATTATCAGCTGTGTATTAGTGATGATATCTAATTTAACAATTAACTGGAATATTATCACCTGTGTATTATTGATGACATCTAATTTAACAATTAGCTGGAATATTATCACCTGTGTATTAGTGATGACATCTAATTTAACAATTAACTGGAATATTATCACCTGTGCATTAGTGATGATATCTAATTTAACAATTAACTGGAATATTATCACCTGTGTATTAGTGATGACATCTAATTTAACAATTAACTGGAATATTATCACCTGTGTATTAGTGATGACATCTAATTTAACAATTAACTGGAATATTATCACCTGTGCATTAGTGATGACATCTAATTTAACAATTAACTGGAATATTATCACCTGTGTATTAGTGATGATATCTAATTTAACAATTAACTGGAATATTATCACCTGTGTATTAGTGATGACATCTAATTTAACAATTAACTGGAATATTATCACCTGTGTATTAGTGATGATATCTAATTTAACAATTAACTGGAATATTATCACCTGTGTATTAGTGATGACATCTAATTTAACAATTAACTGGAATATTATCACCTGTGTATTAGTGATGACATCTAATTTAACAATTAACTGGAATATTATCACCTGTGCGTTAGTGATGACATCTAATTTAACAATTAACTGGAATATTATCACCTGTGTGTTAGTGATGACATCAAATTTAACAATTAACTGGAATATTATCACCTGTGTATTAGTGATGATATCTAATTTAACAATTAACTGGAATATTATCACCTGTGTATTAGTGATGACATCTAATTTAACAATTAACTGGAATATTATCACCTGTGTATAAGTGATGATATCTAATTTAACAATTAACTGGAATATTATCACCTGTGTATTAGTGATGACATCTAATTTAACAATTAACTGGAATATTATCATCTGTGTATTAGTGATGATCTCTAATTTAACAATTAACTGGAATATTATCACCTGTGTATTAGTGATGACATCTAATTTAACAATTAACTGGAATATTATCACCTGTGTATTAGTGATGACATCTAATTTAACAATTAACCGGAATATTATCACCTGTGTATTAGTGATGACATCTAATTTAACAATTAACTGGAATATTATCATCAGTGTATTAGTGATGACATCTAATTTTACAATTAACTGGAATATTATCACCTGTGTATTAGTGATGACATCTAATTTAACAATTAACTGGAATATTATCACCTGTGTATTAGTGATGACATCTAATTTAACAATTAACTGGAATATTATCACCTGTGTATTAGTGATGACATCTAATTTAACAATTAACTGGAATATTATCACCTGTGTATTAGTGATGATATCTAATTTAACAATTAACTGGAATATTATCACCTGTGTATTAGTGATGACATCTAATTTAACAATTAACTGGAATATTATCACCTGTGTATCAGTGATGATATCTAATTTAACAATTAACTGGAATATTATCCCCTGGGTATCAGTGATGATATCTAATTTAACAATTAACTGGAATATTATCACCTGTGTATTAGTGATGATATCTAATTTAACAATTAACCTGAATATTATCAACTGTGTATTAGTGATGACATCTAATTTAACAATTAACTGGAATATTATCACCTGTGTATTAGTGATGACATCTAATTTAACAATTAGCTGGAATATTAAACCCTGTGTATTAGTGATGATATCTAATTTAACAATTAACTGGAATATTATCACCTGTGTATTATTGATGACATCTAATTTAACAATTAACTGGAATATTATCACCTGTGTATTAGTGATGACATCTAATTTAACAATTAACTGGAATATTATCCCCTGTGTATTTGTGATGACATCTAATTTAACAATTAACTGGAATATTATCACCTGTGTATTAGTGATGATATCTAATTTAACAATTAACTGGAATATTATCACCTGTGTATCAGTGATGACATCTAATTTAACAATTAACTGGAATATTATCACCTGTGTATTAGTGATGATATCTAATTTAACAATTAACTGGAATATTATCACCTGTGTATTAGTGATGATATCTAATTTAACAATTAACTGGAATATTATCACCTGTGTATCAGTGATGACATCTAATTTAACAATTAACTGGAATATTATCACCTGTGTATTAGTGATGATATCTAATTTAACAATTAACTGGAATATTATCACCTGTGTATCAGTGATGATATCTAATTTAACAATTAACTGGATTATCACCTGTGTATTAGTGATGATATCTAATTTAACAATCAACTGGAATATTATCACCTGTGTATTAGTGATGACATCTAATTTAACAATTAACTGGAATATTATCACCTGTGTATTAGTGATGACATCTAATTTAACAATTAACTGGAATATTATCACCTGTGTATTAGTGATGATATCTAATTTAACAATTAACTGGAATATTATCACCTGTGTATTAGTGATGATATCTAATTTATCAATTAACTGGAATATTTTCACCTGTGTATTAGTGATGACATCTAATTTAACAATTAACTGGAATATTATCATCAGTGTATTAGTGATGACATCTAATTTTACAATTAACTGGAATATTATCACCTGTGTATTAGTGATGACATCTAATTTTACAATTAACTGGAATATTATCACCTGTGTATTAGTGACGACATCTAATTTAACAATTAACTGGAATATTATCACCTGTGTATTAGTGATGACATCTAATTTAACAATTAACTGGAATATTATCACCTGTGTATTAGTGATGATATCTAATTTAACAATTAACTGGAATATTATCCCCTGTGTATCAGTGATGATATCTAATTTAACAATTAACTGGAATATTATCACCTGTGTATTAGTGATGACATCTAATTTAACAATTAACTGGAATATTATCACCTGTGTATTAGTGATGACATCTAATTTAACAATTAACTGGAATATTATCTCCTGGGTATCAGTGATGATATCTAATTTAACAATTAACTGGAATATTATCACCTGTGTATTAGTGATGATATCTAATTTAACAATTAACCTGAATATTATCAACTGTGTATTAGTGATGACATCTAATTTAACAATTAACTGGAATATTACCACCTGTGTATTAGTGATGACATCTAATTTAACAATTAGCTGGAATATTAAACCCTGTGTATTAGTGATGATATCTAATTTAACAATTAACTGGAATATTATCACCTGTGTATTATTGATGACATCTAATTTAACAATTAACTGGAATATTATCACCTGTGTATTAGTGATGACATCTAATTTAACAATTAACTGGAATATTATCCCCTGTGTATTTGTGATGACATCTAATTTAACAATTAACTGGAATATTATCACCTGTGTATTAGTGATGATATCTAATTTAACAATTAACTGGAATATTATCACCTGTGTATCAGTGATGACATCTAATTTAACAATTAACTGGAATATTATCACCTGTGTATTGGTGATGATATCTAATTTAACAATTAACTGGAATATTATCACCTGTGTATCAGTGATGATATCTAATTTAACAATTAACTGGAATATTATCACCTGTGTATCAGTGATGACATCTAATTTAACAATTAACTGGAATATTATCACCTGTGTATTAGTGATGATATCTAATTTAACAATTAACTGGAATATTATCACCTGTGTATCAGTGATGATATCTAATTTAACAATTGACTGGAATATTATCACTGGTGTATTAGTGATGATATCTAATTTAACAATTAACAGGAATATTATCACCTGTGTATTAGTGATGACATCTAATTTAACAATTAACTGGAATATTATCTCCTGTGTATTAGTGATGACATCTAATTTAACAATTAACTGGAATATTATCACCTGTGTATTAGTGATGATATCTAATTTAACAATTAACTGGAATATTATCACCTGTGTATTAGTGATGATATCTAATTTATCAATTAACTGGAATATTATCACCTGTGTATTAGTGATGACATCTAATTTAACAATTAACTGGAATATTATCATCAGTGTATTAGTGATGACATCTAATTTTACAATTAACTGGAATATTGTCACCTGTGTATTAGTGATGACATCTAATTTTACAATTAACTGGAATATTATCACCTGTGTATTAGTGATGACATCTAATTTAACAATTAGCTGGAATATTATCACCTGTGTATTCGTGATGACATCTAATTTAACAATTAACTGGAATATTATCACCTGTGCATTAGTGATGATATCTAATTTAACAATTAACTGGAATATTATCACCTGTGTATTAGTGATGACATCTAATTTAACAATTAACTGGAATATTATCACCTGTGTATTAGTGATGACATCTAATTTAACAATTAACTGGAATATTATCACCTGTGCATTAGTGATGAAATCTAATTTAACAATTAACTGGAATATTATCACCTGTGTATTAGTGATGACATCTAATTTAACAATTAACTGGAATATTATCACCTGTGTATTAGTGATGATCTCTAATTTAACAAATAACTGGAATATTATCACCTGTGTGTTAGTGATGACATCTAATTTAACAATTAACTGGAATATTATCACCTGTGTATTAGTGATGACATCTAATTTAACAATTAACTGGAATATTATCACCTGTGTATTACTGATGATATCTAATTTAACAATTAACTGGAATATTATCACCTGTGTATTAGTGATCACATCTAATTTAACAATTAACTGGAATATTATCACCTGTGTATTAGTGATGATATCTAATTTAACAATTAACTGGAATATTATCACCTGTGTATTAGTGATGATATCTAATTTATCAATTAACTGGAATATTTTCACCTGTGTATTAGTGATGACATCTAATTTAACAATTAACTGGAATATTATCATCAGTGTATTAGTGATGACATCTAATTTTACAATTAACTGGAATATTATCACCTGTGTATTAGTGATGACATCTAATTTTACAATTAACTGGAATATTATCACCTGTGTATTAGTGACGACATCTAATTTAACAATTAACTGGAATATTATCACCTGTGTATTAGTGATGACATCTAATTTAACAATTAACTGGAATATTATCACCTGTGTATTAGTGATGATATCTAATTTAACAATTAACTGGAATATTATCCCCTGTGTATCAGTGATGATATCTAATTTAACAATTAACTGGAATATTATCACCTGTGTATTAGTGATGACATCTAATTTAACAATTAACTGGAATATTATCACCTGTGTATTAGTGATGACATCTAATTTAACAATTAACTGGAATATTATCTCCTGGGTATCAGTGATGATATCTAATTTAACAATTAACTGGAATATTATCACCTGTGTATTAGTGATGATATCTAATTTAACAATTAACCTGAATATTATCAACTGTGTATTAGTGATGACATCTAATTTAACAATTAACTGGAATATTACCACCTGTGTATTAGTGATGACATCTAATTTAACAATTAGCTGGAATATTAAACCCTGTGTATTAGTGATGATATCTAATTTAACAATTAACTGGAATATTATCACCTGTGTATTATTGATGACATCTAATTTAACAATTAACTGGAATATTATCACCTGTGTATTAGTGATGACATCTAATTTAACAATTAACTGGAATATTATCCCCTGTGTATTTGTGATGACATCTAATTTAACAATTAACTGGAATATTATCACCTGTGTATTAGTGATGATATCTAATTTAACAATTAACTGGAATATTATCACCTGTGTATCAGTGATGACATCTAATTTAACAATTAACTGGAATATTATCACCTGTGTATTGGTGATGATATCTAATTTAACAATTAACTGGAATATTATCACCTGTGTATCAGTGATGATATCTAATTTAACAATTAACTGGAATATTATCACCTGTGTATCAGTGATGACATCTAATTTAACAATTAACTGGAATATTATAACCTGTGTATTAGTGATGATATCTAATTTAACAATTAACTGGAATATTATCACCTGTGTATCAGTGATGATATCTAATTTAACAATTGACTGGAATATTATCACTGGTGTATTAGTGATGATATCTAATTTAACAATTAACAGGAATATTATCACCTGTGTATTAGTGATGACATCTAATTTAACAATTAACTGGAATATTATCTCCTGTGTATTAGTGATGACATCTAATTTAACAATTAACTGGAATATTATCACCTGTGTATTAGTGATGATATCTAATTTAACAATTAACTGGAATATTATCACCTGTGTATTAGTGATGATATCTAATTTATCAATTAACTGGAATATTATCACCTGTGTATTAGTGATGACATCTAATTTAACAATTAACTGGAATATTATCACCAGTGTATTAGTGATGACATCTAATTTTACAATTAACTGGAATATTGTCACCTGTGTATTAGTGATGACATCTAATTTTACAATTAACTGGAATATTATCACCTGTGTATTAGTGATGACATCTAATTTAACAATTAGCTGGAATATTATCCCCTGTGTATTCGTGATGACATCTAATTTAACAATTAACTGGAATATTATCACCTGTGCATTAGTGATGATATCTAATTTAACAATTAACTGGAATATTATCACCTGTGTATTAGTGATGACATCTAATTTAACAATTAACTGGAATATTATCACCTGTGTATTAGTGATGACATCTAATTTAACAATTAACTGGAATATTATCACCTGTGCATTAGTGATGAAATCTAATTTAACAATTAACTGGAATATTATCACCTGTGTATTAGTGATGACATCTAATTTAACAATTAACTGGAATATTATCACCTGTGTATTAGTGATGATCTCTAATTTAACAAATAACTGGAATATTATCACCTGTGTGTTAGTGATGACATCTAATTTAACAATTAACTGGAATATTATCACCTGTGTATTAGTGATGACATCTAATTTAACAATTAACTGGAATATTATCACCTGTGTATTACTGATGATATCTAATTTAACAATTAACTGGAATATTATCACCTGTGTATTAGTGATCACATCTAATTTAACAATTAACTGGAATATTATCACCTGTGTATTTGTGATGACATCTAATTTAACAATTAACTGGAATATTATCACCTGTGTCTTAGTGATGACATCTAATTTAACAATTAACTGGAATATTATCACCTGTGTATTAGTGATGACACCTAATTTAACAATTAACTGGAATATTATCCCCTGTGCATTAGTGATGATATCTAATTTAACAATTAACTGGAATATTATCACCTGTGCATTTGTGATTACATCTAATTTAACAATTAACAGGAATATTATCACCTGTGTATTATTGATGACATCTAATTTAACAATTAACTGGAATATTATCACCTGTGTATTAGTGATGACATCTAATTTAACAATTAACTGGAATATTATCATCAGTGTATTAGTGATGACATCTAATTTTGCAATTAACTGAAATATTATCACCTGTGTATTAGTGATGACATCTAATTTTACAATTAACTGGAATATTATCACCTGTGTATTAGTGATGACATCTAATTTAACAATTAACTGGAATATTATCACCTGTGTATTAGAGATGACATCTAATTTAACAATTAACTGGAATATTATCACCTGTGTATTAGTGATGATATCTAATTTAACAATTAACTGGAATACTATCACCTGTGTATTAGTGATGATATCTAATTTAACAATTAACTGGAATATTATCACCTGTGTATTAGTGATGACATCTAATTTAACAATTAACCTGAATATTATCAACTGTGTATTAGTGATGACATCTAATTTAACAATTAACTGGAATATTATCACCTGTGTATTAGTGATGACATCTAATTTAACAATTAGCTGGAATATTAAACCCTGTGTATTAGCGATGATATCTAATTTAACAATTAACTGGAATATTATCACCTGTGTATTATTGATGACATCTAATTTAACAATTAACTGGAATATTATCACCTGTGTATTAGTGATGACATCTAATTTAACAATTAACTGGAATATTATCCCCTGTGTATTTGTGATGACATCTAATTTAACAATTAACTGGAATATTATCACCTGTGTATTAGTGATGATATCTAATTTAACAATTAACTGGAATATTATCACCTGTGTATCAGTGATGACATCTAATTTAACAATTAACTGGAATATTATCACCTGTGTATTAGTGATGATATCTAATTTAACAATTAACTGGAATATTATCACCTGTGTATTAGTGATGATATCTAATTTAACAATTAACTGGAATATTATCACCTGTGTATCAGTGATGACATCTAATTTAACAATTAACTGGAATATTATCACCTGTGTATTAGTGATGATATCTAATTTAACAATTAACTGGAATATTATCACCTGTGTATCAGTGATGATATCTAATTTAACAATTAACTGGATTATCACCTGTGTATTAGTGATGATATCTAATTTAACAATCAACTGGAATATTATCACCTGTGTATTAGTGATGACATCTAATTTAACAATTAACTGGAATATTATCACCTGTGTATTAGTGATGACATCTAATTTAACAATTAACTGGAATATTATCACCTGTGTATTAGTGATGATATCTAATTTAACAATTAACTGGAATATTATCACCTGTGTATTAGTGATGATATCTAATTTATCAATTAACTGGAATATTTTCACCTGTGTATTAGTGATGACATCTAATTTAACAATTAACTGGAATATTATCATCAGTGTATTAGTGATGACATCTAATTTTACAATTAACTGGAATATTATCACCTGTGTATTAGTGATGACATCTAATTTTACAATTAACTGGAATATTATCACCTGTGTATTAGTGACGACATCTAATTTAACAATTAACTGGAATATTATCACCTGTGTATTAGTGATGACATCTAATTTAACAATTAACTGGAATATTATCACCTGTGTATTAGTGATGATATCTAATTTAACAATTAACTGGAATATTATCACCTGTGTATTAGTGATGACATCTAATTTAACAATTAACTGGAATATTATCACCTGTGTATTAGTGATGACATCTAATTTAACAATTAACTGGAATATTATCTCCTGGGTATCAGTGATGATATCTAATTTAACAATTAACTGGAATATTATCACCTGTGTATTAGTGATGATATCTAATTTAACAATTAACCTGAATATTATCAACTGTGTATTAGTGATGACATCTAATTTAACAATTAACTGGAATATTACCACCTGTGTATTAGTGATGACATCTAATTTAACAATTAGCTGGAATATTAAACCCTGTGTATTAGTGATGATATCTAATTTAACAATTAACTGGAATATTATCACCTGTGTATTATTGATGACATCTAATTTAACAATTAACTGGAATATTATCACCTGTGTATTAGTGATGACATCTAATTTAACAATTAACTGGAATATTATCCCCTGTGTATTTGTGATGACATCTAATTTAACAATTAACTGGAATATTATCACCTGTGTATTAGTGATGATATCTAATTTAACAATTAACTGGAATATTATCACCTGTGTATCAGTGATGACATCTAATTTAACAATTAACTGGAATATTATCACCTGTGTATTGGTGATGATATCTAATTTAACAATTAACTGGAATATTATCACCTGTGTATCAGTGATGATATCTAATTTAACAATTAACTGGAATATTATCACCTGTGTATCAGTGATGACATCTAATTTAACAATTAACTGGAATATTATCACCTGTGTATTAGTGATGATATCTAATTTAACAATTAACTGGAATATTATCACCTGTGTATCAGTGATGATATCTAATTTAACAATTGACTGGAATATTATCACTGGTGTATTAGTGATGATATCTAATTTAACAATTAACAGGAATATTATCACCTGTGTATTAGTGATGACATCTAATTTAACAATTAACTGGAATATTATCTCCTGTGTATTAGTGATGACATCTAATTTAACAATTAACTGGAATATTATCACCTGTGTATTAGTGATGATATCTAATTTAACAATTAACTGGAATATTATCACCTGTGTATTAGTGATGATATCTAATTTATCAATTAACTGGAATATTATCACCTGTGTATTAGTGATGACATCTAATTTAACAATTAACTGGAATATTATCATCAGTGTATTAGTGATGACATCTAATTTTACAATTAACTGGAATATTATCACCTGTGTATTAGTGATGACATCTAATTTAACAATTAGCTGGAATATTATCACCTGTGTATTCGTGATGACATCTAATTTAACAATTAACTGGAATATTATCACCTGTGCATTAGTGATGATATCTAATTTAACAATTAACTGGAATATTATCACCTGTGTATTAGTGATGACATCTAATTTAACAATTAACTGGAATATTATCACCTGTGTATTAGTGATGACATCTAATTTAACAATTAACTGGAATATTATCACCTGTGCATTAGTGATGAAATCTAATTTAACAATTAACTGGAATATTATCACCTGTGTATTAGTGATGACATCTAATTTAACAATTAACTGGAATATTATCACCTGTGTATTAGTGATGATCTCTAATTTAACAAATAACTGGAATATTATCACCTGTGTGTTAGTGATGACATCTAATTTAACAATTAACTGGAATATTATCACCTGTGTATTAGTGATGACATCTAATTTAACAATTAACTGGAATATTATCACCTGTGTATTAGTGATGACATCTAATTTAACAATTAACTGGAATATTATCACCTGTGTATTACTGATGATATCTAATTTAACAATTAACTGGAATATTATCACCTGTGTATTAGTGATCACATCTAATTTAACAATTAACTGGAATATTATCACCTGTGTATTTGTGATGACATCTAATTTAACAATTAACTGGAATATTATCACCTGTGTCTTAGTGATGACATCTAATTTAACAATTAACTGGAATATTATCACCTGTGTATTAGTGATGACACCTAATTTAACAATTAACTGGAATATTATCCCCTGTGCATTAGTGATGATATCTAATTTAACAATTAACTGGAATATTATCACCTGTGCATTTGTGATTACATCTAATTTAACAATTAACAGGAATATTATCACCTGTGTATTATTGATGACATCTAATTTAACAATTAACTGGAATATTATCACCTGTGTATTAGTGATGACATCTAATTTAACAATTAACTGGAATATTATCATCAGTGTATTAGTGATGACATCTAATTTTACAATTAACTGAAATATTATCACCTGTGTATTAGTGATGACATCTAATTTTACAATTAACTGGAATATTATCACCTGTGTATTAGTGATGACATCTAATTTAACAATTAACTGGAATATTATCACCTGTGTATTAGAGATGACATCTAATTTAACAATTAACTGGAATATTATCACCTGTGTATTAGTGATGATATCTAATTTAACAATTAACTGGAATACTATCACCTGTGCATTAGTGATGATATCTAATTTAACAATTAACTGGAATATTATCACCTGTGTATTAGTGATGACATCTAATTTAACAATTAACTGGAATATTATCACCTGTGTATTAGTGATGACATCTAATTTAACAATTAACTGGAATATTATCACCTGTGTATTAGTGATGATAGCTAATTTAACAATTAACTGGAATACTATCACCTGTGTATTAGTGATGATATCTAATTTAACAATTAACTGGAATATTATCACCTGTGTATTAGTGATGACATCTAATTTAACAATTAGCTGGAATATTATCACCTGTGTATTCGTGATGACATCTAATTTAACAATTAACTGGAATATTATCACCTGTGCATTAGTGATGACATCTAATTTAACAATTAACTGGAATATTATCACCTGTGTATTAGTGATGACATCTAATTTAACAATTAACTGGAATATTATCACCTGTGTATTAGTGATGACATCTAATTTAACAATTAACTGGAATATTATCACCTGTGCATTAGTGATGAAATCTAATTTAACAATTAACTGGAATATTATCACCTGTGTATTAGTGATGACATCTAATTTAACAATTAACTGGAATATTATCACCTGTGTCTTAGTGATGACATCTAATTTAACAATTAACTGGAATATTATCACCTGTGTATTAGTGATGACATCTAATTTAACAATTAACTGGAATATTATCCCCTGTGCATTAGTGATGATATCTAATTTAACAATTAACTGGAATATTATCACCTGTGCATTTGTGATTACATCTAATTTAACAATTAACAGGAATATTATCACCTGTGTATTAGTGATAACATCTAATTTAACAATTAACTGGAATATTATCCCCTGTGCATTAGTGATGATATCTAATTTAACAATTAACTGGAATATTATCACCTGTGTATTAGTGATGACATCTAATTTAACAATTAACAGGAATATTTTCACCTGTGTATTAGTGATGATATCTAATTTAACAATTAACTGGAATATTATCACCTGTGTATTAGTGATGACTAACAATTTGGGGACGGATTGTGGGGACGGTGAGTTGCTACAATGAGTGGGGACGGGGAGTGGGGAAGGGGAGTGGGGACGGGGAGTGGGGACGGGGAGTGGGGAAGGGGAGTGGGGACGGGGAGTGGGGAAGGGGAGTGGGGACGGGGAGTGGGGAAGGGGAGTGGGGACGGGGAGTGGGGAAGGGGAGTTGTGACGGGGAGTGGGGAAGGGGAGTGGGGAGAGGGGACGGGGAGTGGGGAGAGGGGTCGGGGAGTGGGGACGGGGAGTGGGGAAGGGGAGTGGGGACGGGGAGTGGGGACGGGGAGTGGGGACGGGGAGTGGGGACGGGGAGTGAGGACGGGGAGTGGGGACGGGGAGTGGGGAAGGGGAGTGGGGACGGGGAGTGGCGAAGGGGAGTGGGGACGGGGAGTGAGGAAGGGGAGTGGGGACGGGGAGTGGGGAAGGGGAGTGGCGAAGGGGATTGGGGACGGGGAGTGGCGAAGGGGATTGGGGACGGGGAGTGGGGAAGGGGATTGGGGACGGTGATAGGCGACGGTGATTGGCGGCGGGGAGAGGCGACGGGGAGTGGGGACGGAGAGTGGGGTCGGTGAGAGGCGATGGAGAGTCGGGAAGGGGAGTGGGGACGGGGAGTGGGGACGGAGAGAGTGGGGACGGAGAGAGTGGGGACGGAGAGAGTGGGGACGGAGAGAGTGGGGACGGAGAGAGTGGGGACGGGGAGTGGGGACGGAGAGTGGGGACGGAGAGTGGCTACAGTCAGTGGGGTCGGGGAGTGGGGTCGGGGAGTGGGGTCGGGGAGTGGGGACGGGGAGTGGGGAGGGGGAGTGGGGAGGGGGAGTGGGGACGGGGAGTGGCGACGGAGAGTGGAGACGGTTGGTGTGGGGACGGAGAGTGGGGACGGGGAGTGGGGACGGTGAGTGAGGATGGGGTCGGTGAGTGAGGATGGGGTCGGGGAGCGGGGTCGGGGAGCGGGGTCGGGGAGCGGGGTCGGGGAGCGGGGACGGAGAGCGGGGACGGAGAGCGGGGACGGAGAGCGGGGACGGAGAGCGGGGACGGAGAGCGGGGACGGGGTGAGGGGACGGGGTGAGGGGACGGGGTGAGGGGACGGGGTGCGGGGACGGGGTGCGGGGACGGGGTGCGGGGACGGGGTGCGGGGACGGGGAGCGGGGACGGGGAGCGGGGACGGGGAGCGGGGACGGGGAGCGGGGACGGGGAGCGGGGACGGGGAGCGGGGACGGGGAGCGGGGACGGGGAGCGGAGACGGGGAGCGGGGACGGGGAGCGGAGACGGGGAGCGGGGACGGGGAGTGGTGGTGTGGAGTGGAGTGGAGTGGAGCGGTGTGGTGGTGGAGCGGGGTGGTGGTGGAGCGGAGTGGAGTGGAGCGGGGTGGTGTTGGAGCGGGGTGGTGTTGGAGCGGGGTGGTGTTGGAGCGGGGTGGTGTTGGAGCGGGGTGGTGTTGGAGCGGGGTGGTGTTGGAGCGGGGTGGTGTTGGAGCGGGGTGGTGTTGGAGCGGGGTGGTGTTGGAGCGGGGTGGTGTTGGAGCGGGGTGGTGTTGGAGCGGGGTGGTGTTGGAGCGGGGTGGTGTTGGAGCGGGGTGGTGTTGGAGCGGGGTGGTGTTGGAGCGGGGTGGTGTTGATGCGGGGTGGTGTTGATGCGGGGTGGTGTTGATGCGGGGTGGTGTTGATGCGGGGTGGTGTTGATGCGGGGTGGTGTTGGGGCCGGGTGGTGTTGGGGCCGGGTGGTGTTGGGGCCGGGTGGTGTTGGGGCCGGGTGGTGTTGGGGCCGGGTGGTGTTGGGGCCGGGTGGTGTTGGGGCCGGGTGGTGTTGGGGCCGGGAGGTGTTGGGGCCGGGAGGTGTTGGGGACGGGTGGTGTTGGGGACGGGTGGTGTTGGGGACGGGTGGTGTTGGGGACGGGTGGTGTTGGGGACGGGTGGTGTTGGGGACGGGTGGTGTTGGGGACGGGTGGTGTTGGGGACGGGTGGTGTTGGGGACGGGTGGTGTTGGGGCGGGGTGGTGTTGGGGCCGGGTGGTGTTGGGGCCGGGTGGTGTTGGGGCCGGGTGGTGTTGGGGCCGGGTGGTGTTGGGGCCGGGTGGTGTTGGAGCCGGGTGGTGTTGGAGCCGGGTGGTGTTGGAGCCGGGTGGTGTTGGAGCGGGGTGGTGTTGGAGCCGGGTGGTGTTGGAGCCGGGTGGTGTTGGAGCGGGGTGGTGTTGGAGCGGGGTGGTGTTGGAGCGGGGTGGTGTTGGAGCGGGGTGGTGTTGGTGCGGGGTGGTGTTGGTGCGGGGTGGTGTTGGTGCGGGGTGGTGTTGGAGCGGGGTGGTGTTGGAGCGGGGTGGTGTTGGAGCGGGGTGGTGTTGGAGCGGGGTGGTGTTGGAGCGGGGTGGTGTTGGAGCGGGGTGGTGTTGGAGCGGGGTGGTGTTGGAGCGGGGTGGTGTTGGAGCGGGGTGGTGTTGGAGCGGGGTGGTGTTGGAGCGGGGTGGTGTTGGAGCGGGGTGGTGTTGGAGCGGGGTGGTGTTGGAGCGGGGTGGTGTTGGAGCGGGGTGGTGTTGGAGCGGGGTGGTGTTGGAGCGGGGTGGTGTTGGAGCGGGGTGGTGTTGGAGCGGGGTGGTGTTGGAGCGGGGTGGTGTTGGAGCGGGGTGGTGTTGGAGCGGGGTGGTGTTGGAGCGGGGTGGTGTTGGAGCGGGGTGGTGTTGGAGCGGGGTGGTGTTGGAGCGGGGTGGTGTTGGAGCGGGGTGGTGTTGGAGCGGGGTGGTGTTGGAGCGGGGTGGTGTTGGAGCGGGGTGGTGTTGGAGCGGGGTGGTGTTGGAGCCGGGTGGTGTTGGAGCCGGGTGGTGTTGGAGCCGGGTGGTGTTGGAGCCGGGTGGTGTTGGAGCCGGGTGGTGTTGGAGCCGGGTGGTGTTGGAGCCGGGTGGTGTTGGAGCCGGGTGGTGTTGGAGACGGGTGGTGTTGGGGCCGGGTGGTGTTGGGGCCGGGTGGTGTTGGGGCCGGGTGGTGATTGGGCCGGGTGGTGTTGGGGCCGGGTGGTGTTGGGGCCGGGTGGTGTTGGGGCCGGGTGGTGTTGGGGCCGGGTGGTGTTGGGGCCGGGTGGTGTTGGGGCCGGGTGGTGTTGGGGCCGGGTGGTGTTGGGGCCGGGTGGTGTTGGGGCCGGGTGGTGTTGGGGCCGGGTGGTGTTGGGGCCGGGTGGTGTTGGGGCCGGGTGGTGTTGGGGCCGGGTGGTGTTGGGGCCGGGTGGTGTTGGGGCCGGGTGGTGTTGGGGCCGGGTGGTGTTGGGGCCGGGTGGTGTTGGGGCCGGGTGGTGTTGGGGCGGGGTGGTGTTGGGGCGGGGTGGTGTTGGGGCGGGGTGGTGTTGGGGCGGGGTGGTGTTGGGGCGGGGTGGTGTTGGGGCGGGGTGGTTTGGGAACGGGGTGGTTTGGGAACGGGGTGGTGTTGGAGCGGGGTGGTGTTGGAGCGGGGTGGTGTTGGAGCGGGGTGGTGTTGGAGCGGGGTGGTGTTGGAGCGGGGTGGTGTTGGAGCGGGGTGGTGTTGGAGCCGGGTGGTGTTGGAGCCGGGTGGTGTTGGAGCCGGGTGGTGTTGGAGCCGGGTGGTGTTGGAGCCGGGTGGTGTTGGAGCCGGGTGGTGTTGGGGCCGCGTGGTGTTGGGGCCGGGTGGTGTTGGGGCCGGGTGGTGTTGGGGCCGGGTGGTGTTGGGGCCGGGTGGTGTTGGGGCCGGGTGGTGTTGGGGCCGGGTGGTGTTGGGGCCGGGTGGTGTTGGGGCCGGGTGGTGTTGGGGCCGGGTGGTGTTGGGGCCGGGTGGTGTTGGGGCCGGGTGGTGTTGGGGCCGGGTGGTGTTGGGGCCGGGTGGTGTTGGGGCCGGGTGGTGTTGGGGCCGGGTGGTGTTGGGTCGGGGTGGTGTTGGGGCGGGGTGGTGTTGGGGCGGGGTGGTGTTGGGGCGGGGTGGTTTGGGGACGGGGTGGTGTTGGAGCGGGTTGGTGTTGGAGCGGGGTGGTGTTGGAGCGGGGTGGTGTTGGAGCGGGGTGGTGTTGGAGCGGGGTGGTGTTGGAGCGGGGTGGTGTTGGAGCGGGGTGGTGTTGGAGCGGGGTGGTGTTGGAGCGGGGTGGTGTTGGAGCGGGGTGGTGTTGGAGCGGGGTGGTGTTGGAGCGGGGTGGTGTTGGAGCGGGGTGGTGTTGGAGCGGGGTGGTGTTGGAGCGGGGTGGTGTTGGCGCGGGGTGGTGTTGGCGCGGGGTGGTGTTGGCGCGGGGTGGTGTTGGCGCGGGGTGGTGTTGGCGCGGGGTGGTGTTGGCGCGGGGTGGTGTTGGCGCGGGGTGGTGTTGGCGCGGGGTGGTGTTGGCGCGGGGTGGTGTTGGCGCGGGGTGGTTTTGGCGCGGGGTGGTTTTGGCGCGGGGTGGTGTTGGCGCGGGGTGGTGTTGGCGCGGGGTGGTGTTGGCGCGGGGTGGTGTTGGCGCGGGGTGGTGTTGGCGCGGGGTGGTGTTGGCGCGGGGTGGTGTTGGAGCGGGGTGGTGTTGGAGCGGGGTGGTGTTGGAGCGGGGTGGTGTTGGAGCGGGGTGGTGTTGGAGCGGGGTGGTGTTGAAGCGGGGTGGTGTTGGAGCGGGGTGGGGTGGTGGTGGAGTGGAGTGGAGTGGGGTGGTGGTGGTGGTGGAGTGGAGTTGGTTGGTGGTGGTGTTGGAGTGGGGTGGTGGTGGTGTTGGAGTGGGGTGGTGGTGGTGTTGGAGTGGGGTGGTTGTGGTGTTGGAGTGGGGTTGTGGTGGTGTTGGAGGGGGGTGGTGGTGGTGTTGGAGTGGTCTGGTGGTGCTGTTGGAGTGGGGTGGTGGTGGTGTTGGAGTGGGGTGGTGGTGGTGTTGGAGTGGGGTGGTGGTGGTGTTGGAGTGTGGTGGTGGTGGTGTTGGAGTGTGGTGGTGGTGGTGTTGGAGTGTGGTGGTGGTGGTGTTGGAGTGGGATGGTGGTGGTGTTGGAGTGGGGTGGTTGTGGTGTTGGAGTGGGGTGGTTGTGGTGTTGGAGTGGGGTGGTGGTGGCGTTGGAGTGGGGGGTGGTGGCGTTGGAGTGGGGTGGTGTTGGCGGTGGAGTGGGGTGGTGGTGTTGGTAGAGTGGGGTGGTGGTGTTGGTGGAGTGGGGTGGTGGTGTTGGTGGAGTGGGGTGGTGGTGTTGGTGGAGTGGTGTGGTGGTGTTGGTGGAGCGGGGTGGTATTGGAGCGGGGTGGTATTGGAGCGGGGTGGTATTGGAGCGGGGTGGTGATGGCGCGGGGTGGTGATGGCGCGGGGTGGTGTTGGAGCGGGGTGGTGTTGGAGCGGGGTGGTGTTGGAGCGGGGTGGTGTTGGAGCGGGGTGGTGTTGGAGCGGGGTGGTGTTGGAGCGGGGTGGTGTTGGAGCGGGGTGGTGTTGGAGCGGGGTGGTGTTGGAGCGGGGTGGTGTTGGAGCGGGGTGGTGTTGGAGCGGGGTGGTGTTGGAGCGGGGTGGTGTTGGAGCGGGGTGGGGTGGTGGTGGAGTGGAGTGGAGTGGGGTGGTGGTGGTGGTGGAGTGGAGTTGGGTGGTGGTGGTGTTGGAGTGGGGTGGTGGTGGTGTTGGAGTGGGGTCGTTGTGGTGTTGGAGTGGGGTCGTTGTGGTGTTGGAGTGGGGTTGTGGTGGTGTTGGAGGGGGGTGGTGGTGGTGTTGGAGTGGTCTGGTGGTGCTGTTGGAGTGGGGTGGTGGTGGTGTTGGAGTGGGGTGGTGGTGGTGTTGGAGTGGGGTGGTGGTGGCGTTGGAGTGTGGTGGTGGTGGTGTTGGAGTGTGGTGGTGGTGGTGTTGGAGTGGGATGGTGGTGGTGTTGGAGTGGGGTGGTTGTGGTGTTGGAGTGGGGTGGTTGTGGTGTTGGAGTGGGGTGGTGGTGGTGTTGGAGTGGGGGGTGGTGGCGTTGGAGTGGGGTGGTGTTGGTGGTGGAGTGGGGTGGTGGTGTTGGTGGAGTGGGGTGGTGGTGTTGGTGGAGTGGGGTGGTGGTGTTGGTGGAGTGGGGTGGTGGTGTTGGTGGAGTGGGGTGGTGTTGGAGCGGGGTGGTGATGGCGCGGGGTGGTGTTGGAGCGGGGTGGTGTTGGAGCGGGGTGGTGTTGGAGCGGGGTGGTGTTGGAGCGGGGTGGTGTTGGAGCGGGGTGGTGTTGGAGCGGGGTGGTGTTGGAGCGGGGTGTTGTTGGAGCGGGGTGTTGTTGGAGCGGGGTGGTGTTGGAGCGGGGTGGTGTTGGAGCGGGGTGGTGTTGGAGCGGGGTGGTGTTGGAGCGGGGTGGTGTTGGCGCGGGGTGGTGTTGGCGCGGGGTGGTGTTGGCGCGGGGTGGTGTTGGCGCGGGGTGGTGTTGGAGCGGGGTGGTGTTGGAGCGGGGTGCTGTTGGAGCGGGGTGGTGTTGGAGCGGGGTGGTGTTGGAGCGGGGTGGTGTTGGAGCGGGGTGGTGTTGGAGCGGGGTGGTGTTGGAGCGGGGTGGTGTTGGAGCGGGGTGGTGTTGGAGCCGGGTGGTGTTGGAGCGGGGTGGTGTTGGAGCGGGGTGGTGTTGGAGCGGGGTGGTGTTGGAGCGGGGTGGTGTTGGAGCGGGGTGGTGTTGGAGCGGGGTGGTGTTGGAGCGGGGTGGTGTTGGAGCGGGGTGGTGTTGGAGCGGGGTGGTGTTGGAGCGGGGTGGTGTTGGAGCGGGGTGGTGTTGGAGCGGGGTGGTGTTGGAGCGGTGTGGTGTTGGAGCGGGGTGGTGTTGGAGCGGGGTGGTGTTGGAGCGGGGTGGTGTTGGAGCGGGGTGGTGTTGGAGCGGGGTGGTGTTGGAGCGGGGTGGTGTTGGAGCGGGGTGGTGTTGGAGCGGGGTGGTGTTGGAGCGGGGTGGTGTTGGAGCGGGGTGGTGTTGGAGCGGGGTGGTGTTGGAGCGGAGTGGTGTTGGAGCGGACTGGTGTTGGAGCGGACTGGTGTTGGAGCGGACTGGTGTTGGAGCGGAGTGGTGTTGGAGCGGAGTGGTGTTGGAGCGGAGTGGTGTTGGAGCGGAGTGGTGTTGGAGCGGAGTGGTGTTGGAGCGGAGTGGTGTTGGAGCGGAGTGGTGTTGGAGCGGAGTGGTGTTGGAGCGGAGTGGTGTTGGAGCGGGGTGGTGTTGGAGCGGGGTGGTGTTGGAGCGGGGTGGTGTTGGAGCGGGGTGGTGTTGGAGCGGGGTGGTGTTGGAGCGGGGTGTTGTTGGAGCGGGGTGGTGTTGGAGCGGGGTGGTGTTGGAGCGGGGTGGTGTTGGAGCGGGGTGGTGTTGGAGCGGGGTGATGTTGGAGCGGGGTGGTGTTGGAGCGGGGTGGTGTTGGAGCGGGGTGGTGTTGGAGCGGGGTGGTGTTGGAGCGGGGTGGTGTTGGAGCGGGGTGGTGTTGGAGCGGGGTGGTGCTGGAGCGGGGTGGTGCTGGAGCGGGGTGGTTTTGGAGCGGGGTGGTGTTGGAGCGGGGTGGTGTTGGAGCGGGGTGGTGTTGGAGCGGGGTGGTGATGGAGAGGGGTGGTGATGGAGAGGGGTGGTGTTGGTGCGGGGTGGTGTTGGAGCGGGGTGGTGTTGGAGCGGGGTGGTGTTGGTGCGGGGTGGTGTTGGTGCGGGGTGGTGTTGGTTCGGGGTGGTGTTGGTGCGGGGTGGTGTTGGTGCGGGGTGGTGTTGGTGCGGGGTGGTGTTGGTGCGGGGTGGTGTTGGTGCGGGGTGGTGTTGGAGCGGGGTGGTGTTGGAGCGGGGTGGTGTTGGAGCGGGGTGGTGGTGGTGTTGGAGCGGGGTGGTGGTGGTGTTGGAGCGGGGTGGTGGTGGTGTTGGAGCGGGGTGGTGGTGGTGTTGGAGCGGGGTGGTGGTGGTGTTGGAGCGGGGTGGTGCTGGTGTTGGAGCGGGGTGGTGCTGGTGTTGGAGCGGGGTGGTGCTGGTGTTGGAGCGGGGTGGTGCTGGTGTTGGAGCGGGGTGGTGCTGGTGTTGGAGCGGGGTGGTGCTGGTGTTGGAGCGGGGTGGTGGTGGTGTTGGAGCGGGGTGGTGGTGGTGTTGGAGCGGGGTGGTGGTGGTGTTGGAGCGGGGTGGTGGTGGTGTTGGAGCGGGGTGGTGTTGGAGCGGGGTGGTGTTGGAGCGGGGTGGTGTTGGAGCGGGGTGGTGTTGGAGCGGGGTGGTGTTGGAGCGGGGTGGTGTTGGAGCGGGGTGGTGTTGGAGCGGGGTGGTGTTGGAGCGGGGTGGTGTTGGAGCGGGGTGGTGTTGGAGCGGGGTGGTGTTGGAGCGGGGTGGTGTTGGAGCGGGGTGGTGTTGGAGCGGGGTGGTGTTGGAGCGGGGTGGTGTTGGAGCGGGGTGGTGTTGGAGCGGGGTGGTGCTGGAGCGGGGTGGTGCTGGAGCGGGGTGGTGTTGGAGCGGGGTGGTGTTGGAGCGGGGTGGTGTTGGAGCGGGGTGCTGATGGAGAGGGGTGGTGATGGAGAGGGGTGGTGTTGGAGCGGGGTGGTGTTGGAGCGGGGTGGTGTTGGAGCGGGGTGGTGTTGGAGCGGGGTGGTGTTGGTGCGGGGTGGTGTTGGTGCGGGGTGGTGTTGGTGCGGGGTGGTGTTGGTGCGGGGTGGTGTTGGTGCGGGGTGGTGTTGGTGCGGGGTGGTGTTGGAGCGGGGTGGTGTTGGAGCGGGGTGGTGTTGGAGCGGGGTGGTGTTGGAGCGGGGTGGTGTTGGAGCGGGGTGGTGTTGGAGCGGGGTGGTGTTGGAGCGGGGTGGTGGTGGTGTTGGAGCGGGGTGGTGGTGGTGTTGGAGCGGGGTGGTGGTGGTGTTGGAGCGGGGTGGTGCTGGTGTTGGAGCGGGGTGGTGCTGGTGTTGGAGCGGGGTGGTGCTGGTGTTGGAGCGGGGTGGTGGTGGTGTTGGAGCGGGGTGGTGGTGGTGTTGGAGCGGGGTGGTGGTGGTGTTGGAGCGGGGTGGTGTTGGAGCGGGGTGGTGTTGGAGCGGGGTGGTGTTGGAGCGGGGTGGTGTTGGAGCGGGGTGGTGTTGGAGCGGGGTGGTGTTGGAGCGGGGTGGTGTTGGAGCGGGGTGGTGTTGGAGCGGGGTGGTGTTGGAGCGGGGAGGTGTTGGAGCGGGGTGGTGTTGGGGCCTGGTGGTGTTGGGGCGGGGTCGTGTTGGGGCGGGGTGGTGTTGGAGCGGGGTGGTGTTGGAGCGGGGTGGTGTTGGAGCGGGGTGGTGTTGGAGCGGGGTGGTGTTGGAGCGGGGTGGTGTTGGAGCGGGGTGGTGTTGGAGCGGGGTGGTGTTGGAGCGGGGTGGTGTTGGAGCGGGGTGGTGTTGGAGCGGGGTGGTGTTGGAACGGGGTGGTGTTGGAGCGGGGTGGTGTTGGAGCGGGGTGGTGTTGGAGCGGGGTGGTGTTGGAGCGGGGTGGTGTTGGAGCGGGGTGTTGTTGGAGCGGGGTGTTGTTGGAGCGGGGTGGTGTTGGAGCGGGGTGGTGTTGGAGCGGGGTGTTGTTGGAGCGGGGTGGTGTTGAAGCGGGGTAGTGTTGGACCGGGGTGGGGTAGTGTTGGACCGGGGTGGGGTGGTGGTGGAGTGGAGTGGGGTGGTGCTGGTGGAGTGGAGTGGGGTGGTGGTGCTGTTGGAGTGGGGTGGTGGTGGTGTTGGAGTGGGGTGGTGGTGTTGGAGTGGGGTGGTGGTGGTGTTGGAGTGGGGTGGTGGTGGTGTTGGAGTGGGGTGGTGGTGGTGTTGGAGTGGGGTGGTGGTGGTGTTGGAGTGGGGTGGTGGTGGTGTTGGAGTGGGGTGGTGGTGGTGTTGGAGTGGGGGGGTTGTGTTGGAGTGGGGTGGTGGTGGTGTTGGAGTTGGGTGGCTGTGGTGTTGGAGTGGGGGGGTTGTGTTGGAGTGGGGTGGTGGTCGTGTTGGAGTGGGGTGGTGGTGGTGTTGGAGTGGGGTGGTGGTGGTGTTGGAGTGGGGTGGTGGTGGTGTTGGAGTGGGGTGGTGGTGGTGTTGGAGTGGGGTGGTGGTGGTGTTGGAGTGGGGTGGTGGTGGTGTTGGAGTGGGGTGGTGGTGGTGTTGGAGTGGGGTGGTGGTGGTGTTGGAGTGGGGTGGTGGTGGTGTTGGAGTGGGGTGGTGGTGGTGTTGGAGTGGGGTGGTGGTGGTGTTGGAGTGGGGTGGTGGTGGTGTTGGAGTGGGGTGGTGGTGGTGTTGGAGTAGGGTGGTGATGGTGTTGGAGTGGGGTGGTGGTGGTGTTGGAGTGGGGTGGTGGTTGTGTGGAGTGGGGTGGTGGTGGTGTTGGAGTGGGGTGGTGGTGGTGTTGGAGTGGGGTGGTGGTGGTATGGGAGTGGGGTGGTGGTGGTGTTGGAGTGGGGTGGTGGTGGTGTTGGAGTGGGGTGGTGGTGGTGTTGGAGTGGGGTGGTGGTGGTGTTGGAGTGGGGTGGTGGTGGTGTTGGAGTTGGGTGGTGGTGGTGTTGGAGTGGGTTGGTGGTGGTGTTGGAGTGGGGTGGTGGTGCTGTTGGCGCGGGGTGGTGTTGGAGCGGGGTGGTGTTGGAGCGGGGTGGTGTTGGAGCGGGGTGGTGTTGGAGCGGGGTGGTGTTGGAGCGGGGTGGTGTTGGAGCGGGGTGGTGTTGGAGCGGGGTGGTGTTGGAGCGGGGTGGTGTTGGAGCGGGGTGGTGTTGGAGCGGGGTGGTGTTGGAGCGGGGTGGTGTTGGAGCGGGGTGGTGTTGGGGCCGGGTGGTGTTGGGGCCGGGTGGTGTTGGGGCCGGGTGGTGATGGGGCCGCGTGGTGTTGGGGCCGGGTGGTGTTGGGGCCGGGTGGTGTTGGGGCCGGGTGGAGTTGGGGCCGGGTGGTGTTGGGGCCGGGTGGTGTTGGGGCCGGGTGGTGTTGGGGCCGGGTGGTGTTGGGGCCGGGTGGTGTTGGGGCCGGGTGGTGTTGGGGCGGGGTGGTGTTGGGGCGGGGTGGTGTTGGAGCGGGGTGGTGTTGGAGCGGGGTGGTGTTGGAGCGGGGTGGTGTTGGAGCGGGGTGGTGTTGGAGCGGGGTGGTGTTGGAGCGGGGTGGTGTTGGAGCGGGGTGGTGTTGGAGCGGGGTGGTGTTGGAGCGGGGTGGTGTTGGAGCGGGGTGGTGTTGGAGCGGGGTGGTGTTGGAGCGGGGTGGTGTTGGAGCGGGGTGGTGTTGGAGCGGGGTGGTGTTGGAGCGGGGTGGTGTTGGAGCGGGGTGGTGTTGGAGCGGGGTGGTGTTGGAGCGGGGTGGTGTTGGAGCGGGGTGGTGTTGGAGCGGGGTGGAGTTGGAGCGGGGTGGAGTTGGAGCGGGGTGGAGTTGGAGCGGGGTGGAGTTGGAGCGGGGTGGAGTTGGAGCGGGGTGGAGTTGGAGCGGGGTGGAGTTGGAGCGGGGTGGAGTTGGAGCGGGGTGGAGTTGGAGCGGGGTGGAGTTGGAGCGGGGTGGAGTTGGAGCGGGGTGGAGTTGGAGCGGGGTGGAGTTGGAGCGGGGTGGAGTTGGAGCGGGGTGGAGTTGGAGCGGGGTGGAGTTGGAGCGGGGTGGAGTTGGAGCGGGGTGGAGTTGGAGCGGGGTGGAGTTGGAGCGGGGTGGAGTTGGAGCGGGGTGGAGTTGGAGCGGGGTGGAGTTGGAGCGGGGTGGAGTTGGAGCGGGGTGGAGTTGGAGCGGGGTGGAGTTGGAGCGGGGTGGAGTTGGAGCGGGGTGGAGTTGGAGCGGGGTGGAGTTGGAGCGGGGTGGAGTTGGAGCGGGGTGGAGTTGGAGCGGGGTGGAGTTGGAGCGGGGTGGAGTTGGAGCGGGGTGGAGTTGGAGCGGGGTGGAGTTGGAGCGGGGTGGAGTTGGAGCGGGGTGGAGTTGGAGCGGGGTGGAGTTGGAGCGGGGTGGAGTTGGAGCGGGGTGGAGTTGGAGCGGGGTGGAGTTGGAGCGGGGTGGAGTTGGAGCGGGGTGGAGTTGGAGCGGGGTGGAGTTGGAGCGGGGTGGAGTTGGAGCGGGGTGGAGTTGGAGCGGGGTGGAGTTGGAGCGGGGTGGAGTTGGAGCGGGGTGGAGTTGGAGCGGGGTGGAGTTGGAGCGGGGTGGAGTTGGAGCGGGGTGGAGTTGGAGCGGGGTGGAGTTGGAGCGGGGTGGAGTTGGAGCGGGGTGGAGTTGGAGCGGGGTGGAGTTGGAGCGGGGTGGAGTTGGAGCGGGGTGGAGTTGGAGCGGGGTGGAGTTGGGGCGGGGTGGAGTTGGGGCGGGGTGGAGTTGGGGCGGGGTGGAGTTGGGGCGGGGTGGAGTTGGGGCGGGGTGGAGTTGGGGCGGGGTGGAGTTGGGGCGGGGAGGAGTTGGGGCGGGGTGGTGTTGGAGCGGGGTGGTGTTGGAGCCGGGTGGTGTTGGAGCGGGGTGGTGTTGGTGCGGGGTGGTGTTGGAGCGGGGTGGTGTTGGAGCGGGGTGGTGTTGGAGCGGGGTGGTGGTGGTGTTGGAGCGGGGTGGTGGTGGTGTTGGAGCGGGGTGGTGGTGGTGGTGGAGTGGGGTGGTGGTGGTGTTGGAGTGGGGTGGTGGTGGTGTTGGAGTGGGGTGGTGGTGGTGTTGGAGTGGGGTGGTGGTTGTGTTGGAGTGGGGTGGTGGTGGTGTTGGAGTGGGGTGGTGGTGGGGTTGGAGTGGGATGGTGGTGGTGTTGGAGTGGGGTGGTGGTCGTGTTGGAGTGGGGTATTGGTGGTGTTGGAGTGGGGTGGTGGTGGTGTTGGAGTAGAGTGGGGTGGAGTTGGAGTGGGGTGGTGGTGGTGTTGGAGTGGGGTGGTGGTGGTGTTGGAGTGGGGTGGTGGTGGTGTTGGAGTGGGGTGGTGGTGGTGTTGGAGTGGGGTGGTGGTGGTGTTGGAGTGGGGTGGTGGTGGTGTTGGAGTGGGGTGGTGGTGGTGTTGGAGTGGGGTGGTGGTGGTGTTGGAGTGGGGTGGTGGTGGTGTTGGAGTGGGGTGGTGGTGGTGTTGGAGTGGGGTGGTGGTGGTGTTGGAGTGGGGTGGTGGTGGTGTTGGAGTGGGGTGGTGGTGGTGTTGGAGTGGGTTGGTGTTGGGGTGGAGTGGGGTGGTGGTGGTGTTGGAGTGGGGTGGTGGTGGTGTTGGAGTGGGGTGGTGGTGGTGTTGGAGTGGGGTGGTGGTGGTGTTGGAGTGGGGTGGTGGTGGTGTTGGAGTGGGGTGGTGGTGTTGTTGGAGTGGGGTGGTGGTGCAGTTGGAGTGGGGTGGTGGTGGTGTTGGAGTGGGGTGGTGGTGTTGTTGGAGTGGGGTGGTGGTGGTGGTGGAGTGGGGTGGTGGTGGTGGTGGAGTGGGGTGGTGGTGGTGTTGGGGTGGGGTGGTGGTGGTGTTGGGGTGGGGTGGTGGTGGTGTTGCAGAGGGGTGGTGGTGTTGTTGGAGTGGGGTGGTGGTGGTGGTGGTGCCGGAGTGGGGTGTTGCTGGTGGTGGAGTGGGGTGGTGGTGGTGTTGGAGTGGGTTGGTGGTGGTGTTGGTGAGGGGGGGTGGTGGTGGAGTGGGGTGGTGGTCGTGTTGGAGTGGGGTGGTGGTGGTGGAGTGGGGTGGTGGTGGTGGAGTGGGGTGGTGGTGGTGGAGTGGGGTGGTGGTGGTGGAGTGGGGTGGTGGTGGTGGAGTGGGGTGGTGCTGGAGTGGGGTGGTGGTGCTGGAGTGGGGTGGTGGTGTTGGAGTGGGGTGGTGGTGGAGTGGGGTGGTGGTGGTGGTGGAGTGGGGTGGTGGTGGTGTTGGAGTGGGGTGGTGGTGTTGTTGGAGTGGGGTGGTGGTGTTGTTGGAGTGGGGTGGTGGTGGTGTTGGAGTGGGGTGGTGGTGGTGTTGGAGTGGGGTGGTGGTTTTGTTGGAGTGGGGTGGTGGTGGTGTTGGAGTGGGGTGGTGGTGGTGTTGGAGTGGGGTGGTGGTGGAGTGGGGTGGTGGTGGTGTTCGAGTGGGGTGAAGGTGGTGTTCGAGTGGGGTGGTGGTGGTGTTGGAGTGGGGTGGTGGTGGTGTTGGAGTGGGGTGGTGGTGGTGTTGGAGTGGGGTGGTGGTGGTGTTGGAGTGGGGTAGTGGTGGTGTTGGAGTGGGGTAGTGGTGGTGTTGGAGTGGGGAGGTGGTGGTGTTGGAGTGGGGTGGTGGTGGTGTTGGATTGGGGTGGTGGTAGTGTTGGAGTGGGGTGGTGGTGGTGTTGGAGTGGGGTGGCTGTGGTGTTGGAGTGGGGTGGCTGTGGTGTTGGAGTGGGGAGGTGGTGGTGTTGGAGTGGGGTGGTGGTGGTGTTGGAGTGGGGTGGCTGTGGTGTTGGAGTGGGGTAGTGGTGGTGGTGGAGTGGGGTGTTGGTGCTGTAGGAGTGGGGTGGTGGTGGTGTTGGAGTGGGGTTGTGGTGTTGTTGGAGAGGAGTGGGGTGGTGTTGGAGTGGGGTGGTGGTGGTGTTGGAGTGGGGGGGTTGTGTTGGAGTGGGGTGGTGGTGGTGGTGGAGTGGGGTGGTGGTGCTGTTGGAGTGGGGTGGTGGTGGTGTTGGAGTGGGGTGGTGGTGGTGTTGGAGTGGAGTGGGGTGGGGTTGGAGTGGGGTGGTGGTTGTGTTGGAGTGGGGTGGTGGTGGTGTTGGAGTGGGGGTGTTGTGTTGGAGTGGGGTGGTGGTGGTGTTGGGGTGGGGTGGTGGTGGTGTTGGGGTGGGGTCGTGGTGGTGTTGGAGTGGAGTGGGGTGGTGTTGCAGTGGGGTGGTGGTGGTGTTGGAGTGGTGTGGTGGTGTTGGAGTGGTGTGGTGGTGTTGGAGTGGTGTGGTGGTGGTGTTGGAGTGGAGTGGGGTGGTGTTGGAGTGGGGTGGGGATGGTGTTGGAGTGGGGTGGTGGTGGTGTTGGAGTGGGGTGGTTGTGTTGGTGTGGGGTGGTGGTGGTGTTGGAGTGGGGTGGTGGTGGTGTTGGAGTGGGGTGGTGGTGGTGTTGGAGTGGGGTGGTTGTGGTGTTGGAGTGGGGTGGTGGTGGTGCTGGAGTGGGGTGGTGGTGGTGTTGGAGTGGGGTGGCGGTAGTGTTGGAGTGGGATGGCGGTGCTGTTGGAGTGGGCTGGTGGTGGTGGTGGAGTGGGGTGGTGGTGGTGTTGGAGTGGGGTGGTGGTGGTGTTGGAGTGGGGTGGTGGTGGTGTTGGAGTGGGGTGGTGGTGGTATTGGAGTGGGGTGGTGGTGGTATTGGAGTGGGGTGGTGGTGGTGTTGGAGTGGGGAGGTGGTGGTGTTGGAGTGGGGAGGTGGTGGTGTTGGAGTGGGGTGGTGGTGGTGTTGGAGTGGGGTGGCTGTGGTGTTGGAGTGGGGTGGCTGTGGTGTTGGAGTGGGGTGGCGGTGGTGTTGGAGTGGGGTGGCGGTGGTGTTGGTGTGGGGTGGTGGTGGTGTTGGAGTGGGGTGGTGGTGGTGTTGGAGTGGGGTGGTGGTGGTGTTGGAGTGGGGTGGTTGTGGTGTTGGAGTGGGGTGGTGGTGGTGCTGGAGTGGGGTGGTGGTGGTGCTGGAGTGGGGTGGTGGTGGTGTTGGAGTGGGGTGGCGGTAGTGTTGGAGTGGGATGGTGGTGCTGTTGGAGTGGGCTGGTGGTGGTGGTGGAGTGGGGTGGTGGTGGTGTTGGAGTGGGGTGGTGGTGGTGTTGGAGTGGGGTGGTGGTGGTGTTGGAGTGGGGTGGTGGTGGTATTGGAGTGGGGTGGTGGTGGTATTGGAGTGGGGTGGTGGTGGTATTGGAGTGGGGTGGTGGTGGTGTTGGAGTGGGGAGGTGGTGGTGTTGGAGTGGGGAGGTGGTGGTGTTGGAGTGGGGTGGTGGTGGTGTTGGAGTGGGGTGGCTGTGGTGTTGGAGTGGGGTGGCTGTGGTGTTGGAGTGGGGTGGCGGTGGTGTTGGAGTGGGGTGGCGGTGGTGTTGGAGTGGGGTGGCGGTGGTGTTGGAGTGGGGTGGTGGTGGTGTTGGAGCGGGGTGGTGGTGATGTTGGAGCGGGGTGGTGGTGGTGTTGGATCGGGGTGGTGGTGGTGTTGGAGCGGGGTGGTGTTGGAGCGGGGTGGTGTTGGAGCGGGGTGGTGTTGGAGCGGGGTGGTGGTGGTGTTGGAGCGGGGTGGTGGTGGTGTTGGAGCGGGGTGGTGGTGGTGTTGGAGCGGGGTGGTGGTGGTGTTGGAGCGGGGTGGTGGTGGTGTTGGAGCGGGGTGGTGGTGGTGTTGGAGCGGGGTGGTGCTGGTGTTGGAGCGGGGTGGTGCTGGTGTTGGAGCGGGGTGGTGCTGGTGTTGGAGCGGGGTGGTGGTGGTGTTGGAGCGGGGTGGTGGTGGTGTTGGAGTGGGGTGGTGGTGGTGTTGGAGCGGGGTGGTGTTGGAGCGGGGTGGTGTTGGAGCGGGGTGGTGTTGGAGCGGGGTGGTGTTGGAGCGGGGTGGTGTTGGAGCGGGGTGGTGTTGGAGCGGGGTGGTGTTGGAGCGGGGTGGTGTTGGAGCGGGGTGGTGTTGGAGCGGGGTGGTGTTGGAGCGGGGTGGTGTTGGAGCGGGGTGGTGCTGGAGCGGGGTGGTGCTGGAGCGGGGTGGTTTTGGAGCGGGGTGGTGTTGGAGCGGGGTGGTGTTGGAGCGGGGTGGTGTTGGAGCGGGGTGGTGATGGAGAGGGGTGGTGATGGAGAGGGGTGGTGTTGGTGCGGGGTGGTGTTGGAGCGGGGTGGTGTTGGAGCGGGGTGGTGTTGGTGCGGGGTGGTGTTGGTGCGGGGTGGTGTTGGTGCGGGGTGGTGTTGGTGCGGGGTGGTGTTGGTGCGGGGTGGTGTTGGTGCGGGGTGGTGTTGGTGCGGGGTGGTGTTGGTGCGGGGTGGTGTTGGAGCGGGGTGGTGTTGGAGCGGGGTGGTGTTGGAGCGGGGTGGTGTTGGAGCGGGGTGGTGTTGGAGCGGGGTGGTGTTGGAGCGGGGTGGTGTTGGAGCGGGGTGGTGGTGGTGTTGGAGCGGGGTGGTGGTGGTGTTGGAGCGGGGTGGTGGTGGTGTTGGAGCGGGGTGGTGGTGGTGTTGGAGCGGGGTGGTGGTGGTGTTGGAGCGGGGTGGTGCTGGTGTTGGAGCGGGGTGGTGCTGGTGTTGGAGCGGGGTGGTGCTGGTGTTGGAGCGGGGTGGTGGTGGTGTTGGAGCGGGGTGGTGGTGGTGTTGGAGCGGGGTGGTGGTGGTGTTGGAGCGGGGTGGTGTTGGAGCGGGGTGGTGTTGGAGCGGGGTGGTGTTGGAGCGGGGTGGTGTTGGAGCGGGGTGGTGTTGGAGCGGGGTGGTGTTGGAGCGGGGTGGTGTTGGAGCGGGGAGGTGTTGGAGCGGGGTGGTGTTGGGGCCTGGTGGTGTTGGGGCGGGGTCGTGTTGGGGCGGGGTGGTGTTGGAGCGGGGTGGTGTTGGAGCGGGGTGGTGTTGGAGCGGGGTGGTGTTGGAGCGGGGTGGTGTTGGAGCGGGGTGGTGTTGGAGCGGGGTGGTCTTGGTGCGGGGTGGTGTTGGAGCGGGGTGGTGTTGGAACGGGGTGGTGTTGGAGCGGGGTGGTGTTGGAGCGGGGTGTTGTTGGAGCGGGGTGTTGTTGGAGCGGGGTGTTGTTGGAGCGGGGTGGTGTTGGAGCGGGGTGGTGTTGGAGCGGGGTGTTGTTGGAGCGGGGTGGTGTTGAAGCGGGGTAGTGTTGGACCGGGGTGGGGTAGTGTTGGACCGGGGTGGGGTGGTGGTGGAGTGGAGTGGGGTGGTGCTGGTGGAGTGGAGTGGGGTGGTGCTGGTGGAGTGGAGTGGGGTGGTGGTGCTGTTGGAGTGGGGTGGTGGTGGTGTTGGAGTGGGGTGGTGGTGTTGGAGTGGGGTGGTGGTGGTGTTGGAGTGGGGTGGTGGTGGTGTTGGAGTGGGGTGGTGGTGGTGTTGGAGTGGGGTGGTGGTGGTGTTGGAGTGGGGGGGTTGTGTTGGAGTGGGGTGGTGGTGGTGTTGGAGTGGGGTGGCTGTGGTGTTGGAGTGGGGGGGTTGTGTTGGAGTGGGGTGGTGGTCGTGTTGGAGTGGGGTGGTGGTGGTGTTGGAGTGGGGTGGTGGTGGAGTTGGAGTGGGGTGGTGGTGGTGTTGGAGTGGTGTGGTGGTGGTGTTGGAGTGGGGTGGTGGTGGTGTTGGAGTGGGGTGGTGGTGGTGTTGGAGTGGGGTGGTGGTGGTGTTGGAGTGGGGTGGTGGTGGTGTTGGAGTGGGGTGGTGGTGGTGTTGGAGTGGGGTGGTGGTGGTGTTGGAGTGGGGTGGTGGTGGTGTTGGAGTGGGGTGGTGATGGTGTTGGAGTGGGGTGGTGATGGTGTTGGAGTGGGGTGGTGGTGGTGTTGGAGTGGGGTGGTGGTTGTGTGGAGTGGGGTGGTGGTGGTGTTGGAGTGGGGTGGTGGTGGTGTTGGAGTGGGGTGGTGGTGGTATGGGAGTGGGGTGGTGGTGGTGTTGGAGTGGGGTGGTGGTGGTGTTGGAGTGGGGTGGTGGTGGTGTTGGAGTGGGGTGGTGGTGGTGTTGGAGTGGGGTGGTGGTGGTGTTGGAGTGGGGTGGTGGTGGTGTTGGAGTTGGGTGGTGGTGGTGTTGGAGTGGGGTGGTGGTGGTGTTGGAGTGGGTTGGTGGTGGTGTTGGAGTGGGGTGGTGGTGCTGTTGGCGCGGGGTGGTGTTGGAGCGGGGTGGTGTTGGAGCGGGGTGGTGTTGGAGCGGGGTGGTGTTGGAGCGGGGTGGTGTTGGAGCGGGGTGGTGTTGGAGCGGGGTGGTGTTGGAGCGGGGTGGTGTTGGAGCGGGGTGGTGTTGGAGCGGGGTGGTGTTGGAGCGGGGTGGTGTTGGAGCGGGGTGGTGTTGGAGCGGGGTGGTGTTGGAGCGGGGTGGTGTTGGAGCGGGGTGGTGTTGGGGCGGGGTGGTGTTGGGGCGGGGTGGTGTTGGGGCCGGGTGGTGTTGGGGCCGGGTGGTGATGGGGCCGCGTGGTGTTGGGGCCGGGTGGTGTTGGGGCCGGGTGGTGTTGTGGCCGGGTGGTGTTGTGGCCGGGTGGTGTTGGGGCCGGGTGGTGTTGGGGCCGGGTGGTGTTGGGGCCGGGTGGTGTTGGGGCCGGGTGGTGTTGGGGCCGGGTGGTGTTGGGGCCGGGTGGTGTTGGGGCCGGGTGGTGTTGGGGCCGGGTGGTGTTGGGGCCGGGTGGTGTTGGGGCCGGGTGGTGTTGGGGCGGGGTGGTGTTGGGGCGGGGTGGTGTTGGAGCGGGGTGGTGTTGGAGCGGGGTGGTGTTGGAGCGGGGTGGTGTTGGAGCGGGGTGGTGTTGGAGCGGGGTGGTGTTGGAGCGGGGTGGTGTTGGAGCGGGGTGGTGTTGGAGCGGGGTGGTGTTGGAGCGGGGTGGTGTTGGAGCGGGGTGGTGTTGGAGCGGGGTGGTGTTGGAGCGGGGTGGTGTTGGAGCGGGGTGGTGTTGGAGCGGGGTGGTGTTGGAGCGGGGTGGTGTTGGAGCGGGGTGGTGTTGGAGCGGGGTGGTGTTGGAGCGGGGTGGTGTTGGAGCGGGGTGGTGTTGGAGCGGGGTGGTGTTGGAGCGGGGTGGAGTTGGAGCGGGGTGGAGTTGGAGCGGGGTGGAGTTGGAGCGGGGTGGAGTTGGAGCGGGGTGGAGTTGGAGCGGGGTGGAGTTGGAGCGGGGTGGAGTTGGAGCGGGGTGGAGTTGGAGCGGGGTGGAGTTGGAGCGGGGTGGAGTTGGAGCGGGGTGGAGTTGGAGCGGGGTGGAGTTGGAGCGGGGTGGAGTTGGAGCGGGGTGGAGTTGGAGCGGGGTGGAGTTGGAGCGGCGTGGAGTTGGAGCGGCGTGGAGTTGGAGCGGGGTGGAGTTGGAGCGCGGGGTGGAGTTGGAGCGGGGTGGAGTTGGAGCGGGGTGGAGTTGGAGCGGGGTGGAGTTGGAGCGGGGTGGAGTTGGAGCGGGGTGGAGTTGGAGCGGGGTGGAGTTGGAGCGGGGTGGAGTTGGAGCGGGGTGGAGTTGGAGCGGGGTGGAGTTGGAGCGGGGTGGAGTTGGAGCGGGGTGGAGTTGGAGCGGGGTGGAGTTGGAGCGGGGTGGAGTTGGAGCGGGGTGGAGTTGGAGCGGGGTGGAGTTGGAGCGGGGTGGAGTTGGAGCGGGGTGGAGTTGGAGCGGGGTGGAGTTGGAGCGGGGTGGAGTTGGGGCGGGGTGGAGTTGGGGCGGGGTGGAGTTGGGGCGGGGTGGAGTTGGGGCGGGGTGGAGTTGGGGCGGGGTGGAGTTGGGGCGGGGTGGAGTTGGGGCGGGGTGGTGTTGGGGCGGGGTGGTGTTGGAGCCGGGTGGTGTTGGAGCGGGGTGGTGTTGGAGCGGGGTGGTGTTGGAGCGGGGTGGTGTTGGAGCGGGGTGGTGTTGGAGCGGGGTGGTGTTGGAGCGGGGTGGTGTTGGAGCGGGGTGGTGTTGGAGCGGGGTGGTGTTGGAGCGGGGTGGTGTTGGAGCGGGGTGGTGTTGGAGCGGGGTGGTGTTGGAGCGGGGTGGTGTTGGAGCGGGGTGGTGTTGGAGCGGGGTGGTGTTGGAGCGGGGTGGTGTTGGAGCGGGGTGGTGTTGGAGCGGGGTGGTGTTGGAGCGGGGTGGTGTTGGAGCGGGGTGGTGTTGGAGCGGGGTGGTGTTGGAGCGGGGTGGTGTTGGAGCGGGGTGGTGTTGGAGCGGGGTGGTGTTGGAGCGGGGTGGTGTTGGAGCGGGGTGGTGTTGGAGCCTGGTGGTGTTGGTGCGGGGTCGTGTTGGGGCGGGGTGGTGTTGGGGCGGGGTGGTGTTGGAGCGGGGTGGTGTTGGAGCGGGGTGGTGTTGGAGCGGGGTGGTGTTGGAGCGGGGTGGTGTTGGAGCAAGGTGGTGCTGGAGCGGGGTGGTGTTGGTGCGGGGTGGTGTTGGTGCGGGGTGGTGTTGGTGCGGGGTGGTGTTGGTGCGGGGTGGTGTTGGTGCGGGGTGGTGTTGGAGCTGGGTGGTGTTGGAGCGGGGTGGTGTTGGAGCGGGGTGGTGTTGGAGCGGGGTGGTGTTGGAGCGGGGTGGTGTTGGAGCGGGGTGGTGTTGGAGCGGGGTGGTGTTGGAGCGGGGTGGTGTTGGAGCGGGGTGGTGTTGGAGCGGGGTGGTGTTGGAGCGGGGTGGTGTTGGAGCGGGGTGGTGTTGGAGCGGGGTGGTGTTGGAGCGGGGTGGTGTTGGAGCGGGGTGGTGTTGGAGCGGGGTGGTGTTGGAGCGGGGTGGTGTTGGAGCGGGGTGGTGTTGGAGCGGGGTGGTGTTGGAGCGGGGTGGTGTTGGAGCGGGGTGGTGTTGGAGCGGGGTGGTGTTGGAGCGGGGTGGTGTTGGCGCGGGGTGGTGTTGGCGCGGGGTGGTGTTGGAGCGGGGTGGTGTTGGAGCGGGGTGGTGTTGGAGCGGGGTGGTGTTGGAGCGGGGTGGTGTTGGAGCGGGGTGGTGTTGGAGCGGGGTGGTGTTGGAGCGGGGTGGTGTTGGAGCGGGGTGGTGTTGGAGCGGGGTGGTGTTGGAGCGGGGTGGTGTTGGAGCGGGGTGGTGTTGGAGCGGGGTGGTGTTGGAGCGGGGTGGTGTTGGAGCGGGGTGGTGTTGGAGCGGGGTGGTGTTGGAGCGGGGTAGTGTTGGACCGGGGTGGGGTGGTGGTGGAGTGGAGTGGGGTGGTGGTGGTGGAGTGGAGTGGGGTGGTGGTGCTGTTGGAGTGGGGTGGTGGTGGTGTTGGAGTGGGGTGGTGGTGGTGTTGGAGTGGGTTGGTGGTGGTGTTGGAGTGGGATGGTGGTGGTGTTGGAGTGGGGTGGTGGTGGTGTTGGGTGGGGTGGTGGTGGTGTTGGGTGGGGTGGTGGTGGTGTTGGGTGGGGTGGTGGTGTTGGAGTGGGATGGTGGTGGTGTTGGAGTGGGGTGGTGGTGGTGTTGGAGTGGGGTGGTGGTGGTGTTGGAGTGGGGTGGTGGTGGTGTTGGAGTGGGGTGGTGGTGGTGTTGGAGTGGGGTGGTGGTGGTGTTGGAGTGGGGTGGTGGTGGTGTTGGATTGGGGTGGTGGTGGTGTTGGAGTGGGGTGGTGGTGGTGTTGGAGTGGGGTGGTGGTGGTGTTGGAGTGGGGTGGTGGTGGTGTTGGAGTGGGGTGGTGGTTGTGTGGAGTGGGGTGGTGGTGGTGTTGGAGTGGGGTGGTTGTGGTGTTGGAGTGGGGTGGTGGTGGTGTTGGAGTGGGGTGGTGGTGGTGTTGGAGTGGGGTGGTGGTGGTGTTGGAGTGGGGTGGTGGTGGTGTTGGAGTGGGGTGGTGGTGGTGTTGGAGTGGGGTGGTGGTGGTGTTGGAGTGGGGTGGTGGTGGTGTTGGAGTGGGGTGGTGGTGGTGTTGGAGTGGGGTGGTGGTGGTGTTGGAGTGGTGTGGTGGTGGTGTTGGAGTGGGGTGGTGGTGGTGTTGGAGTGGGGTGGTGGTGGTGTTGGAGTGGGGTGGTGGTGCTGTTGGAGTGGTGTGATGGTGATGTTGGAGTCGTGTGGTGCTGGAGGTGGAGTGGGGTGGTGCTGGAGGTGGAGTGGGGTGGTGCTGGAGGTGGAGTGGGGTGGTGGTGCTGTTGGAGTGGGGTGGTGGTGGTGTTGGAGTGGGGTGGTTGTGGTGTTGGAGTGGGGTCGTGGTGGTGTTGGAGTGGGGTGGTGGTGGTGTTGGGGTGGGGTCGTGGTGGTGTTGGAGTGGGGTGGTGGTGGTGTTGGAGTGGGGTGGTGGTGGTGTTGGAGTGGAGTGGGGATGGTGTTGGAGTGGGGTGGGGATGGTGTTGGAGTGGGGTGGTGGTGGTGTTGGAGTGGGGTGGTTGTGTTGGTGTGGGGTGGTGGTGGTGTTGGAGTGGGGTGGTGGTGGTGTTGGAGTGGGGTGGTTGTGTTGGAGTGGGGTGGTGGTGGTGGTGCTGGAGTGGGGTGGTGGTGGTGTTGGATTGGGGTGGCGGTGGTGTTGGAGTGGGATGGTGGTGGTGTTGGAGTGGGATGGTGGTGCTGTTGGAGTGGGCTGGTGGTGGTGGTGGAGTGGGGTGGTGGTGGTGTTGGAGTGGGGTGGTGGTGGTATTGGAGTGGGGTGGTGGTGTTGGAGAGTGGTGGTGGTGGTGTTGGAGTGGGGTGGTGGTGGTGTTGGAGTGGGGTGGTGGTGGTGTTGGAGTGGGGTGGTGGTGGTGTTGGAGTGGGGTATTGGTGGTGTTGGAGTGGGCTGGTGGTGGTGTTGGAGTGGGGTGGTGGTGATGTTGGAGTGGGGAGGTGGTGGTGTTGGAGTGGGGTGGTGGTGGTTTTGGAGTGGGGTGGTGGTGGTTTTGGAGTGGGGTGGTGGTGGTGTTGGAGTGGGGTATTGGTGGTGTTGGAGTGGGCTGGTGGTGGTGTTGGAGTGGGGTGGTGGTGATGTTGGAGTGGGGAGGTGGTGGTGTTGGAGTGGGGAGGTGGTGGTGTTGGAGTGGGGTGGTGGTGGTTTTGGAGTGGGGTGGTGGTGGTTTTGGAGTGGGGTGGTGGTGGAGTTGGAGTGGGGTGGTGGTGGTGTTGGAGTGGGGTGGCTGTGGTGTTGGAGTGGGGTGGCTGTGGTGTTGGAGCGGGGTGGTGGTGGTGTTGGAGCGGGGTGGTGGTGATGTTGGAGCGGGGTGGTGGTGGTGTTGGAGCGGGGTGGTGGTTGTGTTGGAGTGGGGTGGTGGTTGTGTTGGAGTGGGGTGGTGGTTGTGTTGGAGTGGGGTGGTGGTTGTGTTGGAGTGGGGTGGTGGTTGTGTTGGAGTGAGGTGGTGGTGGTGGTGGAGTGGGGTGGTGGTGTTGGTGGAGTGGGGTGTTGGTGCTGTTGGAGTGGGGTGTTGGTGCTGTTGGAGTGGGGTGTTGGTGCTGTTGGAGTGGGGTGGTGGTGGTGTTGGAGTGGGGTGGTGGTGGTGTTGGAGTGGGGGGGTTGTGTTGGAGTGGGGTGGTGGTGGAGTGGGGTGGTGGTGCTGTTGGAGTGGGGTGGTGGTGGTGTTGGAGTGGGGTGGTGGTGGTGTTGGAGTGGAGTGGGGTGGGGTTGGAGTGGGGTGGGGTTGGAGTGGGGTGGGGTTGGAGTGGGGTGGGGTTGGAGTGGGGTGGGGTTGGAGTGGGGTGGTGGTGGGGTTGGAGTGGGGTGGTGGTGGGGTTGGAGTGGGGTGGTGGTGGGGTTGGAGTGGGGTAGTGGTGGTGTTGGAGTGGGGTGGTGGTGGTGTTGGAGTGGGGTGGTGGTGGTGTTGGAGTGGGGGGGTTGTGTTGGAGTGGGGTGGTGGTGGTGTTGGAGTGGGGTGGTGGTGGTGTTGGAGTGGGGTGGTGGTGGTGTTGGAGTGGGGTGGTGGTGGTGTTGGAGTGGGGTGGTGGTGGTGTTGGAGTGGGGTGGTGGTGGTGTTGGAGTGGGGTGGTGGTGGTGTTGGAGTGGGGTGGTGGTGCTGTTGGAGTGGGGTGGTGGTGCTGTTGGAGTGGGGTGGTGGTGGTGTTGGAGTGGGGTGGTGGTGGTGTTGGGGTGGGGTCGTGGTGGTGTTGGGGTGGGGTCGTGGTGGTGTTGGAGTGGAGTGGGGTGGTGGTGGTGTTGGAGTGGGGTGGTGGTGGTGTTGGAGTGGAGTGGGGTGGTGTTGGAGTGGGGTGGGGATGTTGTTGGAGTGGGGTGGTGGTGGTATTGGAGTGGGGGGGTTGTGTTGGAGTGGGGTGGTGGTGGTGTTGGAGTGGGGTGGTGGTGGTGTTGGAGTGGGGTGGTGGTGGTGTTGGAGTGGGGTGGTGGTGGTGTTGGAGTGGTGTGGTGGTGGTGTTGGAGTGGGGTGGTGGTGCTGTTGGAGTGTGGTGGTGGTGGTGTTGGGGTGGGGTCGTGGTGGTGTTGCAGTGGGGTGGTGGTGGTGTTGCAGTGGGGTGGTGGTGGTGTTGGAGTGGGGTGGTGGTGGTGTTGGAGTGGAGTGGGGTGGTGTTGGAGTCGGGTGGGGATGGTGTTGGAGTGGGGTGGTTGTGTTGGAGTGGGGTGGTTGTGTTGGTGTCGGGTGGTGGTGGTGTTGGAGTGGGGTGGTGGTGGTGTTGGAGTGGGGTGGTGGTGGTGTTGGAGTGGGGTGGTGGTGCTGTTGGAGTGGGGTGGTGGTGCTGTTGGAGTGGGGTGGTGTTGCTGTTGGAGTGGGGTGGTGTTGCTGTTGGAGTGGGGTGGTGGTGCTGTTGGAGTGGGGTGGTGGTGGTGTTGGAGTGGGGTGGCGGTGGTGTTGGAGTGGGGTGGCGGTGGTGTTGGAGTGGGGTGGCGGTGGTGTTGGAGTGGGGTGGCGGTGGTGTTGGAGTGGGGTGGCGGTGGTGTTGGAGTGGGGTGGTGGTGGTGTTGGAGTGGGGTGGTGGTGGTGTTGGAGTGGGGAGCTGGTGGTGTTGGAGTGGTGTGGTGGTGGTGGTGGAGTGGGGTGGTGGTGGTGGTGGAGTGGGGTGGTGGTGGTGTTGGAGTGGGGTGGTGGTGGTGTTGGAGTGGGGTGGTGGTGGTGTTGGAGTGGGGTGGTGGTTGTGTTGGAGTGGGGTGGTGGTTGTGTTGGAGTGGGGTGGTGGTGGTGTTGGAGTGGGGTAGTGGTGGGGTTGGAGTGGGATGGTGGTGGTGTTGGAGTGGGGTGGTGGTCGTGTTGGAGTGGGGTATTGGTGGTGTTGGAGTGGGATGGTGGTGGTGTTGGAGTGGGGTGGTGGTGGTGTTGGAGTAGAGTGGGGTGGAGTTGGAGTGGGGTGGTGGTGGTGTTGGAGTGGGGTGGTGGTGGTGTTGGAGTGGGGTGGTGGTGGTGTTGGAGTGGGGTGGTGGTGGTGTTGGAGTGGGGTGGTGGTGGTGTTGGAGTGGGGTGGTGGTGGTGTTGGAGTGGGGTGGTGGTGGTGTTGGAGTGGGGTGGTGGTGTTGGAGTGGGGTGGTGGTGGTGTTGGAGTGGGGTGGTGGTGGTGTTGGAGTGGGGTGGTGGTGGTGTTGGAGTGGGTTGGTGTTGGGGTGGAGTGGGGTGGTGGTGGTGTTGGAGTGGGGTGGTGGTGGTGTTGGAGTGGGGTGGTGGTGGTGTTGGAGTGGGGTGGTGGTGGTGTTGGAGTGGGGTGGTGGTGGTGTTGGAGTGGGGTGGTGGTGTTGTTGGAGTGGGGTGGTGGTGCAGTTGGAGTGGGGTGGTGGTGGTGTTGGAGTGGGGTGGTGGTGTTGTTGGAGTGGGGTGGTGGTGGTGGTGGAGTGGGGTGGTGGTGGTGGTGGAGTGGGGTGGTGGTGGTGTTGGGGTGGGGTGGTGGTGGTGTTGGGGTGGGGTGGTGGTGGTGTTGCAGAGGGGTGGTGGTGTTGTTGGAGTGGGGTGGTGGTGGTGCCGGAGTGGGGTGTTGCTGGTGGTGGAGTGGGGTGGTGGTGGTGTTGGAGTGGGTTGGTGGTGGTGTTGGTGAGGGGGGGTGGTGGTGGAGTGGGGTGGTGGTCGTGTTGGAGTGGGGTGGTGGTGGTGGAGTGGGGTGGTGGTGGTGGAGTGGGGTGGTGGTGGTGGAGTGGGGTGGTGGTGGTGGAGTGGGGTGGTGCTGGAGTGGGGTGGTGGTGTTGGAGTGGGGTGGTGGTGGAGTGGGGTGGTGGTGGTGGTGGAGTGGGGTGGTGGTGGTGTTGGAGTGGGGTGGTGGTGTTGTTGGAGTGGGGTGGTGGTGGTGTTGGAGTGGGGTGGTGGTGGTGTTGGAGTGGGGTGGTGGTGGTGTTGGAGTGGGGTGGTGGTGGTGTTGGAGTGGGGTGGTGGTGGTGTTGGAGTGGGGTGGTGGTGGTGTTGGAGTGGGGTGGTGGTGGTGTTGGAGTGGGGTGGTGGTGGAGTGGGGTGGTGGTGGTGTTCGAGTGGGGTGAAGGTGGTGTTCGAGTGGGGTGAAGGTGGTGTTGGAGTGGGGTGGTGGTGGTGTTGGAGTGGGGTGGTGGTGGTGTTGGAGTGGGGTGGTGGTGGTGTTGGAGTGGGGTGGTGGTGGTGTTGGAGTGGGGTGGTGGTGGTGTTGGAGTGGGGTGGTGGTGGTGTTGGAGTGGGGTGGTGGTGGTGTTGGAGTGGGGTAGTGGTGGTGTTGGAGTGGGGTAGTGGTGGTGTTGGAGTGGGGAGGTGGTGGTGTTGGAGTGGGGTGGTGGTGGTGTTGGAGTGGGGTGGTGGTGGTGTTGGAGTGGGGTGGTGGTGGTGTTGGAGTGGGGTGGCTGTGGTGTTGGAGTGGGGTGGCTGTGGTGTTGGAGTGGGGAGGTGGTGGTGTTGGAGTGGGGAGGTGGTGGTGTTGGAGTGGGGTGGCTGTGGTGTTGGAGTGGGGTAGTGGTGGTGGTGGAGTGGGGTGTTGGTGCTGTAGGAGTGGGGTGGTGGTGGTGTTGGAGTGGGGTTGTGGTGTTGTTGGAGAGGAGTGGGGTGGTGTTGGAGTGGGGTGGTGGTGGTGTTGGAGTGGGGGGGTTGTGTTGGAGTGGGGTGGTGGTGGTGGTGGAGTGGGGTGGTGGTGCTGTTGGAGTGGGGTGGTGGTGCTGTTGGAGTGGGGTGGTGGTGGTGTTGGAGTGGGGTGGTGGTGGTGTTGGAGTGGAGTGGGGTGGGGTTGGAGTGGGGTGGTGGTTGTGTTGGAGTGGGGTGGTGGTGGTGTTGGAGTGGGGGTGTTGTGTTGGAGTGGGGTGGTGGTGGTGTTGGGGTGGGGTGGTGGTGGTGTTGGGGTGGGGTCGTGGTGGTGTTGGAGTGGAGTGGGGTGGTGTTGCAGTGGGATGGTGGTGGTGTTGGAGTGGTGTGGTGGTGTTGGAGTGGTGTGGTGGTGTTGGAGTGGTGTGGTGGTGGTGTTGGAGTGGAGTGGGGTGGTGTTGGAGTGGGGTGGGGATGGTGTTGGAGTGGGGTGGTGGTGGTGTTGGAGTGGGGTGGTTGTGTTGGTGTGGGGTGGTGGTGGTGTTGGAGTGGGGTGGTGGTGGTGTTGGAGTGGGGTGGTGGTGGTGTTGGAGTGGGGTGGTTGTGGTGTTGGAGTGGGGTGGTGGTGGTGCTGGAGTGGGGTGGTGGTGGTGCTGGAGTGGGGTGGTGGTGGTGTTGGAGTGGGGTGGCGGTAGTGTTGGAGTGGGATGGTGGTGCTGTTGGAGTTGGCTGGTGGTGGTGGTGGAGTGGGGTGGTGGTGGTGTTGGAGTGGGGTGGTGGTGGTGTTGGAGTGGGGTGGTGGTGGTGTTGGAGTGGGGTGGTGGTGGTATTGGAGTGGGGTGGTGGTGGTATTGGAGTGGGGTGGTGGTGGTGTTGGAGTGGGGAGGTGGTGGTGTTGGAGTGGGGAGGTGGTGGTGTTGGAGTGGGGTGGTGGTGGTGTTGGAGTGGGGTGGCTGTGGTGTTGGAGTGGGGTGGCGGTGGTGTTGGAGTGGGGTGGCGGTGGTGTTGGAGTGGGGTGGCGGTGGTGTTGGAGTGGGGTGGCGGTGGTGTTGGAGTGGGGTGGTGGTGGTGTTGGAGCGGGGTGGTGGTGATGTTGGAGCGGGGTGGTGGTGGTGTTGGATCGGGGTGGTGGTGGTGTTGGAGTGGGGTGGTGGTTGTGTTGGAGTGGGGTGGTGGTTGTGTTGGAGTGGGGTGGTGGTGGTGGTGGAGTGGGGTGTTGGTGTGGGGTGGTGGTGGTGTTGGAGTGGGGTTGTGGTGGTGTTGGAGAGGAGTGGGGTGGTGTTGGAGTGGGGTGGTGGTAGTGTTGGAGTGGGGTGGTGGTGGTGTTGGAGTGGGGGGGTTGTGTTGGAGTGGGGTGGTGTTGGTGGTGGAGTGGGGTGGTGGTGCTGTTGGAGTGGGGTGGTGGTGGTGTTGGAGTGGGGTGGTGGTGGTGTTGGAGTGGAGTGGGGTGGGGTTGGAGTGGGGTGGGGTTGGAGTGGGGTGGGGTTGGAGTGGGGTGGGGTTGGAGTGGGGTGGGGTTGGAGTGGGGTGGGGTTGGAGTGGGGTGGTGGTGGGGTTGGAGTGGGGTGGTGGTGGGGTTGGAGTGGGGTGGTGGTGGGGTTGGAGTGGGGTGGTGGTGGTGTTGGAGTGGGGTTTTGGTGGTGTTGGAGAGGGGTGGTGGTGGTGTTGGAGTGGGGTGGTGGTGGTGTTGGAGTTGGGTGGTGGTGGTGTTGGAGTGGGTTGGTGGAGGTGTTGGAGTGGGGTGGTGGTGCTGTTGGAGTGGGGTGGTGGTGCTGTTGGAGTGGGGTGGTGGTGGTGTTGGGGTGGGGTCGTGGTGGTGTTGGAGTGGAGTGGGGTGGTGTTGCAGTGGGGTGGTGGTGGTGTTGGAGTGGGGTGGTGGTGCTGTTGGAGTGGAGTGGGGTGGTTGTGTTGGTGTGGGGTGGTGGTGGTGTTGGTGTGGGGTGGTGGTGGTGTTGGAGTGGGGTGGTGGTGGTGTTGGAGTGGGGTGGTGGTGGTGTTGGAGTGGGGTGGTGGTGGTGTTGGAGTGGGGTGGTGGTGCTGTTGGAGTGGGCTGGTGGTGCTGTTGGAGTGGGCTGGTGGTGGTGGTGGAGTGGGGTGGTGGTGGTGTTGGAGTGGGGTGGTGGTGGTGTTGGAGTGGGGTGGTGGTGGTGTTGGAGTGGGGTGGTGGTGTTGTTGGAGTGGGGAGCTGGTGGTGTTGGAGTGGGGAGCTGGTGGTGTTGGAGTGGGGAGCTGGTGGTGTTGGAGTGGGGAGCTGGTGGTGTTGGAGTGGGGAGCTGGTGGTGTTGGAGTGGGGTGGTATTGGTGGTGGAGTGGGGTGGTGGTGGTGTTGGAGTGGGGTGGTGGTGGTGTTGGAGTGGGGTGGTGGTTGTGTTGGAGTGGGGTGGTGGTTGTGTTGGAGTGGGGTGGTGGTGGTGTTGGAGTGGGGTGGTGGTGGGGTTGGAGTGGGATGGTGGTGGGGTTGGAGTGGGATGGTGGTGGTGTTGGAGTGGTGTGGTGGTCGTGTTGGAGTGGGGTATTGGTGGTGTTGGAGTGGGGTGGTGGTGGTGTTGGAGTGGGGTGGTGGTGGTGTTGGAGTGGGGTGGTGGTGGTGCTGGAGTGGGGTGGTGGTGGTGTTGGAGTAGAGTGGGGTGGAGTTGGAGTGGGGTGGTGGTGGTGTTGGAGTGGGGTGGTGGTGGTGTTGGGGTGGGGTCGTGGTGGTGTTGGAGTGGAGTGGGGTGGTGGTGGTGTTGGAGTGGGGTGGTGGTGGTGTTGGAGTGGGGTGGTGGTGGTGTTGGAGTGGAGTGGGGTGGTGTTGGAGTGGGGTGGGGATGGTGTTGGAGTGGGGTGGTGGTGGTATTGGAGTGGGGGGGTTGTGTTGGAGTGGGGTGGTGGTGGTGTTGGAGTGGGGTGGTGGTGGTGTTGGAGTGGGGTGGTGGTGGTGTTGGAGTGGGGTGGTGGTGGTGTTGGAGTGGGGTGGTGGTGGTGTTGGTGTGGGGTGGTGGTGGTGTTGGAGTGGGGTGGTGGTGGTGTTGGAGTGGGGTGGTGGTGGTGTTGGAGTGGGGTGGTGGTGGTGTTGGAGTGGGGTGGTGGTGCTGTTGGAGTGTTGTGGTGGTGGTGTTGGGGTGGGGTCGTGGTGGTGTTGGAGTGGAGTGGGGTGGTGTTGCAGTGGGGTGGTGGTGGTGTTGGAGTGGGGTGGTGGTGGTGTTGGAGTGGAGTGGGGTGGTGTTGGAGTGGGGTGGGGATGGTGTTGGAGTGGGGTGGTTGTGTTGGAGTGGGGTGGTGGTGTTGGAGTGGGGTGGTGGTGGTGTTGGAGTGGGGTGGTGGTGCTGTTGGAGTGGGGTGGTGGTGCTGTTGGAGTGGGCTGGTGGTGGTGGTGGAGTGGGGTGGTGGTGGTGTTGGAGTGGGGTGGCGGTGGTGTTGGAGTGGGGTGGTGGTGCTGTTGGAGTGGGGTGGTGTTGCTGTTGGAGTGGGGTGGTGGTGCTGTTGGAGTGGGGTGGTGGTGGTGTTGGAGTGGGGTGGCGGTGGTGTTGGAGTGGGGTGGCGGTGGTGTTGGAGTGGGGTGGCGGTGGTGTTGGAGTGGGGTGGCGGTGGTGTTGGAGTGGGGTGGCGGTGGTGTTGGAGTGGGGTGGTGGTGGTGTTGGAGTGGGGTGGTGGTGGTGTTGGAGTGGGGTGGTGGTGGTGTTGGAGTGGGGAGCTGGTGGTGTTGGAGTGGTGTGGTGGTGGTGGTGGAGTGGGGTGGTGGTGGTGGTGGAGTGGGGTGGTGGTGGTGTTGGAGTGGGGTGGTGGTGGTGTTGGAGTGGTGTGGTGGTTGTGTTGGAGTGGGGTGGTGGTTGTGTTGGAGTGGGGTGGTGGTTGTGTTGGAGTGGGGTGGTGGTGGTGTTGGAGTGGGGTGGTGGTGGTGTTGGAGTGGGGTAGTGGTGGGGTTGGAGTGGGATGGTGGTGGTGTTGGAGTGGGGTGGTGGTCGTGTTGGAGTGGGGTATTGGTGGTGTTGGAGTGGGATGGTGGTGGTGTTGGAGTGGGGTGGTGGTGGTGTTGGAGTAGAGTGGGGTGGAGTTGGAGTGGGGTGGTGGTGGTGTTGGAGTGGGGTGGTGGTGGTGTTGGAGTGGGGTGGTGGTGGTGTTGGAGTGGGGTGGTGGTGGTGTTGGAGTGGGGTGGTGGTGGTGTTGGAGTGGGGTGGTGGTGGTGTTGGAGTGGGGTGGTGGTGGTGTTGGAGTGGGGTGGTGGTGTTGGAGTGGGGTGGTGGTGGTGTTGGAGTGGGGTGGTGGTGGTGTTGGAGTGGGGTGGTGGTGGTGTTGGAGTGGGTTGGTGTTGGGGTGGAGTGGGGTGGTGGTGGTGTTGGAGTGGGGTGGTGGTGGTGTTGGAGTGGGGTGGTGGTGGTGTTGGAGTGGGGTGGTGGTGGTGTTGGAGTGGGGTGGTGGTGTTGTTGGAGTGGGGTGGTGGTGCAGTTGGAGTGGGGTGGTGGTGGTGTTGGAGTGGGGTGGTGGTGTTGTTGGAGTGGGGTGGTGGTGGTGGTGGAGTGGGGTGGTGGTGGTGGTGGAGTGGGGTGGTGGTGGTGTTGGGGTGGGGTGGTGGTGGTGTTGGGGTGGGGTGGTGGTGGTGTTGCAGAGGGGTGGTGGTGTTGTTGGAGTGGGGTGGTGGTGGTGGTGGTGCCGGAGTGGGGTGTTGCTGGTGGTGGAGTGGGGTGGTGGTGGTGTTGGAGTGGGTTGGTGGTGGTGTTGGTGAGGGGGGGTGGTGGTGGAGTGGGGTGGTGGTCGTGTTGGAGTGGGGTGGTGGTGGTGGAGTGGGGTGGTGGTGGTGGAGTGGGGTGGTGGTGGTGGAGTGGGGTGGTGGTGGTGGAGTTGGGTGGTGCTGGAGTGGGGTGGTGGTGTTGGAGTGGGGTGGTGGTGGAGTGGGGTGGTGGTGGTGGTGGAGTGGGGTGGTGGTGGTGTTGGAGTGGGGTGGTGGTGTTGTTGGAGTGGGGTGGTGGTGTTGTTGGAGTGGGGTGGTGGTGGTGTTGGAGTGGGGTGGTGGTGGTGTTGGAGTGGGGTGGTGGTGGTGTTGGAGTGGGGTGGTGGTGGTGTTGGAGTGGGGTGGTGGTGGTGTTGGAGTGGGGTGGTGGTGGTGTTGGAGTGGGGTGGTGGTGGAGTGGGGTGGTGGTGGTGTTCGAGTGGGGTGAAGGTGGTGTTCGAGTGGGGTGAAGGTGGTGTTGGAGTGGGGTGGTGGTGGTGTTGGAGTGGGGTGGTGGTGGTGTTGGAGTGGGGTGGTGGTGGTGTTGGAGTGGGGTGGTGGTGGTGTTGGAGTGGGGTGGTGGTGGTGTTGGAGTGGGGTGGTGGTGGTGTTGGAGTGGGGTAGTGGTGGTGTTGGAGTGGGGTAGTGGTGGTGTTGGAGTGGGGAGGTGGTGGTGTTGGAGTGGGGTGGTGGTGGTGTTGGAGTGGGGTGGTGGTGGTGTTGGAGTGGGGTGGTGGTGGTGTTGGAGTGGGGTGGCTGTGGTGTTGGAGTGGGGTGGCTGTGGTGTTGGAGTGGGGAGGTGGTGGTGTTGGAGTGGGGAGGTGGTGGTGTTGGAGTGGGGTGGTGGTGGTGTTGGAGTGGGGTGGCTGTGGTGTTGGAGTGGGGTAGTGGTGGTGGTGGAGTGGGGTGTTGGTGCTGTAGGAGTGGGGTGGTGGTGGTGTTGGAGTGGGGTTGTGGTGTTGTTGGAGAGGAGTGGGGTGGTGTTGGAGTGGGGTGGTGGTGGTGTTGGAGTGGGGGGGTTGTGTTGGAGTGGGGTGGTGGTGGTGTTGGAGTGGGGTGGTGGTGCTGTTGGAGTGGGGTGGTGGTGGTGTTGGAGTGGGGTGGTGGTGGTGTTGGAGTGGAGTGGGGTGGGGTTGGAGTGGGGTGGTGGTTGTGTTGGAGTGGGGTGGTGGTGGTGTTGGAGTGGGGGTGTTGTGTTGGAGTGGGGTGGTGGTGGTGTTGGGGTGGGGTGGTGGTGGTGTTGGGGTGGGGTCGTGGTGGTGTTGGAGTGGAGTGGGGTGGTGTTGCAGTGGGGTGGTGGTGGTGTTGGAGTGGTGTGGTGGTGTTGGAGTGGTGTGGTGGTGTTGGAGTGGTGTGGTGGTGGTGTTGGAGTGGAGTGGGGTGGTGTTGGAGTGGGGTGGGGATGGTGTTGGAGTGGGGTGGGGATGGTGTTGGAGTGGGGTGGTGGTGGTGTTGGAGTGGGGTGGTTGTGTTGGTGTGGGGTGGTTGTGGTGTTGGAGTGGGGTGGTGGTGGTGCTGGAGTGGGGTGGTGGTGGTGCTGGAGTGGGGTGGTGGTGGTGTTGGAGTGGGGTGGCGGTAGTGTTGGAGTGGGATGGTGGTGCTGTTGGAGTGGGCTGGTGGTGGTGGTGGAGTGGGGTGGTGGTGGTGTTGGAGTGGGGTGGTGGTGGTGTTGGAGTGGGGTGGTGGTGGTGTTGGAGTGGGGTGGTGGTGGTATTGGAGTGGGGTGGTGGTGGTATTGGAGTGGGGTGGTGGTGGTGTTGGAGTGGGGAGGTGGTGGTGTTGGAGTGGGGAGGTGGTGGTGTTGGAGTGGGGTGGTGGTGGTGTTGGAGTGGGGTGGTGGTGGTGTTGGAGTGGGGTGGCTGTGGTGTTGGAGTGGGGTGGCTGTGGTGTTGGAGTGGGGTGGCGGTGGTGTTGGAGTGGGGTGGCGGTGGTGTTGGAGTGGGGTGGCGGTGGTGTTGGAGTGGGGTGGCGGTGGTGTTGGAGTGGGGTGGTGGTGGTGTTGGAGCGGGGTGGTGGTGATGTTGGAGCGGGGTGGTGGTGGTGTTGGATTGGGGTGGTGGTGGTGTTGGAGTGGGGTGGTGGTGGTGGTGGAGTGGGGTGTTGGTGTGGGGTGGTGGTGGTGTTGGAGTGGGGTTGTGGTGGTGTTGGAGAGGAGTGGGGTGGTGTTGGAGTGGGGTGGTGGTAGTGTTGGAGTGGGGTGGTGGTGGTGTTGGAGTGGGGGGGTTGTGTTGGAGTGGGGTGGTGTTGGTGGTGGAGTGGGGTGGTGGTGCTGTTGGAGTGGGGTGGTGGTGGTGTTGGAGTGGAGTGGGGTGGGGTTGGAGTGGGGTGGGGTTGGAGTGGGGTGGGGTTGGAGTGGGGTGGGGTTGGAGTGGGGTGGGGTTGGAGTGGGGTGGGGTTGGAGTGGGGTGGTGGTGGGGTTGGAGTGGGGTGGTGGTGGGGTTGGAGTGGGGTGGTGGTGGGGTTGGAGTGGGGTGGTGGTGGGGTTGGAGTGGGGTGGTGGTGGTGTTGGAGTGGGGTTTTGGTGGTGTTGGAGAGGGGTGGTGGTGGTGTTGGAGTTGGGTGGTGGTGGTGTTGGAGTGGGTTGGTGGTGGTGTTGGAGTGGGGTGGTGGTGCTGTTGGAGTGGGGTGGTGGTGCTGTTGGAGTGGGGTGGTGGTGGTGTTGGGGTGGGGTCGTGGTGGTGTTGGAGTGGAGTGGGGTGGTGTTGCAGTGGGGTGGTGGTGGTGTTGGAGTGGGGTGGTGGTGCTGTTGGAGTGGAGTGGGGTGGTTGTGTTGGTGTGGGGTGGTGGTGGTGTTGGTGTGGGGTGGTGGTGGTGTTGGAGTGGGGTGGTGGTGGTGTTGGAGTGGGGTGGTGGTGGTGTTGGAGTGGGGTGGTGGTGGTGTTGGAGTGGGGTGGTGGTGCTGTTGGAGTGGGCTGGTGGTGCTGTTGGAGTGGGCTGGTGGTGGTGGTGGAGTGGGGTGGTGGTGGTGTTGGAGTGGGGTGGTGGTGGTGTTGGAGTGGGGTGGTGGTGGTGTTGGAGTGGGGTGGTGGTGTTGTTGGAGTGGGGAGCTGGTGGTGTTGGAGTGGGGAGCTGGTGGTGTTGGAGTGGGGAGCTGGTGGTGTTGGAGTGGGGAGCTGGTGGTGTTGGAGTGGGGAGCTGGTGGTGTTGGAGTGGGGTGGTATTGGTGGTGGAGTGGGGTGGTGGTGGTGTTGGAGTGGGGTGGTGGTGGTGTTGGAGTGGGGTGGTGGTTGTGTTGGAGTGGGGTGGTGGTTGTGTTGGAGTGGGGTGGTGGTGGTGTTGGAGTGGGGTGGTGGTGGGGTTGGAGTGGGATGGTGGTGGGGTTGGAGTGGGATGGTGGTGGTGTTGGAGTGGTGTGGTGGTCGTGTTGGAGTGGGGTATTGGTGGTGTTGGAGTGGGGTGGTGGTGGTGTTGGAGTGGGGTGGTGGTGGTGTTGGAGTGGGGTGGTGGTGGTGTTGGAGTGGGGTGGTGGTGGTGTTGGAGTAGAGTGGGGTGGAGTTGGAGTGGGGTGGTGGTGGTGTTGGGGTGGGGTGGTGGTGGTGTTGGGGTGGGGTCGTGGTGGTGTTGGAGTGGAGTGGGGTGGTGGTGGTGTTGGAGTGGGGTGGTGGTGGTGTTGGAGTGGGGTGGTGGTGGTGTTGGAGTGGAGTGGGGTGGTGTTGGAGTGGGGTGGGGATGGTGTTGGAGTGGGGTGGTGGTGGTATTGGAGTGGGGGGGTTGTGTTGGAGTGGGGTGGTGGTGGTGTTGGAGTGGTGTGGTGGTGGTGTTGGAGTGGGGTGGTGGTGGTGTTGGAGTGGGGTGGTGGTGGTGTTGGAGTGGGGTGGTGGTGGTGTTGGAGTGGGGTGGTGGTGGTGTTGGAGTGGGGTGGTGGTGGTGTTGGAGTGGGGTGGTGGTGGTGTTGGAGTGTGGTGGTGGTGGTGTTGGGGTGGGGTCGTGGTGGTGTTGGAGTGGAGTGGGGTGGTGTTGCAGTGGGGTGGTGGTGGTGTTGGAGTGGGGTGGTGGTGGTGTTGGAGTGGAGTGGGGTGGTGTTGGAGTGGGGTGGGGATGGTGTTGGAGTGGGGTGGTTGTGTTGGAGTGGGGTGGTGGTGTTGGAGTGGGGTGGTGGTGGTGTTGGAGTGGGGTGGTGGTGCTGTTGGAGTGGGGTGGTGGTGCTGTTGGAGTGGGCTGGTGGTGGTGGTGGAGTGGGGTGGTGGTGGTGTTGGAGTGGGGTGGCGGTGGTGTTGGAGTGGGGTGGTGGTGGTGTTGGAGTGGGGTGGTGGTGGTGTTGGAGTGGGGAGCTGGTGGTGGAGTGGGGTGGTGGTGGTGGAGTGGGGTGGTGGTGGTGGAGTGGGGTGGTGGTGGTGGAGTGGGGTGGTGGTGGTGGAGTGGGGTGGTGGTGGAGTGGGGTGGTGGTGTTGGAGTGGGGTGGTGGTGGAGTGGGGTGGTGGTGGTGGTGGAGTGGGGTGGTGGTGGTGTTGGAGTGGGGTGGTGGTGGTGTTGGAGTGGGGTGGTGGTGTTGTTGGAGTGGGGTGGTGGTGGTGTTGGAGTGGGGTGGTGGTGGTGTTGGAGTGGGGTGGTGGTGGTGTTGGAGTTGGGTGGTGGTGGTGTTGGAGTGGGGTGGTGGTGGTGTTGGAGTGGGGTGGTGGTGGAGTGGGGTGGTGGTGGTGTTCGAGTGGGGTGAAGGTGGTGTTCGAGTGGGGTGAAGGTGGTGTTCGAGTGGTGTGAAGGTGGTGTTGGAGTGGGGTGGTGGTGGTGTTGGAGTGGGGTGGTGGTGGTGTTGGAGTGGGGTGGTGGTGGTGTTGGAGTGGGGTAGTGGTGGTGTTGGAGTGGGGTAGTGGTGGTGTTGGAGTGGGGTAGTGGTGGTGTTGGAGTGGGGTAGTGGTGGTGTTGGAGTGGGGAGGTGGTGGTGTTGGAGTGGGGTGGTGGTGGTGTTGGAGTGGGGTGGTGGTGGTGTTGGAGTGGGGTGGCTGTGGTGTTGGAGTGGGGTGGCTGTGGTGTTGGAGTGGGGAGGTGGTGGTGTTGGAGTGGGGTGGTGGTGGTGTTGGAGTGGGGTGGCTGTGGTGTTGGAGTGGGGTGGTGGTGGTGCTGTAGGAGTGGGGTGGTGGTGGTGTTGGAGTGGGGTTGTGGTGTTGTTGGAGAGGAGTGGGGTGGTGTTGGAGTGGGGTGGTGGTGGTGTTGGAGTGGGGGGGTTGTGTTGGAGTGGGGTGGTGGTGGTGGTGGAGTGGGGTGGTGGTGCTGTTGGAGTGGGGTGGTGGTGGTGTTGGAGTGGGGTGGTGGTGGTGTTGGAGTGGAGTGGGGTGGGGTTGGAGTGGGGTGGTGGTTGTGTTGGAGTGGGGTGGTGGTTGTGTTGGAGTGGGGTGGTGGTGGTGTTGGAGTGGGGTGGTGGTGGTGTTGGAGTGGGGTGGTGGTGGGGTTGGAGTGGGGTGGTGGTGGTCTTGGAGTGGGGTGGTGGTGGTGTTGGAGTGGGGTGGTGGTGGTGTTGGAGTGGGGTGGTGGTGGTGTTGGAGTGGGGTTGTGGTGATGTTGGAGTGGGGTGGTGGTGGTGTTGGGGTGGGGTCGTGGTGGTGTTGGAGTGGAGTGGGGTGGTGTTGGAGTGGGGTGGTGGTGGTGTTGGAGTGGGGTGGTGGTGGTGTTGGAGTGGAGTGGGGTGGTGTTGGAGTGGTGGGGATGGTGTTGGAGTGGGGTGGTGGTGGTGTTGGAGTGGGGTGGTTGTGTTGGTGTGGTGTGGTGGTGGTGTTGGAGTGGGGTGGTGGTGGTGTTGGAGTGGGGTGGTTGTGTTGGAGTGGGGTGGTGGTGGTGCTGGAGTGGGGTGGTGGTGGTGTTGGAGTGGGGTGGCGGTAGTGTTGGAGTGGGATGGCGGTGCTGTTGGAGTGGGCTGGTGGTGGTGGTGGAGTGGGGTGGTGGTGGTGTTGGAGTGGGGTGGTGGTGGTGTTGGAGTGGGGTGGTGGTGGTGTTGGAGTGGGGTAGTGGTGGTATTGGAGTGGGGTGGTGGTGTTGGAGTGGGGTGGTGGTGGTGTTGGAGTGGGGAGGTGGTGGTGTTGGAGTGGGGAGGTGGTGCTGTTGGAGTGGGGTGGTGGTGGTGTTGGAGTGGGGTGGTGGTGGTGTTGGAGTGGGGTGGCTGTGGTGTTGAGTGGGGTGGCTGTGGTGTTGGAGTGGGGTGGCGGTGGTGTTGGAGTGGGGTGGTGGTGGTGTTGGAGCGGGGTGGTGGTGATGTTGGAGCGGGTGGTGGTGATGTTGGAGCGGGGTGGTGGTGGTGTTGGATTGGGGTGGTGGTGGTGTTGGAGTGGGGTGGTGGTTGTGTTTGGAGTGGGGTGGTGGTGGTGGTGGAGTGGGGTGTTGGTGCTGTTGGAGTGGGGTGGTGGTGGTGTTGGAGTGGGGTTGTGGTGGTGTTGGAGAGGAGTGGGGTGGTGTTGGAGTGGGGTTCTGGTGGTGTTGGAGTGGGGTGGTGGTGGTGTTGGAGTGGGGGGGTTGTGTTGGAGTGGGGTGGTGTTGGTGGTGGAGTGGGGTGGTGTGCTGTTGGTGTGGGGTGGTGGTGGTGTTGGAGTGGGGTGGTGGTGGTGTTGGAGTGGAGTGGGTGGGGTTGGAGTGGGTGGGGTTGGAGTGGGGTGGTGGTGGGGTTGGAGTGGGGTGGTGGTGGGGTTGGAGTGGGGTGGTGGTGGGGTTGGAGTGGGGTGGTGGTGGGGTTGGAGTGGGGTGGTGGTGGTGTTGGAGTGGGGGGGTTGTGTTGGAGTGGGGTTTTGGTGGTGTTGGAGAGGGGTGGTGGTGGTGTTGGAGTGGGGTGGTGGTGGTGTTGGAGTTGGGTGGTGGTGGTGTTGGAGTGGGGTGGTGGTGGTGTTGGAGTGGGGTGGTGGTGCTGTTGGAGTGGGGTGGTGGTGGTGTTGGGGTGGGGTCGTGGTGGTGTTGGAGTGGAGTGGGGTGGTGTTGCAGTGGGGTGGTGGTGGTGTTGGAGTGGGGTGGTGGTGCTGTTGGAGTGGAGTGGGGTGGTTGTGTTGGTGTGGGGTGGTGGTGGTGTTGGTGTGGGGTGGTGGTGGTGTTGGAGTGGGGTGGTGGTGGTGTTGGAGTGGGGTGGTGGTGGTGTTGGAGTGGGGTGGTGGTGGTGTTGGAGTGGGGTGGTGGTGCTGTTGGAGTGGGCTGGTGGTGCTGTTGGAGTGGGCTGGTGGTGGTGGTGGAGTGGGGTGGTGGTGTTGTTGGAGTGGGGAGCTGGTGGTGTTGGAGTGGGGAGCTGGTGGTGTTGGAGTGGGAGCTGGTGGTGTTGGAGTGGGGTGGTGGTGGTGTTGGAGTGGGGTGGTGGGTGTGTTGGAGTGGGGTGGTGGTGGTGTTGGAGTGGGGTGGTGGTTGTGTTGGAGTGGGGTGGTGGTGGTGTTGGAGTGGGGTGGTGGTGGTGTTGGAGTGGGGTGGTGGTGGTGTTGGAGTGGGGTGGTGGTGGTGTTGGAGTGGGGTGGTGGTGTTGGAGTGGGGTGGTGGTGGTGTTGGAGTGGGGTGGTGGTGTTGGAGTGGGGTGGTGGTGGTGTTGGGGTGGTGGTGGTGTTGGAGTGGGGTGGTGGTGGTGTTGGAGTGGGTGGTGTTGGGTGGAGTGGGGTGGTGGTGGTGTTGGAGTGGGTGGTGGTGGTGTTGGAGTGGGGTGGTGGTGGTGTTGGAGTGGGGTGGTGGTGGTGTTGGAGTGGGGCGGTGGTGTTGTTGGAGTGGGGTGTGGTGTGGGTTGAGTGGGTGGTGGTGGTGTTGGAGTGGGGTGGTGGTGGTGTTGGAGTGGGGTGGTGGTGTTGTTGGAGTGGGGTGGTGGTGTTGTTGGAGTGGGTAGTGGTGGTGTGGAGTGGGTGGTGGTGGTGTTGGGGTGGGGTGGTGGTGGTGTTGGGTGGGGTGGTGGTGTTGTTGGAGTGGGGTGGTGGTGGTGTTGGAGTGGGGTGGTGGTGTTGTTGGAGTGGGGTGGTGGTGGTGTTGGGTGGGGTGGTGGTGGTGTTGGAGTGGGGCTGTGGTGTGTTGGAGTGGGGTGGTGGTGTTGGAGTGGGGTGGTGGTGGTGTTGGAGTGGGGTGGTGGGTTGTTGGAGTGGGGTAGTGGTGGTGGTGGAGTGGGGTGGTGGTGGTGTTGGGGTGGGGTGGTGGTGGTGTTGGGGTGGGGTGGTGGTGTTGTTGGAGTGGGGTGGGGGTGTGTGGAGTGGGGTGGTGGTGTTGTTGGAGTGGGGTGGTGGTGGTGTTGGGGTGGGGTGGTGGTGGTGTTGGGGTGGGGTGGTGGTGGTGTTGGGTGGGGTGGTGGTGTTGTTGGAGTGGGGTGGAGGTGGTGTTGGAGTGGGGTGGTGGTGTTGTTGGAGTGGGTTGGTGGTGGTGTTGGTGGGGGGGGGTGGTGGTGGAGTGGGGTGGTGGTGGTGTTGGAGTGGGGTGGTGGTGGTGGGTGGGGTGGTGGTGGTGGTGTGGAGTGGGGTGGTGGTGGAGTGGGGTGGTGGTGGTGTTGGAGTGGGGTGGTGGTGGTGTTGGGTGGGGTGGTGGTGTTGTGGAGTGGGGTGGTGGTGGTGTTGGAGTGGGGTGGTGGTGGAGTGGGGTGGTGGTGGTGTTGGAGTGGGGTGAAGGTGGTGTTGGAGTGGTGTGAGGTGGTGTTGGAGTGGTGTGAAGGTGTTGTTGGAGTGTGTGAAGGTGGTTTTGGAGTGCGGTGGTGGGTGGTGTTGGAGTGGGGTGGTGGTGGTGTTGGAGTGGGGTGGTGGTGGTGTTGGAGTGGGGTGGTGGTGGTGTTGGAGTTGGGTAGTGGTGGTGTTGGAGTGGGGTGGTGGTGTTGGAGTGGGGTGGTGGTGGGTGGTGGAGTGGGGTGGTGGTGGTGTGGAGTGGGGTGGTGGTGGGTTGGAGTGGGGTATTGGTGGTGTTGGAGTGGGGTGGTGGTGATGTCGGAGTGGGCTGGTGGTGGTGTTGGAGTGGGGTGGTGGTGATGTTGGAGTGGGGTGGTGGTGGTGTTGGAGTGGGGTGGTGGTGGTGTTGGAGTGGGGTGGCTGTGGTGTTGGAGTGGGGTGGCTGTGTGTGGAGTGGGGTGGTGGTGGTGTTGGAGTGGGGTGGTGGTGGTGTTGGAGCGGGGTGGTGGTGATGTTGGAGCGGGGTGGAGGTGGTGTTGGAGTGGGGTGGTGGTGGTGTTGGAGTGGGGTGGTGGTGGTGGTGGAGTGGGGTGTTGGTGCTGTTGGAGTGGGGTGGTGGTGGTGTTGGAGTGGGTTGTGGTGTTGTTGGAGAGGAGTGGGGTGGTGTTGGAGTGGGAGGGTGGTGGTGTTGGAGTGGGGTGGTGGTGGTGTTGGAGTGGGGTGGTGGTGGTGTTGGAGTGGGGGGGTTGTGTTGGAGTGGGGTGGTGGTGCTGTTGGAGTGGGGTGGTGGTGCTGTTGGAGTGGGGTGGTGGTGGTGTTGGAGTGGGGTGGTGGTGGTGTTGGAGTGGGGTGGTGGTGGTGTTGGAGTGGGGTGGTGGTGGTGTTGGAGTGGGTGGTGGTGGTGTTGGAGTGGAGTGGGGTGGGGTTGGAGTGGGGTGGTGGTGGTGTTGGAGTGGGGTGGTGGAGGTGTTGGAGTGGGGGGTTGTGTTGGAGTGGGGTGGTGGTGGTGTTGGAGTGGGTGTGGTGTGTTGGAGTGGGGTGGTGGTGGTGTTGGTGTGGGGTGGTGGTGGTGTTGGAGTGGGGTGGTGGTGGTTTTGGAGTGGGGTGGTGGTGGTGTTGGAGTGGGGTGGTGGTGGTGTTGGAGTGGGGTGGTGGTGCTGTTGGAGTGGGGTGGTGGTGGTGTTGGGGTGGGTCGTGGTGGTATTGGAGTGGAGTGGGTGGTGTTGCAGTGGGGTGGTGGTGGTGTTGGAGTGGGGTGGTATTGGTGTTGGAGTGGAGTGGGGTGGTGTTGGAGTGGGGTGGGATGGTGTTGGAGTGGGGTGGTGGTGTGTTGGAGTGGGTGGTGTGTTGGTGTGGGGTGTGGTGGTGTTGGAGTGGGGTGGTGGTAGTGTTGGAGTGGGGTGGTGGTGGTGTTGGAGTGGGTTGGTGGTGGTGTTGGAGTGGGCTGGTTGTGGTGGTGGAGTGGGGTGGTGGTGGTGTTGGAGTGGGGGTGGTGGTGGTGTTGAGTGGGGTGGTGGTGGTGTTGGAGTGGGGAGCTGGTGGTGTTGGAGTGGGGAGCTGGTGGTGTTGGAGTGGGAGCTGGTGGTGTTGGAGTGGGGAGCTGGTGGTGTTGGGAGTGGGGGAGCTGGTGGTGTTGGAGTGGGGAGCTGGTGGTGTTGGAGTGGGGAGCTGGTGGTGTTGAGTGGGGAGCTGGTGTGTTGGAGTGGGAGCTGGTGTGTGGAGTGGGGAGCTGGTGGTGTTGGAGTGGGGAGCTGGTGGTGTTGGAGTGGGGTGGTGGTGGTGGTGGAGTGGGGTGGTGGTGGTGTTGGAGTGGGGTGGTGGTTGTGTTGGAGGGGGGTGGTGGTGGTGTTGGAGTGGGGTAGCGGTGGGGTTGGAGTGGGATGGTGGTGGTGTTGGAGTGGGGTGGTGGTCGTGCTGGAGTGGGGTGTTGGTGGTGTTGGAGTGGGGTGGTGGTGGTGTTGGAGTGGGGTAGTGGTGGGGTTGGAGTGGATGGTGGTGGTGTTGGAGTGGGATGGTGGTGGTGTTGGAGTGGGGTGGTGGTGGTGCTGGAGTGGGGTGTTGGTGGTGTTGGAGTGGGGTGTTGGTGGTGTTGGAGTGGGGTGGTGGTGATGTTGGAGTGGGGTGGTGGTGGTGTTGGAGTGGGGTGGTGGTGGTGTTGGAGTGGGTGGTGGTGGTGTTGGAGTGGGGTGGTGGTGGTGTTGGAGTGGGGTCGTGGTGGTGTTGGAGTGGGTGGTGGTGGTGTTGGAGTGGGGTGGTGGTGGTGTTGGAGTGTGGTGGTGGTGGTGTTGGAGTGTGGTGGTGGTGGTGTTGGAGTGGGGTGGTGGTGGTGTTGGAGTGGGGTGGTGGTGGTGTTGGTGTGGGTGGTGGTGGTGTTGGAGTGGGGTGGTGGTGTTGTTGGAGTGGGGTGGTGGTGGTGTTGGAGTGGGTTGGTGTTGGGGTGGAGTGGGTGGTGGTGGTGTTGGAGTGGAGTGGTGGTGGTGTTGGAGTGGGGTGGTGGTGGTGTTGGAGTGGGGTGGTGGTGGTGTTGGAGTGGGGTGGTGGTGATGTTGGAGTGGGGTGGTGGTGGTGTTGGAGTGGGGGTGGTGGTGGTTGTTGGAGTGGGGTGGTGGTGGTGTTGGAGTGGTGTGGTGGTGTTGTTGGAGTGGGGTGGTGGTGGTGGTGGAGTGGGGTGGTGGTGGTGTTGGGGTGGGGTGGTGGTGGTGTTGGGGTGGGGTGGTGGTGGTGTTGCAGAGGGGTGGTGGTGGTGGTGGTGCCGGAGTGGGGTGTTGCTGGGGGTGGAGTGGGGTGGTGGTGGTGTTGGAGTGGGTTGGTGGTGGTGTTGGTGAGGGGGGGTGGTGGTGGAGTGGGGTGGTGGTGGTGTTGGAGTGGGGTGGTGGTGTTGGAGTGGGGTGGTGGTGGTGGAGTGGGTGGTGGTGGTGTTGGAGTGGGGTGGTGGTGGAGTGGGGTGGTGGTGTTGAAGTGGGGTGGTGGTGGAGTGGGGTGGTGGTGGTGGTGGAGTGGGGTGGTGGTGGTGTTGGAGTGGGGTGGTGGTGTTGTTGGTGTGGGGTGTGGTGGTGTTGGAGTGGGGTGGTGGTGGTGTTGGAGTGGGGTGGTGGTGGAGTGGGGTGGTGGTGGTGTTGGAGTGGGGTGAAGGTAGTGTTGGAGTGGAGTGAAGGTGGTATTGAGTGGTGTGAAGGTGGTGTTGGTGTGGGGTGGTGGTGGTGTTGGAGTGGTGGGTGGTGGTGTTGGAGTGGGGTGGTGGTGTGTTGGAGTGGGGTGGGTGGTGGTGTTGGAGTGGGGTAGTGGTGGTGTTGGAGTGGGTGGTGGTGGTGTTGGAGTGGGGGTGGTGGTGGTGGAGTGGGGTGGTGGTGATGTTGGAGTGGGGTGGTGTTGGTGTTGGAGTGGGTGGTGTTGGTGTTGGAGTGGGGTGGTGGTGGTGTTGCAGTGGGGTGGTGGTGGTGTTGGAGAGGGGTGGTGGTTGTGTTGGAGAGGGGTGTTGGTTGTGTTGGAGTGGGGTGGTGGTTGTGTTGGAGTGGGGTGGTGGTGTGTTGGAGTGGGGTGGTGGTGGGTGGAGTGGGGTGGTGGTGGTGTTGGAGTGGGTGGTGGTGGTGTTGGAGTGGGGTGGTGGTGGTGTTGGAGTGGGGTGGTGGTGGTGTTGGATTGGGTGGTGGTGGTGTTGGATTGGGGTGGTGGTGGTGTTGGAGTGGGGTGGTGGTGGTGTTGGAGTGGGGTGGTGGTGGTGTTGGAGTGGGGTGGTGGTGTTGAGTGGGGTGGTGGTGTTGGGAGGGGTGGTGGTGGTGTTGGAGTGGGGGTGGTGGTGTGGTGTTGGAGTGGGGTGATGGTGGTGTTGGAGTGGGGTGGTGGTGGTTTTGGAGTGGGGTGGTGGTGGTGTTGGAGTGGGTGGTGGTGTTGGAGTGGGGTGGTGGTGGTGTGGAGTTGGGTGGTTGTGGTGTTGGAGTTGGGTGGTTGTGGTGTTGGAGGGGGTGGTTGTGGTGTGGAGTGGGGTGGTTGTGGTGTTGGAGTGGGGGTGGTTGTGGTTGGAGGGGGGTGGTGGTGGTGTTGGAGTGGGGTGGTGGTGGTGGTGGAGTGGGGTGGTGGTGGTGGTGGAGTGGGGTGGTGGTGCTGTTGGAGTGGGGTGGTGGTGGTGTTGGAGTGGAGTGGGGTGGTGTTGGAGTGGGGTTGTGGTGGTGTTGGAGTGGGGTGGTGTTGGAGTGGGGTGGTGGTGGTGTTGGAGTGGGGTGGTTGTGTTGGAGTGGGGTGGTGGTGGTGTTGGAGTGGGGTGGAGGTGGTGTTGGAGTGGGGTGGTGGTGGTGTTGGAGTGGGGTGGTGGTGGTGTTGGAGTGGGGTGGTGGTGGTGTTGGGTGGGGTGGTGGTGGTGTTGGAGTGGGGTGGTGGTGGTGTTGGAGTGGGGTGGTGGTGGTGTTGGAGTGGGGTGGTGGTGGTGTTGGAGTGGGGTGGTGGTGGTGTTGGAGTGGGGTGGTGGTGGTGTTGGAGTGGGGTGGTGGTGGAGGTGGAGTGGGGTGGTGGTGGTGTTGGAGTGGGGTGGTGGTAGTGTTGGAGTGGGGTGGTGGTAGTGTTGGAGAGGGGTGGTGGTAGTGTTGGAGTGGGGTGGTGGTGGGGTTGGAGTGGGGTGGTGGTGGGGTTGAGTGGTGTGGTGGTGGTGTTGGAGTGGGGTGGTGGTGGTGGTGGAGTGGGGTGGTGGTGGTGTTGGAGTGGGGTGGTGGTGGTGTTGGAGTGGGGTGGTGGTGGGGTTGGTGTGGGGTGGTGGTGGTGTGGAGTGTGGTGGTGGTGTTGGAGTGGGGTGGTGGTGGTGTTGGAGTGGGGTGGTTGTGTGTTGGAGTGGGGTGGTGGTGATGTTGGAGTGGGGTGGTGGTGGTGGTGGAGTGGGGTGGTGGTGGTGTTGGAGTGGGCTGGTGGTGGTGTTGGAGTGGGCTGGGTGGTGGTGTTGGAGTGGGCTGGTGGTGGTGTTGGAGTGGGCTGGTGGTGGTGTGGAGTGGGGTGGTGGTGGTGTTGGAGTGGGGTGGTGGTGGTGTTGGAGTGAGTGGGGTGGTGTTGGAGTGGGGTGGTGGTGGTGTTGCAGTGGGGTGGTGGTGGTGTTGGGTGGGGTGGTGGTGGTGTGGGAGTGGGGTGGTGGTGGTGTTGGAGTGGGGTGGTGGTGGGGTTGGAGTGGGGTTGTGGTGGGGTGGAGTGGGGTGGTGGTGGGTTGGAGTGGGGTGGTGGTGGTGTTGGAGTGGGGGGTGGTGGTGTTGGATTGGGGTGGTGGTGGTGTTGGAGTGGGGTGGTGGTGCTGTTGGGTGGGTGGGGTGGTGGTGGCTGGTGGAGTGGGGTGGTGGTAGTGTTGGAGTGGGGTGGTGGTGGGGTTGGAGTGGGGTGGTGGTGGTGTTGGAGTGGGGTGGTGGTTGTGTTGGAGTGGGGTGGTGGTTGTGTTGGAGTGGGGTGGTGGTGGTGTGGAGTGGGGTGGTGGTGCTGTTGGAGTGGGCTGGTGGTGCTGTTGGAGTGGGCTGGTGGTGGTGTTGGAGTGGGGTGGTGGTGGTGTTGGAGTGGGTGGTGGTGGTGTTGGAGTGGAGTGGGTGGTGTTGGAGTGGGGTTTGTGTTGGAGTGGGTTGGTGGTGGTGGTGGAGTGGGGTGGTGGTGCTGTTGAGTGGGTGGTGGTGGGGTTGGAGTGGGGTGGTGGTGGTGTTGGAGTGGGGTGGTGGTTGTGTTGGAGTGGGTGGTGGTTGTGTTGGAGTGGGGTGGTGGTGGTGGTGGAGTGGGGTGGTGGTGCTGTTGGAGTGGGCTGGTGGTGGTGTTGGAGTGGGGTGGTGGTGGTGTTGGAGTGGGGTGGTGGTGGTGTTGGAGTGGAGTGGGGTGGTGTTGGAGTGGGGTTGTGTTGGAGTGGGTTGGTGGTGGTGGTGGAGTGGGGTGGTGGTGCTGTTGGAGTGGGGTGGTGGTGGTGTGTTGGTGTGGAGTGGGGTGGTGGTGGAGTTGGAGTGGGGTGGTGGTCGTGTTGGAGTGGGGTGGTGGTCGTGTTGGAGTGGGGTGGTGGTGGTGTTGGAGTGGGGTGGTGGTGGTGTTGGAGTGGGTGGTGGTGATGGAGTGGGTTGGTGGTGGTGGTGGAGTGGGGTGGTGGTGCTGTTGGAGTGGGGTGGTGGTGGTGTTGGAGTGGAGTGGGGTGGTGGTGGCGTTGAGGGGGTTGTGGTGCTGTTGGAGTGGGGTGGTGGTGGTATTGGAGTGGGGTGGTGGTGGTGTTGGAGTTGGGTGGTGGTGTTGGAGTGGGGTGGTGGTGGTGTTCGAGTGGGTGGTTGTCGTGTTGGAGTGGGGTGGTGGTGGTGTTGGAGTGGGGTGGTGGTGGTGTTGGAGTGGGGTGGTGGTGGTGTTGGAGTGGGGTCTTGGTGGTGTTGGAGTGGTGTGGTGGTGGTGTTGGAGTGGTGTGAAGGTGGTGTTGGAGTGTGGTGGTGGTGGTGTTGGAGTGGGGAGGCTGTGGTGTTGGAGTGGGGGGGTTGTGTTGGCGTGGGGTGGTGGTGGTGTTGGAGTGGGGTGGTGGTGGTGTTGGAGTGGGGTGGTGGTGGTGTTGGAGTGGGGTGGTGGTGGTGTTCGAGTGGGTGTGGTCGTGTTGGAGTGGGTGTGGTGGTGTTGGAGTGGGGTGGTGGTGGTGTTGGAGTGGGTGGTGGTGGTGTGGAGTGGGGTCTTGGTGGTGTTGGAGTGGTGTGGTGGTGGTGTTGGAGTGGTGTGAAGGTGGTGTTGGAGTGTGGTGGTGGTGGTGTTGGAGTGGGGAGGCTGTGGTGTTGGAGTGGGGGGGTTGTGTTGGCGTGGGGTGGTGGTGGTGTTGGAGTGGGGTGGTGGTGGTGTTGGAGTGGGGTGGTGGTGGTGTTGGAGTGGGGTGGTGGTGGTGTTGGAGTGGGGTGGTGGTGGTGTTGGAGTGGGGTGGTGGTGGTGTTGGAGTGGGGTGGTGGTGCTGTTGGAGTGGGGTGGTGGTGGTGTTGGAGTGGGGTGGTGGTGGTGTTGGAGTGGAGTGGGTGGTGTTGGAGTGGGGTGGTGGTGGTGTTGGAGTGGGGTGGTGGTGGTGTTGGAGTGTGTGGTGGTGGTGTTGGAGTGGGGTGGTGGTGTTGTTGGAGTGGGGTGGTGGTGGTGGTGGAGTGGGGTGGTGGTGGTGCTGGAGTGGGGTGTTGGTGGTGGTGGAGTGGGGTGGAGTGGGGTGGTGGTGGTGTTGGAGTGGGGTGGTGGTGGTGCTGGAGAGGGGGGCTGGTGGTGGAGTGGGGTGGTGGTTGTGTTGGAGTGGGGTGGTGGTGGTGGAGTGGCGTGGTGGTGGTGGTGGTGTTGGAGTGGGGTGGTGGTGGAGTGTGGTGGTGGTGTTGGAGTGGGGTGGTGGTGGTGTTGGAGTGGGGTGGTGATGGTGTTGGAGTGGGATGGTGGTGCTGTTGGAGTGGGAGGGTGGTGCTGTTGGAGTGGGCTGGTGGTGGTGGTGGAGTGGGGTTGTGGTGGTGTTGGAGTGGGGTGGTGTTGGAGTGGGGTGGTGGTGGTGTTGGAGTAGAGTGGGGTGGAGTTGGAGTGGGGTGGTGGTGGTGTTGGAGTGGTGTGGTGGTGGTGTTGGAGTGGAGTGGGGTGGTGTTGGAGTGGGGTGGTGGTTGTGTTGGAGTGGGGTGGTGGTTGTGTTGGAGTGGGGTGTTGGTGGTGTTGGAGTGGGGTGGTGGTGGTGGTGGAGTGGGGTGGTGGTGGTGTGGAGTGGGGTGGTGGTGGTGTTGGAGTGGGGTGGTGGTGGTGTTGGAGTGGGGTGGTGGTGGTGTTGGAGTGGGGTGGTGTTGGTGTTGGAGTGGGGTGGTGTTGGTGTTGGAGTGGGGTGGTGGTGGTGTTGGAGTGGGTGGTGGTGGTGTTGGAGTGGGGTGGTGGTGGTGTTGGAGTGGGTGGTGGTGGTGTTGGAGTGGGGGTGGTGGTGTGGGAGTGGGGCGGTGTGGTGTGGGAGTGGGGCGGTGGTGGTGTGGGAGTGGGGCGGTGGTGGTGTTGGAGTGGGATGGTGGTGCTGTTGGAGTGGGACGGTGGTGCTGTTGGAGTGGGCTGGTGGTGCTGTTGGAGTGGGCTGGTGGTGCTGTTGGAGTGGGCTGGTGGTGCTTTTGGAGTGGGCTGGTGGTGCTGTTGGAGTGGGCTGGTGGTGGTGGTGGAGTGGGGTTGTGGTGGTGGTGGAGTGGGGTTGTGGTGGTGGTGGAGTGGGGTTGTGGTGGTGTTGGAGTGGGGTGGTGTTGGAGTGAGTTGGTGCTGGTGTTGCAGTGGGGTGTTGCTGGTGTTGCAGTGGGGTGGTGGTGGTGTTGGAGTGGGGTGGTGGTGGGGTTGGAGTGGGGTTGTGGTGGGGTTGGAGTGGGGTGGTGGTGGGGTTGGAGTGGGGTGGTGGTGGTGTTGGAGTGGGGTGGTGGTGGTGTTGGAGTGGGGTGGTGGTGGTGTTGGATTGGGGTGGTGGTGGTGTTGGAGTGGGGTGGTGGTGCTGTTGGAGTGGGGTGGTGGTGGTGCTGGAGTGGGGTGGTGGTAGTGTTGGAGTGGGGTGGTGGTGGGGTTGGAGTGGGGTGGTGGTGGTGTTGGAGTGGGGTGGTGGTTGTGTTGGAGTGGGGTGGTGGTTGTGTTGGAGTGGGGTGGTGGTGGTGGTGGAGTGGGGTGGTGGTGCTGGTGGAGTGGGGTGGTGGTGCTGGTGGAGTGGGGTGGTGGTGCTGTTGGAGTGGGGTGGTGGTGCTGTTGGAGTGGGGTGGTGGTGGTGTTGGAGTGGGGTGGTGGTGGTGTTGGAGTGGAGCGGGGTGGTGTTGGAGTGGGGTGGTGTTGGAGTGGGGTGGTGGTGGTGTTGGAGTGGGGTGGTGGTGGTGTTGGAGTGGGGGGGTTGTGTTGGAGGGGGTTGGTGGTGGTGGTGGAGTGGGGTGGTGGTGCTGTTGGAGTGGGGTGGTGGTGGTGTTGGAGTGGAGTGGGGTGGTGGTGGTGTTGGAGTGGGGTGGTGGTCGTGTTGGAGTGGGGTGGTGGTGGTGTTGGAGTGGGGTGGTGGTGATGGAGTGGGTTGGTGGTGGTGGTGGAGTGGGGTGGTGGTGCTGTTGGAGTGGGGTGGTGGTGCTGTTGGAGTGGGGTGGTGGTGGTGTTGGAGTGGAGTGGGGTGGTGGTGGCGTTGGAGGGGGGTTGTGGTGGTGTTGGAGTGGGGTGGTGGTGGTATTGGAGTGGGGTGGTGGTGGTGTTGGAGTGGGGTGGTGGTGGTGTTCGAGTGGGGTGGTTGTGGTGTTGGAGTGGGGTGGTGTTGGTGTTGGAGTGGGGTGGTTGTGGTGTTGGAGTGGGGTGGTTGTTGTGTTGGAGTGGGGTGGTGGTGGTGTTGGAGTGGGGTGGTGATGGTGTTGGAGTGGGGTGGTTGTGGTGTTGGAGTGGGGTGGTGGTGTTGTTGGAGTGGTGTGGTGGTGGTGTTGGAGTGGGGTAGTGGTGGTGTTGGAGTGGGGTGGTGGTGGTGTTGGAGTTGGGTGGTGGTTGTGTTGGAGTGGGGTGGTGGTTGTGTTGGAGTGGGGTGGTGGTGGTGGTGGAGTGGGGTGGTGGTGCTGTTGGAGTGGGGTTGTGGTGGTGTTGGAGTGGGGTGGTTGTGGTGTTGGAGTGGGGTGGTTGTGGTGTTGGGGTGGTGGTGGTGTTGGAGTGGAGTGGGGTGGTGGTGGTGTTGGAGTGGGGTGGTGGTGGTGTTGGAGTGGGGTGGTGGTGGTGTTGGAGTGGGGTGGTGGTGGTGTTGGAGTGGGGTGGTGGTGGTGTTGGAGTGGGGTGGTGGTGGTGTTGGAGTGGGGTGGTGGTGATGGAGTGGGGTGGTGGTGTTGGAGTGGGGCGGTGGTGGCGTTGGAGGGGGGTGGTGGTGGTGTTGGAGTGGGGTGGTGGTGGTATTGGAGTGGGGTGGTGGTGTGTTGGAGTTGGGTGGTGGTGTTGGAGTGGGGTGGTGGTGGTGTTCGAGTGGGGTGGTTGTGGTGTTGGAGTGGGGTGGTGGTGGTGTTGGAGTGGGGTGGTGGTGGTGTTGGAGTGGGGTGGTGATGGTGTTGGAGTGGGGTGGTGGTGGTGTGGAGTGGGGTTGTGGTGGTGTTGGAGTGGGGTGGTGGTGGTGTTGGAGTGGGTTGGTAGTGGTGTTGGAGTGGTGTGAAAGTGGTGTTGGAGTGGTGGTGGTGGTGGTGTTGGAGTGGGGTGGCTGTGGTGTTGGAGTGGGGGGGTTGTGTTGGAGTGGGGTGGTGGTGGTGTTGGAGTGGGGTGGTGGTGGTGTTGGAGTGGGATTGTGGTGCTGTTGGAGTGGGGTTGTGGTGCTGTTGGAGTGGGGTGGTGGTGGTGTTGGAGTGGGGTGGTGGTGGTGTTGGAGTGGGGTGGTGGTGCAGTTGGAGTGGGGTGGTGGTGGTGTTGGAGTGGGGTCGTGGTGGTGTTGGAGTGGAGTGGGGTGGTGTTGGAGTGGTGTGGTGGTGGTGTTGGAGTGGTGTGGTGGTGGTGTTGGAGTGGGGTAGTGGTGTTGTTGGAGTGGAGTGGTGATGGTGTTGGAGTGGGGTGGGGATGGTGTTGGAGTGGGGTGGGGATGGTGTTGGAGTGGTGTGGTGGTGGTGTTGGAGTGGGGTGGTGGTGTCGGAGTGTGGTGGTGGTGTCGGAGTTTGGTGGTGGTGGTGTCGGAGTGTGGTGGTGGTGGTGTTGGAGTGGGGTGGTGGTGGTGTTGGAGTGGAGTGGGGTGGTGTTGGAGTGGGGTGGTGGTGGTGTTGGAGTGGAGTGGGGTGGTGTTGGAGTGGGTTGGTGGTGGTGTTGGAGTGGGGTGGTGGTGGTGGAGTGGAGTGGGGTGGTGTTGGAGTGGGGTGGTGGTGGTGTTGGAGTGGGGTGGTGGTGGTGTTGGAGTGGGGTGGTGGTGGTGTTGGAGTGGGGTGGTGGTGCTGTTGGAGTGGGGTGGTAGTGGTGTTGGAGTGGAGTGGGGTGGTGTTGGAGTGGGGTGGTGGTGGTGTTGGAGTGGGGTGGTGGTGGTGTTGGAGTGGGGTGGTGGTGCTGTTGGAGTGGTGTGGTGGTGGTGTTGGAGTGGGGTGGTGGTGGTGTTGGAGTGGGGTGGTGGTGGTGTTGGAGTGGGATGGTGGTGCTGTTGGAGTGGGATGGTGGTGCTGTTGGAGTGGGATGGTGGTGCTGTTGGATTGGGCTGGTGGTGGTGGTGGAGTGGGGTGGTGGTGGTGTTGGAGTGGGGTGGTGGTGGTGTTGGAGTGGGGTGGTGGTGTTGGAGTGTGGTGGTGGTGGTGTTGGAGTGGGGTGGTGGTGGTGTTGGGGTGGGGTGGTGGTGGTGTTGGAGTGGGGTGGTGATGGTGTTGGAGTGGGGTGGTGGTGGTGTTGGAGTGGTGTGGTGGTGGTGTTGGAGTGGGGTGGTGGTGGTGTTGGAGTGGGCTGGTGGTGGTGTTGGAGTGGGGTGGTGGTGGTGTTGGAGTGGGGTGGTGGTGGTGTTGGAGTGGGGTGGTGGTGGTGTTGGAGTGGGGTGTTGTATTGGAGTGGGGTGGTGGTGGTGTTGGAGTGGGGTGGTGGTGGTGTTGGAGTGGGGTTGTGGTGCTGTTGGAGTGGGGTTGTGGTGCTGTTGGAGTGGGGTGGTGGTGGTGTTGGAGTGGGGTGGTGGTGGTGTTGGAGTGGGGTGGTGGTGCAGTTGGAGTGGGGTGGTGGTGGTGTTGGAGTGGGGTGGTGGTGGTGTTGGAGTGGGGTCGTGGTGGTGTTGGAGTGGAGTGGGGTGGTGTTGGAGTGGTGTGGTGGTGGTGTTGGAGTGGTGTGGTGGTGGTGTTGGAGTGGTGTGGTGGTGGTGTTGGAGTGGGGTAGTGGTGTTGTTGGAGTGGAGTGGTGATGGTGTTGGAGTGGGGTGGGGATGGTGTTGGAGTGGGGTGGGGATGGTGTTGGAGTGGGGTGGTGGTGGTGTTGGAGTGGGGTGGTGGTGGTGTTGGAGTGGGGTGGTGGTGTCGGAGTGTGATGGTGGTGTCGGAGTGTGGTGGTGGTGGTGTCGGAGTGTGGTGGTGGTGGTGTCGGAGTGGGGTGGTGGTGGTGTCGGAGTGGAGTGGGGTGGTGTTGGAGTGGGGTGGTGGTGGTGTTGGAGTGGGGTGGTGGTGGTGTTGGAGTGGAGTGGGGTGGTGTTGGAGTGGGGTGGTGGTGGTGTTGGAGTGGGGTGGTGGTGGTGTTGGAGTGGGGTGGTGGTGCTGTTGGAGTGGTGTGGTGGTGGTGTTGGAGTGGGGTGGTGGTGGTGTTGGAGTGGGGTGGTGGTGGTGTTGGAGTGGGATGGTGGTGCTGTTGGAGTGGGATGGTGGTGCTGTTGGAGTGGGATGGTGGTGCTGTTGGATTGGGCTGGTGGTGGTGGTGGAGTGGGGTGGTGGTGGTGTTGGAGTGGGGTGGTGGTGGTGTTGGAGTGGGGTGGTGGTGTTGGAGTGTGGTGGTGGTGGTGTTGGAGTGGGGTGGTGGTGGTGTTGGGGTGGGGTGGTGGTGGTGTTGGAGTGGGGTGGTGGTGGTGTTGGAGTGGGGTGGTGGTGGTGTTGGAGTGGTGTGGTTGTGGTGTTGGAGTGGGGTGGTGGTGGTGTTGGAGTGGGGTGGTGGTGGTGTTGGAGTGGGCTGGTGGTGGTGTTGGAGTGGGGTGGTGGTGGTGTTGGAGTGGGGTGGTGGTGGTGTTGGAGTGGGGTGGTGGTGGTGTTGGAGTGGGGTGGTGGTGGTGTTGGAGTGGGGTGGTGGTGGTGTTGGAGTGGGGTAGTGGTGGTGTTGGAGTGGGGTGGTTGTGCTGTTGGAGTGGGGTGGTTGTGGTGTTGGAGTGGGGTGGTGGTGTTGGAGTGGGGTGGTGGTGGTGTTGGAGTGGGGTAGTGGTGGTGTTGGCGAGGGGTGGTGGTGGTGTTGGAGTGGGGTGGTGGTTGTGTTGGAGTGGGGTGGTGGTTGTGTTGGAGTGGGGTGGTGGTTGTGTTGGAGTGGGGTGGTGGTGTTGTTGGAGTGGGGTGGTGGTGGTGTTGGAGTAGGGTAGTGGTGGTGTTGGAGAGGGGTGGTGGTGGTGTTGGAGTGGGGTGGTGGTGGTGTTGGAGTGGGGTGGTGGTGGTGTTGGAGTGGAGTGGGGTGGTGTTGGAGTGGCGTGGTGGTGGTGTTGGAGTGGTGTGGTGGTGGTGTTGGAGTGGGGTGGTGGTGGTGTTGGAGTGGGGGGTTGTGTTGGAGTGGGTTGGTGGTGGTGGTGTTGGAGTGGGGTGGTGGTGCTGTTGGAGTGGGGTGGTTGTGGTGTTGGAGTGGGGTGGTGGTGGTGTTGGAGTGGAGTGGGGTGGTGGTGGTGTTGGAGTGGGGTGGTGGTGGTGTTGGAGCGGGGTGGTGGTGGTTTTTCGAATGGGGTGGTCGTGGAAGTGGAGTGGGGTGGTGGTGGAGTGGGGTGGTGGTGGTTGTGTAGTGGGGTGGTGGTGGTGTTGGAGTGGGGTGGTGGTGGTGTTGGAGTGGGGTGGTGGTGGTGTTGGAGTGGGGTGGTGGTGGTGTTGGAGTGGGGTGGTGGTGGTGGAGTGGGGTGGTGGTGGTGGTGGAGTGGGGTGGTTGTGCTGTTGGAGTGGGGTGGTGGTGGTGTTGGAGTGGGGTGGTGGTGGTGGTGGAGTGGGGTGGTGGTGGTGTTGGAGTGGGGTGGTGGTGGTGTTGGAGTGGGGTGGTGGTGGTGTTGGAGAGGGGTGGTGGTTGTGTTGGAGTGGGGTGGTGGTGGTGTTGGAGTGGGGGGGTTGTGTTGGAGTGGGGTGGTGGTGGTGTTGGAGTGGGATGGTGGTGGTGTTGGAGTGGGGTGGTGGTGCTGTTGGAGTGGTGTGGTGGTGGTGTTGGAGTGGGGTGGTGGTGGTGTTGGAGTGCGATGGTGGTGCTGTTGGAGTGGGATGGTGGTGCTGTTGGATTGGGCTGGTGGTGTTGGTGGAGTGGGGTGGTGGTGGTGTTGGAGTGGGGTGGTGGTGGTGTTGGAGTGGGGTGGTGGTGTTGGAGTGTGGTGGTGGTGGTGTTGGAGTGGGGTGGTGGTGGTGTTGGAGTGGGGTGGTGGTGGTGTTGGAGTGGGGTGGTGGTGGTGTTGGAGTGGGGTGGTGGTGGTGTTGGAGTGGGGTGGTGGTGGTGTTGGAGTGGTGTGGTGGTGGTGTTGGAGTGGGGTGGTGGTGGTGTTGGAGTGGGGTGGTGGTGGTGTTGGAGTGGGGTGGTGGTGGTGTTGGAGTGGGGTGGTGGTGGTGTTGGAGTGGGGTGGTGGTGGTGTTGGAGTGGGGTGGTGGTGGTGTTGGAGTGGGGTGGTGGTGGTGTTGGAGTGGGGTGGTTGTGTTGTTGGAGTGGGGTGGTGGTGGTGTTGGAGTGGGGTGGTGGTTGTGTTGCAGTGGGGTGGTGGTTGTGTTGCAGTGGGGTGGTGGTGGTGTTGTTGGAGTGGGGTGGTGGTTGTGTTGGAGTGGGGTAGTGGTGGTGTTGGAGAGGGGTGGTGGTGGTGTTGGAGTGGGGTGGTGGTTGTGTTGGAGTGGGGTGGTGGTGCTGTTGGAGTGGGGTGGTGGTGGTGTTGGAGTGGGGTGGTGGTGGTGTTGGAGTGGGGTGGTGGTGGTGTTGGAGTGGGGGGGTTGTGTTGGAGTGGGTTGGTGGTGGTGGTGGAGTGGGGTGGTGGTGCTGTTGGAGTGGGGTGGTTGTGGTGTTGGAGTGGGGTGGTTGTGGTGTTGGAGTGGAGTGGGGTGGCGGTGGTGTTGGAGTGGGGTGGTGGTGGTTTTGGAATGGGGTGGTCGTGGTGGTGGAGTGGGGTGGTGGTGGTGGTGGAGTGGGGTGGTGGTGGTGTTGGAGTGGGGTGATGGTTGTGTTGGTATGGGGTTGTGGTGGTGGTGCAGTGGGGTGGTGGTGGTGGTGGAGTGGTTTGGTTGTGGTGGTGGAGTGGGCTGTTGGTTGTGGTGGAGTGGGGTGGTGGTGGAGTGGGGTGGTAGAGGTGGTGGAGTGGGGTGGTGGTGGTGGTGGAGTGGGGTGGTGGTGGAGTGGGGTTGTGGTGGAGTGGGGTGTTGGCGGGGCGGGGTGGTGGCGGAGCGGGGTGGTGGCGGAGCGGGGTGGGGTGGTGGCGGAGCGGGGTGGGGTGGTGGCGGAGAGGGGTCGGGCGGTGGCGGAGCGGGGTGAGGCGGTGGCGGAGCGGGGTGGGGTGGTGGCGGAGCGGGGTGGGGTGGTGGCGGAGATGGGTGTGGTGGTGGCGGAGTGGGGTGGGGTGGTGGCGGTGTGGGGTGGTGGCGGTGTGGGGTGGGGTGGTGTGGGGTGGGGTGGTGGCGGAGTGGGGTGGGGTGGTGGCGGAGTGTGGTGGGGTGGTGGCGGTGTGGTGTGGGGTTGTGGCGGGGTGGGGTGGGGTGGTGGCGGGGTGGAGTGGTGGCGGTGTGGGGTGGGGTGGTGGCGGAGTGGGGTGGGGTGGTGGCGGAGTGGGGTGGTGGAGGTGGCGGAGTGGGGTGGTGGTGGTGGAGTGGGGTGGGGTGGTGGTGGAGTGGGTTGCTGGTGGAGGAGTGGGGTGGTGTTGGAGGAGTGGGGTGGTGGTGGAAAGGGGTGGTGGTGGTGTTGGAGTGGGGTGGTGGTGGTGTTGGAGTGGGGTGGTGGTGGTGTTGGAGTGGGGTGGTGGTGGTGTTGGAGTGGGGTGGTGGTGGTGTTGGAGTGGGGTGGTGGTGGAGTGGGGTGGAGGTGGTGTTGGAGTGGGGTGGAGGTGGTGTTGGAGTGGGGTGATAGTGGTGTTGGAGTGGGATGATAGTGGTGTTGGAGTGGGGTGGTGGTGGTGTTGGAGTGGGGTGGTGGTAGTGGTGGAGTGGGGTGGTGGTGGTGTTGGAGTGGGGTGGTGGTGGTGTTGGAGTGGGGTGGTGGTGGTGGTGGAGTGGGGAGGTGGTGGTGGAGTGGGGTGGGGTGGTGGTGGAGTGGGTTGCTGGTGGAGGAGTGGGCTGGTGTTGGAGGAGTGGGGTGGTGTTGGAGGAGTGGGGTGGTGGTGGAGGTTGGGGGGGGTGGTGTTGGTGTGGGGTGGTGGTGGTGTTGGAAAGGGGTGGTGGTGGTGTTGGAGTGGGGTGGTGGTGGTGTTGGAGTGGGGTGGTGGTCGTGTTGGAGTGGGGTGGTGGTGGTGTTGGACTGGGGTGGTGGTGGTGTTGGACTGGGGTGGTGGTGGTGTTGGACTGGGGTGGTGGTGGTGTTGGAGTGGGGTGATGGTGGTGTTGGAGTGGGGTGGTGGTGGATTGGGGTGGAGGTGGTGTTGGAGTGGGGTGGAGGTGGTGTTGGAGTGGGGTGGAGGTGGTGTTGGAGTGGGGTGGAGGTGGTGTTGGAGTGGGGTGGTTGTGGTGTTGGAGTTGGAGTGGGGTGGAGTGGCGTGGTGGTGGAGAGGCATGGTGGTGGAGTGGCGTGTTGGTGGAGTGGCGTGGTGGTGGTGGTGGAGTGTGGTGGTGGTGGAGTGGGGTGTGGTGTTGGTGGAGTGGGGTGTGGTGATGGTGGGGTGGGGTGGCGGTGGATTGGGGTGGTGTTGGCGGTGGAGTGGGGTGGTGTTGGCGGTGGTGTTGGCGGTGGAGTTGGGGTGGTGTAGGCGGTGGAGTGGGGTGGTGTAGGCGGTGGAGTGGGGTGGTGTAGGCGGTGGAGTGGGGTGGTGTAGGCGGTGGAGTGGGGTGGTGTAGGCGGTGCAGTGGGGTGGTGCAGGCGGTGGAGTGGGGTGGTGCAGGCGGTGGAGTGGGGTGGTGTAGGCGGTGGAGTGGGGTGGTGTAGGCGGTGGAGTGGGGTGGTGCAGGCGGTGGAGTGGGGTGGTGCAGGCGGTGGAGTGGGGTGGTGCAGGCGGTGGAGTGGGGTGGTGCAGGCGGTGGAGTGGGGTGGTGCAGGCGGTGGAGTGGGGTGGTGCAGGCGGTGGAGTGGGGTGGTGTAGGCGGTGGAGTGGGGTGGTGTAGGCGGTGGAGTGGGGTGGTGTAGGCGGTGGATTGAGGTGGTGGGGGTGGTGGAGTGCGGTGGTGGTGGTGGAGTGGTGTGGTGGAGTAGAGTGGGGTGGTGGAGTTCAGTGGGGTGGGGTGGAGCGTGGTGGTGGTGTTGGTGGAGTGGGGTGGTGGTGGTGGTGGAGTGGGGTGGTGGAGGTGGTGGAGTTGGGTGGTGGTGGTGGAGTGGGGTGGTGGTGGTGGTGGAGTGGGGTGGTGGTGGTGGTGGTGGAGTGCGGTGGTGGTGCTGGTGGTGGAGTGGGGTGGTGGTGGTAGTGGAGTGGGGTGGTGGTGGTGTTGGAGTGGGGTGGTGGTGATGGTGGAATGGGGTGGTCGTGGTGGTGGAGTGGGGTGGTGGTGGAGTGGGGTGGTGGTGGTGGTGGAGTGGGGTGGTGGTGGTGTTGGATTGGGGTGATGGTGGTGTTGGAATGGGGTGGTGGTGGTGGTGCAGTGGGGTGGTGGTGGTGGTGGAGTGGTGTGGTTGTGGTGGAGTGGGGTGGTGGTGGTGTTGGTGGAGTGGCGCAGTGGCGTTGTGGGGTGGTGGCGGGGTGGGGTGGTAGCGGGGTGGGGTTGTGGCGGGGCGGGGTGGTGGCGGAGCGGGGTGGTGGCGGAGCGGGGTGGGGTGGTGGCTGAGCGGGGTGGGGTGGTGGCGGAGCGGGTTGGGGTGGTGGCGGAGCGGGGTGGGGTGGTGGCGGAGCGGGGTGGGGTGGTGGCGGAGCGGGGTGAGGTGGTGGCGGAGCGGGGTGGAGTGGTGGCGGAGCGGGGTGGAGTGGTGGCGGAGCGGGGTGGAGTGGTGGCGGAGCGGGGTGGAGTGGTGGCGGAGCGGGGTGGGGTGGTGGCGGAGCGGGGTGGGGTGGTGGCGGAGCGGGGTGGGGTGGTGGCGGAGCGGGGTGTGGTGGTGCCGGTGTGGGGTGGGGTGGTGTGGGGTGGGGTGGTGGCGGAGTGGGGTGGGGTGGTGGCGGAGTGTGGTGGGGTGGTGGCGGTGTGGTGTGGGGTGGTGGCGGGGTGGGGTGGGGTTGTGGCGGGGTGGGGTGGGGTGGTGGCGGTGTGGGGTGGGGTGGTGGCGGAGTGGGGTGGGGTGGTGGCGGAGTTGGGTGGGGTGGTGGCGGAGTGGGGTGGTGGAGGTGGCGGAGTGGGGTGGTGGTGGTGGAATGGGGTGGGGTGGTGGTGGAATGGGGTGGGGTGGTGGTGGAGTGGGTTGCTGGTGGAGGAGTGGGGTGGTGTTGGAGGAGTGGGGTGGTGGTGGAGGTGTGGGTGGTGTTGGAAAGGTGTGGTGGTGGTGTTGGAGTGGGGTCGTGGTGGTGTTGGAGTGGGATGGTGGTAGTGTTGGAGTGGGGTGGTGGTGGTGTTGGAGTGGGGTGGTGGAGGTGTTGGAGTGGGGTGGTGGTGGTGTTGGAGTGGGGTGGTGGTGGTGTTGGAGTGGGGTGGTGGTGGTGTTGGAGTGGGGTGGTGGTGGAGTGGGGTGGAGGTGGTGTTGGAGTGGGGTGGAGGTGGTGTTGGAGTGGGGTGGTAGTGTTGTTGGAGTGGGGTGGTAGTGGTGTTGGAGTGGGGTGGTGGTGGTGTTGGAGTGGGGTGGTGGTAGTGGTGGAGTGGGGTGGTGGTGGTGTTGGAGTGGGGTGGTGGTGGTGGTGGAGTGGGGAGGTGGTGGTGGTGGAGTGGGGTGGTGGTGGTGTTGGAGTGGGGTTGTGGTGGTGTTGGAGTGGGGTGATGGTGGTGTTGGAGTGGGGTGGTGATGGTGGAGTGGGGTGGTGGTGGTGGAGTGGGGTGGTGGTGGTGGAGTGGGGTGGTGTTGGTGGAGTGGGGTGGTGGTGGTGGCGTGGGGTGTGGTGGAGTGGGGTGTGGTGGAGTGGGGTGTGGTGGAGTGGGGTGTGGTGGAGTGGGGTGTGGTGGTGGTGGGGTTGGGTGGTGGTGAAGTGGGGTGGGGTGGTGGTGGAGTGTGGTGGGGTGGTGGTGGAGTGGGGTGGGGTGGTGGTGGAGTGGGGTGGGGTGGTGGTGGAGTGGGGTGGTGGTGGAGTGGGGTGGTGGTGGAGTGGGGTGATGGTGGAGTGGCGTGGTGGTGGAGTGGCGTGGTGGTGGCGGAGTGGCGTGGTGGTGGTGGAGTGGCGTGGTGGTGGTGGAGTGGGGCGGGGTGGTGGTGGAGTGGGGTGTGGTGATGGTGGGGTGGGGTGGTGGTGAAGTGGGGTGGTGGTGGAGTGGGGTTGGGTGGTGGTGGTGGTGGAGTGGGGTGGTGGTGGGTGCGGCGTGGTGGAGGAGAGGCGTGCTGGTAGAGGTGGAGTGGGGTGGTGGTGATGGAGTGGGGTGGTGGTGGAGTGGGGTGGTGTTGGCGGTGGAGTGGGGTGGTGTTGGCGGTGGAGTGGGCTGGTGTTGGCAGTGGAGTGGGCTGGTGTTGGCAGTGGAGTGGGGTGGTGTAGGCGGTGGAGTGGCGTGGTGTAGGCGGTGGAGTGGCGTGGTGTAGGCGGTGGAGTGAGGTGGTGTAGGCGGTGGAGTGGGGTGGTGTAGGAGGTGGAGTGGGGTGGTGTAGGCGGTGGAGTGGGGTGGTGTAGGCGGTGGAGTGGGGTGGTGTAGGCGGTGGAGTGGGGTGGTGTAGGCGGTGGAGTGGGGTGGTGTAGGCGGTGGATTGATGTGGTGGGGGTGGTGGAGTGCGGTGGGGGTGGTGGAGTGCGGTGGGGGTGGTGGAGTGGTGTGGTTGTGCTGGTGGAGTGGGGTGGTGGAGTAGAGTGGGGTGGTGGAGTTGAGTGGGGTGGGGTGGAGCGTGGTAGTGGTGTTGGTGGAGTGGGGTGGTGGTGGTGGTGGAGTGGGGTGGTGGTGGTGGTGGAGTTGGGTGGTGGTGGTGGTGGAGTGGGGTGGTGGTGGTGGTGGAGTGGGGTGGTGGTGATGGTGGAGTGGGGTGGTGTTGGTGGTGGAGTGAGGTGGTGGAGGTAGTGGAGTGGGGTGGTGGTGGTATTGGAGTGGGGTGGTGGTGGTGCTGGAGTGGGGTGGTGGTGGTGGTGGAGTGGGGTGGTGGTGGTGGTAGTGGAATGGTGTGGTGGTGGTGGTGGTGGAATGGTGTGGTGGTGGTGGTGGAATGGTGTGGTGGTGGTGGTGGAGTGGGGTGGTGGTGGAGTGGGGTGGTGGTCGTGGTGGAGTGGGGTGGTGGTGGTGGTGGAGTGGGGTGGTGGTGGAGTGTGATGGTGGTGGTGGTGGAGTGGGGTGCTGGTGGAGTGGGGTGCTGGTGGAGTGGGGTGGTGGCAGAGTGGGGTGGTGGCGGAGTGGCGTGATGGCGCGGTGGCGGAGCGGCGTGGCGGCGGGGTGGGGTGGTGGCGGAGTGGGGTGGTGGCGGAGTTGGGTGGGGTGTTGGCGGAGTGGGGTGGTGGCATGGTGGCGGAGTGGCGTGGTGGCGGTGTGGCGGTGTGGCGTGGTTGCTGGTGGAGGAGTGGGGTGGTGTTGGAGGAGTGGGGTGGTGTTGGAGGAGCGGGGTGGTGGCGGAGTGGGGTGGGGTGGGGTGGGGTCGGATTGGGGTGTTGGCGGAGCGGGGTGGGTTGGTGGCGGAGCGGGGAGGGGTGGTGCCGGAGTGGGGTGGGGTGGTGGCGGAGCGGGGTGAGGTGGTGGCGGAGCGGGGTGGGGTGGTGGCGCAGCGGCGTGAGGTGGTGGCGGTGCGGGATGGGGTGGTGGCGGAGTGGGGTGGTGGTGGTGGTGGAGTGGGGTGTTGGTGGTGGTGGTGTGGGGTGGTGGTGTTGGTGGAGTGGGGTGGTGGTGGTGGAGTGGGGTGGTGGTGGTGGTGGAGTGGGGTGGTGGTGGTGGTGGAGTGGGGTGGTCGTGGTGGTGGAGTGGGGTGGTGGTGGAGTGGGGTGGTGGTTGTGGTGGAGTGGGGTGGTGGTGGTGGTGGTGGTGGAGTGTGGTGGTGGTGGTGGTGGAGTGGGGTGCTGGTGGAGTGGGGTGGTGGCGGCGTGGAGTGGTGGCGGCGTGGAGTGGTGGCGGAGTGGGGTGGTGGCGGAGTGGGGTGGTGGCGGAGTGGGGTGGTGGCGGAGTGGGGTGCGGTGGTGGCGGAGCGGGGTGCGGTGGTGGCGGAGCGGGGTGGGGTGGTGGCGGAGCGGGGTGAGGTCGTGGCGGAGCGGGGTGAGGTGGTGGCGGAGCGGGGTCGGGTGGTGGCGGAGTGGGGTGAGGTGGTGGCGGAGTGGGGTGGGGTGGTGGCGGAGTGGGGTGGGGTGGTGGCGGAGTGGGGTGGGGTGGTGGCGGAGTGGGGTGGCGTGGTGGCGGAGTGGATTGGGGTGGTGACGGAGTGGGTTGGGGTGGAGGCGGAGTGGGTTGGTGTGATGGCGGAGTGGGGTGGGGTGGTGGTGGAGAGGGGTGGGGTGGTGGCGGTGTGGGGTGGGGTGGTGTGGGGTGGGGTGGTGGCGGAGTGGGGTGGGGTGGTGGTGGAGTGGGGTGGGGTGGTGGCGGAGTGGTGGCGGAGTGGGGTGGGGTGGTGGCGGTGTGGGGTGGGGTGGTGGCGGTGTGGGGTGTGGTGGTGGCGGTGTGGGGTGGGGTGGTGGCGGAGTGGGGTGGTGGTGGTGGCAGAGTGGGGTGGTGGTGGTGGCGGAGTGGGGTGGTGGCGGTGGAGTGGGGTGGGGTGGTGGTGGAGTGGGGTGGTGTTGGAGGAGTGGGGTGGTGTTGGAGGAGCGGGGTGGTGGCGGAGTGGGGTGGGGTGGTGGCGGAGCGGGGTGGGGTGGTGGCGGAGCGGGGTGAGGTGGTGGCGGAGCGGGGTGAGGTGGTGGCGGAGCGGGGTGGGGTGGTGGCGCAGCGGCGTGAGGTGGTGGTGGAGTGGGGTGGGGTGGTGGTGGAGTGGGGTGGTGGTGGTGGTGGAGTGGGGTGTTGGTGGTGGAGTGGGGTGGTGGTGGTGGTGGAGTGGGGTGGTGGTTGTGGTGGAGTGGGGTGGTGGTGGTGGTGGTGGTGGAGTGTGGTGGTGGTGGTGGTGGAGTGGGGTGCTGGTGGAGTGGGGTGCTGGTGGAGTGGGGTGCTGGTGGAGTGGGGTGGTGGCGGCGTGGAGTGGTGGCGGAGTGGGGTGGTGGCGGAGTTGGGTGGGTTGGCGGCGGAGTGGGGTGGTGGCGTGTTTGCGGAGTGGCGGAGTGGTGTGTTGGCGGTGTGGCGTGGTGGCGTGGTGGCGGGGTGGGGTGGTGGAGGGGTGGGGTGGTGGCGGAGTGGGGTGGTGGCGGAGCGGGGTGGGGTGGTGGCGGAGCGGGGTGGGGTGGTGGCGGAGCGGGGTGAGGTGGTGGCGGAGCGGGGTGGGGGTGGTGGCGGAGTGGGGTGGTGGCGGTGGAGTGGGGTGGGGTGGTGGTGGAGTGGGTTGCTGGTGGAGGAGTGGGGTGGTGTTGGAGGAGTGGGGTGGTGTTGGAGGAGCGGGGTGGTGGCGGAGTGGGGTGGGGTGGTGGCGGAGCGGGGTGAGGTGGTGGCGGAGCGGGGTGAGGTGGTGGCGGAGCGGGGTGGGGTGGTGGCGCAGCGGCGTGAGGTGGTGGCGGAGCGGGGTGGGGTGGTGGCGGAGTGGGGTGGTGGTGGTGGTGGAGTGGGGTGTTGGTGGTGGTGGTGTGGGGTGGTGGTGTTGGTGGAGTGGGGTGGTGGTGGTGGAGTGGGGTGGTGGTGGTGGTGGAGTGGGGGGGTGGTGGTGGTGGTGGAGTGGGGTGGTGGTGGTGGTGGAGTGGGGTGGTGGTTGTGGTGGAGTGGGGTGGTGGTTGTGGTGGAGTGGGGTGGTGGTGGTGGTGGTGGTGGAGTGTGGTGGTGGTGGTGGTGGAGTGGGGTGCTGGTGGAGTGGGGTGCTGGTGGAGTGGGGTGCTGGTGGAGTGGGGTGGTGGCGGCGTGGAGTGGTGGTGGAGTGGGGTGGTGGCGGAGTTGGGTGGGTTGGCGGCGGAGTGGGGTGGTGGCGTGTTTGCGGAGTGGCGGAGTGGTGTGTTGGCGGTGTGGCGTGGTGGCGGGGTGGGGTGGTGGAGGGGTGGTGTGGTGGCGGAGTGGGGTGGTGGCGGAGCGGGGTGGGGTGGTGGCGGAGCGGGGTGGGGTGGTGGCGGAGCGGGGTGGGGTGGTGGCGGAGCGGGGTGGGGTGGTGGCGGAGCGGGGTGGGGTGGTGGCGGACCGGGGTGAGGTCGTGGCGGAGCGGGGTGACGTGGTGGCGGAGCGGGGTCGGGTGGTGGCGGAGCGGGGTGAGGTGGTGGCGGAGTGGGGTGGTGGCGGAGTGGGGTGGGGCGGTGGCGGAGTGGATTGGGGTGGTGACGGAGTGGGTTGGGGTGGAGGTGGTGTTGGAGTGGGGTGGAGGTGGTGTTGGATTAGGGTGGTAGTGGTGTTGGAGTGGGGTGGTGGTGGTGTTGGAGTGTGATGGTGGTGGAGTGGGGTGCTGGTGGAGTGGGGTGGTGGCGGAGTGGGGTGGTGGCGGAGTGGCGTGATGGCGCGGTGGCGGAGCGGCGTGGCAGCGGGGTGGGGTGGTGGCGGAGTGGGGTGGTGGCGGAGTTGGGTGGGGTGTTGGCGGAGAGGGGTGGTGGCGGGGTGGGGTGGTGGTGGGGTGGTGGCGGGGTGGGGTCGGATTGGGGTGGTGGCGGAGCGGGGTGGGTTGGTGGCGGAGCGGGGAGGGGTGGTGGCGGAGTGGGGTGGGGTGGTGGGGGAGCGGGGTGAGGTGGTGGCGGCGTGGGTTGGCGTGGTGGCGGAGTGGGTTGGCGTGGTGGCGGAGTGGATTGGGGTGGTGACGGAGTGGGTTGGGGTGGAGGCGGAGTGGGTTGGGGTGATGGCGGAGTGGGGTGGGGTGGTGGCGGAGTGGGGTGGGGTGGTGTGGGGTGGGGTGGTGGCGGAGTGGGGTGGGGTGGTGGCGGAGTGGGGTGGGGTGGTGGCGGAGTGGGGTGGGGTGGTGGCGGTGTGGGGTGGGGTGGTGGCGGTGTGGGGTGGGGTGGTGGCGGTGTGGGGTGGGGTGGTGGCGGAGTGGGGTGGGGTGGTGGCGGAGTGGGGTGGTGGTGGTGGAGGAGTGGGGTGGTGTTGGAGGAGCGGGGTGGTGGCGGAGTGGGGTGGGGTGGTGGCGGAGCGGGGTGAGGTGGTGGCGGAGCGGGGTGAGGTGGTGGCGGAGCGGGGTGAGGTGGTGGCGGAGCGGGGTGGGGTGGTGGCGCAGCGGCGTGAGGTGGTGGCGGAGCGGGGTGGGGTGGTGGCGGAGTGGGGTGGTGGTGGTGGTGGAGTGGGGTGTTGGTGGTGGTGGTGTGGGGTGGTGGTGGTGGTGGAGTGGGGTGGTGGTGGTGGAGTGGGGTGGTGGTGGTGGTGGAGTGGGGTGGTGGTGGTGGTGGAGTGGGGTGGTGGTGGTGGTGGAGTGGGGTGGTGGTGGAGTGGGGTGGTGGTTGTGGTGGAGTGGGGTGGTGGTGGTGGTGGTGGAGTGTGGTGGTGGTGCTGGTGGAGTGGGGTGCTGGTGGAGTGGGGTGCTGGTGGAGTGGGGTGGTGGTGGAGTGGGGTGGTGGTGGAGTGGGGTGGTGGTGGAGTGGGGTGGTGGCGGCGTGGAGTGGTGGCGGAGTGGGGTGGTGGCGGAGTTGGAGTGGGGTGGAGGTGGTGTTGGAGTGGGGTGGTAGTGGTGTTGGAGTGGGGTGGTGGTGGTGTTGGAGTGGGATGGTGGTGGTGTTGGAGTGGGGTGGTGTTGGTGGAGTGGGGAGGTGGTGGTGGTGGAGTGGGGGGGTGGTGGCGTTGGAGTGGGGTGGTGGTGGTGTTGGAGTGGGGTGGTGGTATTGGAGTGGGGTGGTGATGGTGGAGTGGGGTGGTGGTGGTGGAGTGGGGTGGTGGTGGTGGCGTGGGGTGGTGTTGGTGGCGTGGGGGTGGTGGGGTGGGGTGGTGGTGAAGTGGGGTGGGGTGGTGGTGGAGTGCGGTGGGGTGGTGGTGGAGTGGGGTGGGGTGGTGGTGGAGTGGGGTGGTGATGGAGTGGGGTGGTGGTGGAGTGGCGTGTTGGTGGAGTGGCGTGGTGGTGGTGGAGTGGCGTGGTGGTTTGGCATGGTGGTGGTGGAGTGGCGTGGTGGTGGTGGAGTGGGGCGGGGTGGTGGTGGAGTGGGGTGTGGTGATGGTGGGGTGGGGTGGGGTGGTGGCGGAGCGGGGTCGGGTGGTGGCGGAGTGGGGTGAGGTGGTGGCGGAGTGGGGTGGGGTGGTGGCGGAGTGGTATGGGGTGGTGGCGGAGTGGGGTGGGGTGGTGGCGGAGTGGGGTGGCGTGGTGGCGGAGTGGATTGGGGTGGTGACGGAGTGGGTTGGGGTGGAGGCGGAGTGGGTTGGTGTGATGGCGGAGTGGGGTGGGGTGGTGGTGGAGTGGGGTGGGGTGGTGGCGGTGTGGGGTGGGGTGGTGGCGGAGTGGGGTGGGGTGGTGGTGGAGTGGGGTGGGGTGGTGGCGGAGTGGTGGCGGAGTGGGGTGGGGTGGTGGCGGTGTGGGGTGGGGTGGTGGCGGTGTGGGGTGTGGTGGTGGCGGTGTGGAGTGGGGTGGTGGCGGAGTGGGGTGATGGTGGTGGCAGAGTGGGGTGGTGGTGGTGGCGGAGTGGGGTGGTGGCGGTGGAGTGGGTGGGGTGGTGGTGGAGTGGGTTGCTGGTGGAGGAGTGGGGTGGTGTTGGAGGAGTGGGGTGGTGTTGGAGGAGCGGGGTGGTGGCGGAGTGGGGTGGGGTGGTGCCGGAGCGGGGTGAGGTGGTGGCGGAGCGGGGTGGGGTGGTGGCGCAGCGGCGTGAGGTGGTGGCGGAGCGGGGTGGGGTGGTGGTGGAGTGGGGTGGTGGTGGTGGTGGAGTGGGGTGTTGGTGGTGGTGGTGTGGGGTGGTGGTGTTGGTGGAGTGGGGTGGTGGTGGTGTGGGGTGGTGGTGTTGGTGGAGTGGGGTGGTGGTGGAGTGGGGTGGTGGTGGTGGTGGAGTGGGGTGGTGGTGGTGGTGGAGTGGGGTGGTGGTGGTGGAGTGGGGTGGTGGTGGTGGTGGAGTGGGGTGGTGGTTGTGGTGGAGTGGGGTGGTGGTGGTTGTGGTGGTGGAGTGTGGTGGTGGTGGTGGTGGAGTGGGGTGCTGGTGGAGTGGGGTGCTGGTGGAGTGGGGTGGTGGCGGCGTGGAGTGGTGGCGGAGTGGGGTGGTGGCGGAGTTGGGTGGGTTGGCGGCGGAGTGGGGTGGTGGCGTGTTTGCGGAGTGGCGGAGTGGTGTGTTGGCGGTGTGGCGTGGTGGCGTGGTGGGGTGGTGGAGGGGTGGGGTGGTGGCGGAGTGGGGTGGTGGCGGAGCGGGGTGGGGTGGTGGCGGAGCGGGGTGGGGTGGTGGCGGAGCGGGGTGAGGTGGTGGCGGAGCGGGGTGGGGGTGGTGGCGGAGTGGGGTGGTGGCGGTGGAGTGGGGTGGGGTGGTGGTGGAGTGGGTTGCTGGTGGAGGAGTGGGGTGGTGTTGGAGGAGTGGGGTGGTGTTGGAGGAGCGGGGTGGTGGCGGAGTGGGGTGGGGTGGTGGCGGAGCGGGCTGAGGTGGTGGCGGAGCGGGGTGAGGTGGTGGCGGAGCGGGGTGGGGTGGTGGCGCAGCGGCGTGAGGTGGAGGCGGAGCGGGGTGGGGTGGTGGCGGAGTGGGGTGGTGGTGGTGGTGGAGTGGGGTGTTGGTGGTGGTGGTGTGGGGTGGTGGTGTTGGTGGAGTGGGGTGGTGGTGGTGGAGTGGGGTGGTGGTGGTGGTGGAGTGGGGTTGTGGTGGTGGTGGAGTGGGGTGGTGGTGGTTGTGGAGTGGGGTGGTGGTTGTGGTGGAGTGGGGTGGTGGTGGTGGTGGTGGTGGAGTGTGGTGGTGGTGGTGGTGGAGTGGGGTGCTGGTGGAGTGGGGTGCTGGTGGAGTGGGGTGCTGGTGGAGTGGGGTGGTGGCGGCGTGGAGTGGTGGCGGAGTGGGGTGGTGGCGGAGTTGGGTGGGTTGGCGGCGGAGTGGGGTGGTGGCGTGTTTGCGGAGTGGCGGAGTGGTGTGTTGGCGGTGTGGCGTGGTGGCGGGGTGGGGTGGTGGCGGAGTGGGGTGGTGGCGGAGCGGGGTGGGGTGGTGGCGGTGCGGGGTGGGGTGGTGGCGGAGCGGGGTGGGGTGCTGGCGGACCGGGGTGAGGTCGTGGCGGAGCGGGGTGACGTGGTGGCGGAGCGGGGTCGGGTGGTGGCGGAGTGGGGTGAGGTGGTGGCGGAGTGGGGTGGTGGCGGAGTGGGGTGGGGCGGTGGCGGAGTGGATTGGGGTGGTGACGGAGTGGGTTGGGGTGGAGGTGGTGTTGGAGTGGGGTGGTAGTGGTGTTGGAGTGGGGTGGTGGTGGTGTTGGAGTGGGGTGGTGGTGGTGTTGGAGTGTGATGGTGGTGGAGTGGGGTGCTGGTGGAGTGGGGTGGTGGCGGAGTGGGGTGGTGGCGGAGTGGGGTGGTGGCGGAGTGGCGTGATGGCGCGGTGGCGGAGCGGCGTGGCAGCGGGGTGGGGTGGTGGCGGAGTGGGGTGGTGGCGGAGTTGGGTGGGGTGTTGGCAGAGAGGGGTGGTGGCGTGGTGGCGGAGTGGCGGGGTGGGGTGGTGGCGGGGTGGGGTCGGATTGGGGTGGTGGCGGAGCGGGGTGGGTTGGTGGCGGAGCGGGGAGGGGTGGTGGCGGAGTGGGGTGGGGTGGTGGGGGAGCGGGGTGAGGTGGTGGCGGCGTGGGTTGGCGTGGTGGCGGAGTGGGTTGGCGTGGTGGCGGAGTGGATTGGGGTGGTGACGGAGTGGGTTGGGGTGGAGGCGGAGTGGGTTGGGGTGATGGCGGAGTGGGGTGGGGTGGTGGCGGAGTGGGGTGGGGTGGTGGCGGTGTGGGGTGGGGTGGTGTGGGGTGGGGTGGTGGCGGAGTGGGGTGGGGTGGTGGCGGAGTGGTGGCGGAGTGGGGTGGGGTGGTGGCGGTGTGGGGTGGGGTGGTGGCGGTGTGGGGTGTGGTGGTGGCGGTGTGGGGTGGGGTGGTGGCGGAGTGGGGTGGGGTGGTGGCGGAGTGGGGTGGTGGTGGTGGAGGAGTGGGGTGGTGTTGGAGGAGCGGGGTGGTGGCGGAGTGGGGTGGGGTGGTGGCGGAGCGGGGTGAGGTGGTGGCGGAGCGGGGTGAGGTGGTGGCGGAGCGGGGTGAGGTGGTGGCGGAGCGGGGTGGGGTGGTGGCGCAGCGGCGTGAGGTGGTGGCGGAGCGGGGTGGGGTGGTGGCGGGGTGGTGGTGGTGGTGGAGTGGGGTGTTGGTGGTGGTGGTGTGGGGTGGTGGTGGTGGTGGAGTGGGGTGGTGGTGGTGGAGTGGGGTGGTGGTGGTGGTGGAGTGGGGTGGTGGTGGTGGTGGAGTGGGGTGGTGGTGGAGTGGGGTGGTGGTTGTGGTGGAGTGGGGTGGTGGTGGTGGTGGTGGAGTGTGGTGGTGGTGCTGGTGGAGTGGGGTGCTGGTGGAGTGGGGTGATGGTGGAGTGGGGTGGTGGTGGAGTGGGGTGGTGGTGGAGTGGGGTGGTGGCGGCGTGGAGTGGTGGCGGAGTGGGGTGGTGGTGGAGTTGGAGTGGGGTGGAGGTGGTGTAGGAGTGGGGTGGTAGTGGTGTTGGAGTGGGGTTTTGGTGGTGTTGGAGTGGGATGGTGGTGGTGTTGGAGTGGGGTGGTGGTGGTGTTGGAGTGGGGTGGTGGTGGTGGAGTGGGGAGGTGGTGGTGGTGGAGTGGGGGGGTGGTGGCGTTGGAGTGGGGTGGTGGTGGTGTTGGAGTGGGGTGGTGGTGGTATTGGAGTGGGGTGGTGATGGTGGAGTGGGGTGGTGGTGGTGGAGTGGGGTGGTGGTGGTGGCGTGGGGTGTGGTGGAGTGGGGTGTGGTGGTGGTGGGGTGGGGTGGTGGTGAAGTGGGGTGGGGTGGTGGTGGAGTGGGGTGGGGTGGTGGTGGAGTGGGGTGGGGTGGTGGTGGAGTGGGGTGGTGGTGGAGTGGGGTGGTGGTGGAGTGGCGTGTTGGTGGAGTGGCGTGGTGGTGGTGGAGTGGCGTGGTGGTTTGGCATGGTGGTGGTGGAGTGGCGTGGTGGTGGTGGAGTGGGGCGGGGTGGTGGTGGAGTGGGGTGTGGTGATGGTGGGGTGGGGTGGTGGTGAAGTGGGGTGGTGGTGGAGTGGGGTTGGGTGGTGGTGGTGGTGGAGTGGGGTGGTGGTGGAGCGGCGTGGTGGAGGAGTGGAGTGCTGGTGGAGTGGCGTGGTGGTGGAGAGGCGTGCTGGTAGAGGTGGAGTGAGGTGGTGGTGGTGGAGTGGGGTGGTGGTGGTTTAGTGGGGTGGTGGTGGTTTAGTGGGGTGTGGTGCTGGTGGAGTGGGATGTGGTGATGGTGGGGTTGGGTGGCGGTGGAGTGGGGTGGTGTTGGCGGTGGAGTGGGGTGGTGTTGGCGGTGGAGTGGGCTGGGGTTGGCGGTGGAGTGGGCTGGTGTTGGCGGTGGAGTGGCGTGGTGTAGGCGGTGGAGTGGCGTGGTGTAGGCGGTGGAGTGGGGTGGTGTAGGCGGTGGAGTGGGGTGGTGTAGGCGGTGGAGTGGGGTGGTGTAGGCGGTGGAGTGGGGTGGTGTAGGCGGTGGAGTGGGGTGGTGTAGGCGGTGGAGTGGGGTGGTGTAGGCGGTGGAGTGGGGTGGTGTAGGCGGTGGAGTGGGGTGGTGTAGGCGGTGGAGTGGGGTGGTGTAGGCGGTGGAGTGGGATGGTGTAGGCGGTGGAGTGGGGTGGTGTAGGCGGTGGAGTGGGGTGGTGTAGGCGGTGGAGTGGGGTGGTGTAGGCGGTGGAGTGGGGTGGTGTAGGCGGTGGATTGAGGTGGTGGGGATGGTGGAGTGCGGTGGTGGTGGTGGAGTGGGGTGGTTGTGGTGGTGGAGTGGGGTGGTGGAGTAGAGCGGGGTGGTGGAGTTGAATGGGGTGGGGTGGAGCGTGGTGTTGGTGGAGTGGGGGGGTGGTGGTGGTGGAGTGGGGTGGTGGTGGTGGTGGAGTTGGGTGGTGGTGGTGGTGGAGTGGGGTGGTGGTGGTGGAGTGCGGTGGTGGTGATGGTGGAGTGGGGTGGTGTTGGTGGTGGAGTGGGGTGGTGGTGGTAGTGGAGTGGGGTGGTGGTGGTGTTGGAGTGGGGTGGTGGTGGTGTTGGAGTGGGGTGGTGGTGGTGCTGGAGTGGGGTGGTGGTGGTGGTGGTGGAATGGTGTGCTGGTGGTGGTGGTGGAATGGTATGGTGGTGGTGGTGGTGGAATGGTGTGGTGGTGGTGGTGGTGGAATGGTGTGGTGGTGGTGGTGGTGGAATGGTGTGGTGGTGGTGGTGGAGTGGGGTGGTGGTTGTGGTGGAGTGGGGTGGTGGTTGTGGTGGAGTGGGGTGGTGGTGGTGGTGGAGTGGGGTGGTGGTGGAGTGTGGTGGTGGTGGTGGTGGAGTGGGGTGCTGGTGGAGTGGGGTGCTGGTGGAGTGGGGTGCTGGTGGAGTGGGGTGGTGGCGGAGTGGGGTGGTGGTGGAGTGGCGTGATGGAGCGGTGGCGGAGCGGCGTGGTGGCGGGGTGGGGTGGTGGCGGAGTTGGGTGGGGTGGTGGCAGAGTGGGGTGGTGGCGTGGCGGCGGGGTGGCGGGGTGGGGTGGTGGCGGGGTGGGGTCGGATTGGGGTGGTGGCGGAGCGGGGTGGGTTGGTGGCGGAACGGGGAGGGGGGGTGGTGGCGGAGCGGGGTGGGGTGGTGGCGGAGCGGGGTGGGGTGGTGGCGCAGCGGCGTGAGGTGGTGGCGGAGCGGGGAGGGGTGGTGGCGGAGTGGGGTGGTGCTGGTGGTGGAGTGGGGTGTTGGTGGAGTGGGGTGGTGGTGTTGGTGGAGTGGGGTGGTGGTGGTGGTGGAGTGGGGTGGTGGTGGTGGTGGAGTGGGGTGGTGGTGGTGGTGGAGTGGGGTGGTGGTGGAGTGGGGTGGTGGTTGTGGTGGAGTGGGGTGGTGGTGGTGGTGCTGGTGGAGTGGAGTGGGGTGGTGGCGGAGTGGCGTGGTGGCGCGGTGGAGCGGTGGCGCGGTGGTGGAGCGGCGTGGTGGCGTGGAGGCGGAGTGGGGTGGTGGCGGCGTGGAGTGGTGGCAGAGTGGGGTGGTGGCGGAGTTGGGTGGGTTGGCGGCGGAGTGGGGTGGTGGCGTGTTTGCGGAGTGGCGGAGTGGTGTGTTGGCGGTGTGGCGTGGTGGCGGGGTGGGGTGGTGGCGTGGTGGCGGGGTGGGGTGGTGGCGGGGTGGGGTGTTGGAGGGGTGGGGTGGTGGCGGAGTGGGGTGGTGGCGGAGCGGGGTGGGGTGGTGGCGGAGCGGGGTGGGGTGGTGGCGGAGCGGGGTGCGGTGGTGGCGGAGCGGGGTGCGGTGGTGGCGGAGCGGGGTGGGGTGGTGGCGGAGCGGGGTGAGGTCGTGGCGGTGCGGGGTGAGGTGGTGGCGGAGCGGGGTCGGGTGGTGGCGGAGTGGGGTGAGGTGGTGGCGGAGTGGGGTGGGGTGGTGGCGGAGTGGGGTGGGGTGGTGGCGGAGTGGGTTGGCGTGGTGGCGGAGTGGGTTGGCGTGGTGGCGGAGTGGATTGGGGTGGTGACGGAGTGGGTTGGGGTGGAGGCGGAGTGGGGTGGGGTGGGGTGGTGGCGGAGTGGGGTGGGGTGGTGGTGGTGGAGTGGGGTGGTGGTGGTGGCGTGGGGTGTGGTGGAGTGGGGTGGGGTGGTAGTGGGGTGGTGGTGGAGTGGGGTGGGGTGGTGGTGGAGTGGGGTGGTGGTGGAGTGGCGTGGTGGTGGAGTGGCGTGGTGGTGGCGTGGCGTGGTGGTGGAGTGGCGTGGTGGTGGTGGAGTGGGGCGGGGTGGTGGTGGAGTGGGGTGTGGTGATGGTGGGGTGGGGTGGTGGTGAGGTGGGGTGGGGTGGTGGTGAAGTGGGGTGGTGGTGGAGTGGGGTTGTGTGGTGGTGGTGGTGGAGCGGCGTGGTGGAGGGGTTGAGTGCTGGTGGATTGGCGTGGTGGTGGAGAGGCGTGCTGGTGGAGGTGGAGTGGGGTGGTGGTGGTGGAGTGGGGTGGTGGTGGTTTAGTGGGGTGTGGTGCTGGTGGAGTGGGATGTGGTGATGGCGGGGTGGGGTGGCGGTGGAGTGGGGTGGTGTTGGCGGTGGAGTGGGGTGGTGTTGGCGGTGGAGTGGGGTGGTGTTGGCGGTGGAGTGGGCTGGTGTTGGCGGTGGAGTGGGGTGGTGTAGGCGGTGGAGTGGCGTGGTGTAGGCGGTGGAGAGGGGTGGTGTAGGCGGTGGAGTGGGGTGGTGTAGGCGGTGGAGTGGGGTGGTGTAGGCGGTGGAGTGGGGTGGTGTAGGCGGTGGAGTGGGGTGGTGTAGGCGGTGGAGTGGGGTGGTGTAGGCGGTGGAGTGGGGTGGTGTAGGCGGTGGAGTGGGATGGTGTAGGCGGTGGAGTGGGGTGGTGTAGGCGGTGGAGTGCGGTGGTGTAGGCGGTGGATTGAGGTGGTGGGAGTGGTGGAGTGTGGTGGTGGTGGTGGAGTGGAGTGGTTGTGGTGGTGGAGTGGGGTGGTGGAGTAGAGTGGGGTGGTGGAGTTGAGTGGGGTGGGGTGGAGCGTGGTGGTGGTGTTGGTGGAGTGGGGTGGTGGTGGAGTGTGGTGGTGGTGGTGGAGTTGGGTGGTGGTGTTGGTGGAGTGGGGTGGTGGTGGTGGTGGAGTGCGGTGGTGGTGATGGTGGAGTGGGGTGGTGTTGGTGGTGGAGTGGGGTGGTGGTGGTAGTGGAGTGGGGTGGTGGTGGTGTTGGAGTGGGGTGGTGGTGGTGCTGGAGCGGGGTGGTGGTGGTGGTGGAGTGGGGTGGTGGTGGTGGTGGAATGGTGTGGTGGTGGTGGTGGTGGAATGGTGTGGTGGTGGTGGTGGAGTGGGGTGGTGGTGGTGGCGGAGTGGGGTGGTGGTGGTGGTGGAGTGGGGTGGTGGTGGTGGTGGAGTGGGGTGGTGGTGGAGTGTGGTGGTGGTGGTGGAGTGGGGTGCTGGTGGAGTGGGGTGCTGGTGGAGTGGCGTGGTGGTGGTGGAGGTGTGGGGTGGTGGTGTTGGAGTGGGGTGGTGGTGGTGTTGGAGTGGGGTGGTGGTGGTGTTGGAGTGGGGTGGTGGTGGTGTTGGAGTGGGGTGGTGGTGGTGTTGGACTGGGGTGGTGGTGGTGTTGGACTGGGGTGGTGGTCGTGTTGGAGTGGGGTGGTGGTGGTGTTGGAGTGGGGTGGTGGTGGAGTGGGGTGGAGGTGGTGTTGGAGTGGGGTGGAGGTGGTGTTGGAGTGGGGTGGAGGTGGTGTTGGAGTGGGGTGGAGGTGGTGTTGGAGTGGGGTGGTGGTGGTGTTGGAGTGGGGTGGTGGTGGTGGTGGAGTGGTGTGGTGGTGGGGTGGGGTGGTGGTGAAGTGGGGTGTGGTGTTGGTTGAGTGCGGTGGGGTGGTAGTGGGGTGGGGTGGTGGTGGAGTTGGGTGGTGGTGGAGTGGCGTCGTGGTGTTGGAGTGGCGTCGTGGTGTTGGAGTGGCGTGGTGGTGTTGGAGTGGCGTGGTGGTGTTGGAGTGGCGTGGTGATGGTGGAGTGGCGTGGTGGTGGTGGAGTGGGGCGGGGTGGTGGTGGAGTGGGGCGGGGTGGTGGTGGAGTGGGGTGTGGTGATGGTGGGGTGGGGTGGTGGTGAAGTGGTGTGGTGGTGGAGTGGGGTTGGGTGGTGGTGGTGGTGGAGTGGGGTGGTGGTGGAGTGGAGTGGTGGTGGAGTGGCGTGGTGGTGGAGTGGCGTGGTGGTGGAGAGGCGTGCTGGTGGTGGTGGAGTGGGGTGGTGGTGGTTTAGTGGGGTGTGGTGCTGGTGGAGTGGGATGTGGTGATGGTGGGGTGGGGTGGCGGTGGAGTGGGGTGGTGTTGGCGGTGCAGTGGGGTGGTGGTGGAGGTGTGGGGTGGTGGTGTTGGAGGTGTGGGGTGGTGGTGTTGGAGTGGGGTGGTGGTGATGTTGGAGTGGGGTGGTGATGGTGTTGGAGTGGGGTGGTGGTGGTGTTGGAGTGGGGTGGTGGTGGTGTTGGAGTGGGGTGGTGGTGGTGTTGGAGTGGGGTGGTGGTGGTGTTGGACTGGGGTGGTGGTGGTGTTGGAGTGGGGTGGTGGTGTAGGAGTGGGGTGGTGGTGTTGGAGTGGGGTGGTGGTGTTGGAGTGGGGTGGTGGTGGTGGAGTGGCGTGGTGGTGGTGGAGTGGGGCGGGGTGGTGGTGGAGTGGGGCGGGGTGGTGGTGGAGTGGGGTGTGGTGATGGTGGGGTGGGGTGGTGGTGAAGTGGGGTGGTGGTGGAGTGGGGTTGTGTGGTGGTGGTGGTGGAGTGGGGTGGGGGTGGTGGTGGAGTTGGGTGGTGGTGGAGTGGGGTGGTGGTGGAGTGGCGTGGTTTTGTTGGAGTGGCGTGGTGGTGTTGGAGTGGCGTGGTGGTGTTGGAGTGGCGTGGTGGTGGTGGAGTGGCGTGGTGGTGGTGGTGTGGGGCGGGGTGGTGGTGGAGTGGGGCGGGGTGGTGGTGGAGTGGGGTGTGGTGATGGTGGGGTGGGGTGGTGGTGAAGTGGGGTGGTGGTGGAGTGGGGTTGTGTGGTGGTGGTGGGGGAGTGGGGTGGTGTTGGAGTGGAGTGGTGGTGGAGTGGCGTGGTGGTGGAGAGGCGTGCTGGTGGAGGTGGAGTGGGGTGGTGGTGGTGGTGTGGGGTGGTGGTGGTTTAGTGGGGTGTGGTGCTGGTGGAGTGGGATGTGGTGATGGTGGGGTGGGGTGGCGGTGGAGTGGGGTGGTGTTGGCGGTGCAGTGGGGTGGTGGTGGAGGTGTGGGGTGGTGGTGGTGGAGGTGTGGGGTGGTGGTGGTGGAGGTGTGGGGTGGTGGTGTTGGAGTGGGGTGGTGGTGGTGTTGGAGTGGGGTGGTGCTGGTGTTGGAGTGGGGTGGTGGTGGTGTTGGAGTGGGGTGGTGGTGGTGTTGGACCGGGGTGGTGGTTGTGGTGTTGGAGTGGGGTGGTGTTGGAGTGGGGTGGAGGTGGTGTTGGAGTGGGGTGGAGGTGGTGTTGGAGTGGGGTGGCGGTGGTGTTGGAGTGGGGTGGAGGTGGTGTTGGAGTGGGGTGGTGGTGGTGTTGGAGTGGGGTGGTGGTGGTGTTGGAGTGGGGTGGTGGTGGTGTTGGAGTGGGGTGGTGGTGGTGGTGGAGTGGGGTGGTGGTGGTGTTGGAGTGGGGTGGTGGTGGTGGTGGAGTGGGGAGGTGGTGGTGGTGGAGTGTGGTGGTGGTGGAGTGGGGTGGTGGTGTTGTTGGAGAGGGGTGGTGGTGTTGTTGGAGAGGGGTGGTGGTGGTGTTGGAGTGGGGTGTTGGTGGTGTTGGAGTGGGGTGGTGGTGGTGCAGTGGGGTGGTGGTGGTGGAGTGGGGTGGTGGTGGTGGAGTGGGGTGGTGGAGTGGGGTGTGGTGGAGTGGGGTGTGGTGGTGGTGGTGGGGTGGGGTGGTGGTGGAGTGCGGTGGGGTGGTGGTGGAGTGGGGTGGTGGTGGAGTGGGGTGGTGGTGGAGTGGCGTGGTGGTGGTGGAGTGGCGTGGTGGTGGTGGAGTGGGGTTGTGGTGGTGGAGTGGGGTGGTGATGGTGGCGTGGGGTGTGGTGGAGTGGGGTGGTGGTGGTGTTGGAGTGGGGTGGTGGTGGTGTTGGAGTGGGGTGGTGGTGGTGTTGGACTGGGGTGGTGGTGGTGTTGGACTGGGGTGGTGGTGGTGTTGGACTGGGGTGATGGTGGTGTTGGAGTGGGGTGGTGGTGGTGTTGGAGTGGGGTGGTGGTGGAGTGGGGTGGAGGTGATGTTGGTGTGGGGTGGAGGTGGTGTTGGAGTGGGGTGGTGTTGTTGGAGTGGGTTGGTGGTGGTGTTGGAGTGAGGTGGTGGTGGTGGTGGAGTGGGGTGGTGGTGGTGGAGTGGGGTGGTGGTGGTGTTGGAGTGGGGTGGTGGTGGTGGTGGTGTTGGTGTGGGGTGGTGGTGGTGTTGGAGTGGGGTGGTGGTGGTGGAGTGGGGTGGTGGTGGTGGCTTGGGGTGTGGTGGAGTGGGGTGTGATGGTGGTGGTGGGGGTGTGATGGTGGTGGTGGGGTGGGGTGGTGGTGAAGTGGGGTGGGGTGGTGGTGGAGTGGGGTGGTAGTGGAGTGGGGTGGTGGTGGAGTGGGGTGGTGGTGGAGTGGGGTGGTGGTGGAGGAGTGGCGTGGTGGTGGTGGAGTGGCGTGGTGGTGGTGGAGTGGCGTGGTGGTGGTGGAGTGGGGCGGGGTGGTTGTGGAGTGGGGTGTGGTGATGGTGGGGTGGTGTGGTGGTGAAGTGGGGTGGTGGTGGAGTGGGGTTGGGTGGTGGTAGTTGTGGAGTGGGGTGGTGGTGGAGCGGCGTGGTTGAGGAGTGGAGTGGTGGTGGAGTGGCGTGTTGGTGGAGTGGCGTGGTGGTGGAGAGGCGTGGTGGTGGAGTGGCGTGCTGGTGGAGGTGGAGTGGGGTGGTGGTGATGGAGTAGGGTGGTGGTGGTTTAGTGGGGTGTGGTGGTGGTGGAGTGGGATGTGGTGATGGTGGGGTGGGGTGGCGGTGGAGTGGGGCGGTGTTGGCGGTGGAGTGGTGTGGTGTTGGCGGTGTAGTGGGCTGATGTTGGCGGTGGAGTGGGGTGGTGTAGGTGGTGGAGTGGCGTGTTGTAGGCGGTGGAGTGGCGTGGTGTAGGCGGTGAAGTGGGGTGGTGTAGGCGGTGGAGTGGGGTGGTGTAGGCGGTGGAGTGGGGTGGTGTAGGTGGTGTAGGCGGTGGATTGAGGTGGTGGGGGTGGTGGAGTGCGGTGGTGGTGCTGGAGTGGTTTGGTTGTGGTGGTGGAGTAGAGTGGGGTGGTGGAGTGGGGTGGTGGTGGTGGTGGAGTGGGGTGGTGGTGGTGGTGGAGTTGGGTGGTGGTGGTGGTGGAGTGGGGTGGTGGTGGTGGTGGAGTGGGGTGGTGTTGGTGGTGGAGTGGGGTGGTGGTGGTGGTGGAGTGGGGTGGTGTTGGTGGAGTGGGGTGGTGGTGGTGGTGGAGTGGGGTGGTGGTGCTGGTGGAGTGGGGTGGTGGTGGTGTTGGAGTGGGTTGGTGGTGGTGTTGGAATGGGTTGGTGGTGGTGGTGGAGTGGGGTGGTGGTGGTGGTGGAGTGGTGTGGTGGTGGTGGTGGAATGGTGTGGTGGCGGTGGTGGAGTGGGGTGGTGGTGGTGGTGGAGTGGGGTGGTGGTGGTGGTGGAGTGGGGTGGTGGGGTGGGGTGGTGGTGGTTGTGGAGAGTGGTGGTGGTGGTGGTGGAGTGGGGTGCTGGTGGAATGGGGTGGTGGTGGAGTGGGGTGGTGGTGGAGTGGGGTAGTGGCGGAGTGGCGTGGTGTCGTGGTGGCGCGGTGGCGTGGTAGCGGGGTGGGGTGGTGGCGGAGTTGGGTGGGGTGGTGGCGGAGTGGCGTGGTGGCGGTGTGGCGTGTTGGCGTGGTGGCGGGGTGGGGTGGTGGCGGGGTGGGGTGGTGGCGGAGTGGGGTGGTGGCGCAGCGGGGTGGGGTGGTGGCGCAGCGGGGAGGGGTGGTGGCGGAGTGGGGTGGGGTGGTGGCGGAGCGGGTTGGGGTGGTGGCGGAGCGGGTTGGGGTGGTGGCGGAGCGGGGTGGGGTGGTGGCGGAGCGGGGTGGGGTGGTGGCGGAGCGGGTTGGGGTGGAGGCGGATTGGGTTGGGGTGGTGGAGGAGTGGGGTGGTGTGGTGGCGGAGTGGGGTGGGGTGGTGGCGGAGTGGGGTGGGGTGGTGGCGGTGTGGGGTGGGGTGGTGGCGGGGTGGAGTGGTGGAGGTGTGGGGTGGGGTGGTGGTGGTGTGGGGTGGGATGGTGGTGGAGTGGGGTGGGGTGGTGGAGGAGTGTTGTGGGGTGGTGGAGGAGTGGGGTGGGGTGGTGGCGGTGTGGGTTGGGATGGTGGCGGTGTGGGGTGGGGTTGTGGCGGTGTGGGGTGGGGTGGTGTCGGAGTGGTTTGTGGTGGTGTCGGAGTGGGGTGGGGTGGTGGCGGAGTGGGGTGGTTGTGGTGGCGGAGTGGGGTGGTGGTGGTGGCGGAGTGGGATTGGGGTGGGGTGGTGGTGATGTTGGAGTGGGGTGGTGGTGGTGGTGGAGTGGGGTGGTGGTGGTGTTGGAGTGGGGTGGTGGTGGTGTTGGAGTGGGGTGGTGGTGGAGTGGGGTGGTGGTGGGGTGGTGGTGGGGTTGCAGTGGGGTGGTGGTGGTGTTGGAGTGGGGTGGTGGTGGTGGAGTGGGGTGGTGGTGGTGTTCGAGTGGGGTGGTGGTGGAGGTGGTGGAGTGGGGCGGTGATGGTGGTGGGGTGGGGCGGTGCAGGCGGTGGAGCTGGGCGGTGCAGGCGGTGGAGCGAGGCGGTGGAGCGGGGCGGAGGTGGCGGTGGAGCGGGGCGGTGGTGGTGGTGGAGGAGTGGGGTGGTGGTGGAGGAGTGGGGTGGTGGTGGTGGTGGAGGAGTGGGGTGGTGGTGGTGGTGGAGGAGTGGG